>NW_017729002.1:11074584-11076618 GCF_001723915.1 Gavialis gangeticus | reverse complement strand
TAAACTAGTTTATGTGTACTGAACATCTGTGCTGTTACAGATTTAAACCAGTATCTTGTTACTTAAACCAGTTCAAGTGTAATGTCTGTCCCTAGCTTAGGAGTGATTTCAGAGACCTAACTCTAGGTGAAAGGTCAGCTTCGGTCTCAGGAGGGGATAACCTGTGGTTAAGTGATGAAATGGTTAGCTAGCATGCTACCAGAGCTTTGCTGCAAGCTTCTTGCTATGGTGAAAGCATGCCATGTGCCCAGCTCACAGAGCTTGTTCAAATTAGGAAAAGTCTCATTTTACCTGCCTCTGGTGGGAGGCTTCTAATTAAGAGGACTTACCTTTTGCTCAGGAGGGGTGAAAGAGTTTGTGACTCCCTGAAACTTGTGACAGGGGTGAGTCTTGTCAAAGGATTCTGTAGTGTGTGGGATTGTAAAGGAGAAGGGGCTGTCTCCATAAAGCTTTGTCTGTTCCTATTATGCTTTAAATCAGCATTGAGGAAAATACATAACATTTGTGTTTAAGTAGCTCATGTTCACTACACAAAAATACTCAGAGCTGGGACTGAGCAAAATGAAATTGTGCTTTTGAAAACAAAGGAGAAGGTGGTCAAGACAGTGATGAGGGAGATGTAGAGCCAGCAACTGTGGCATGTTTGTTTATAACAAGTAAGACAACTGAGTCTATTTATATATTAGGTGTTGGTTTATAGTTTTGTAGAAAAGAGAACTGGGCCTGGGCTAGGTGAGGTAGAATAGGATACCTTATCCCATTGGGGATGTTGATTCATCAGCATGGTTTTATGTTGTGTTTTTATTTTTGGGTATTGTGCTAATTTTAGTACAGAAAAAACACAGGTTGTAGATTTTATTTGTCTTGAACACTTTTGGAAACAGGTTTTTTTGGGTGGTTTTATGTTCTATTTTGAATGTTATATTTTGTGTACCAATTTTAGTGTTCTGTAATACCTAGAACTGAATTTTATTTCTCTAACATGCCTTATGCTTATTTTTAAGACCAGACTTTTTGCACACTATCTCTACTTATTTTAAATAAATTTTTTGTACCAATGTTAGTGTGGTGGTATAACACTGAATTTATGGATTATAGCTTGTCGGGCATAGGTACTGTATGGCTGTGGTCCACACAAAGCTTGATGTCTTACCAAATAAGTTGTTGGGAAACTGGACAGTATCACCACGACCAGTCTCCAATGTTGTTCTCTCATCTGCCGTGTCTTGATGGAGGTCCTGACAGGTCCTCTGGGTGGGTCTTCTTCGTGGGGAACTGTGTCCCCTCACACCCCACCCTCACCACTTCCTGAATTGCACATGTTGGGGCCTGAATTCTGTATCGCCCCAGTGCCACTGACAGCTAAGCACCTAAAAAATGGAGGACCTAAAAAATGTATAGGAGTAGAGGCCCGTTAACTCGGGCTGCCTGAGGCCATTTTAAAGCAATCACCCCTTTGTTGGGGATCTGTCAACTGAGATCAATCCATCTAAAGTCCACTGAACCAATGGCCTTAAATCAGTTCTTCCCAGGTTCCTGGGTTAATCAGTCTGGGATGGTATCTCAAGGATCCAATCAGATAGTCCAATGGGTAGTAAAGAAAAGAAAAAATGAACTCAAGACATCTCCTGTACTGGGTTAATCAGCCTGGCTCAATCCTTTGTAGATCCTAATCAAATAACTAAATAGATGATCAAAACCAATGAAGCCAGTGTCTCCCGGATTCCTGGGACCAACACTGGGACTATGCCCCTGAACTCATGTACCAACTCTCAGTGGTTCTGCTGCTTTTAAGACTGTCGAGGGATTCTTGGTTTGGCACATCCTGAAGTTTGTCAGTGGTCCTCTGAACATTCTGCCTGGAGGATCCGCTTCTCTCTCTCACTCCTGGCTGTGACATCCTGCTGGTGGAGGAGACTTCTGGCATTGCCTCCATCCACCAGCCATGGTCCTTCTCTGATTATCCCTCTCCAGAGCTCAAAATACCCTCCCATACCTTTCATAGTTTCATAGATTTAGGGTCGGAAGGGACCT
>NW_017729002.1:11071307-11074573 GCF_001723915.1 Gavialis gangeticus | reverse complement strand
ACTGCTCCTCCCAGCAGATGTCTGGGTAATTAAAATCGCTTCATCTATCCACAGGAAGAGCATGCTGTGGAAATACAGCAGTATGTTCCCTACTCTGATAAGCCTTTAACTTCATCTGAGGTAAGTATTCTTCATGTAGGTCTCCTGGAACTTTCTCTTGCCCCACTCTTTTCCCCTCATATAGCTGAACATAATTTATATATTACTTTTTAAGGATTCAGGTTTTATCACCATCCTTAATGGTGAGGGAAAAGGTAAGTACTGAGTAGAACTAAGAAGGGCATCAAAAAGAATAATATTATATGGGTGAAGTATGAAGTGAGACCTAAGTTAGGTCCAAATTCACACATTGGCCTACGTGGGGAATTTGTAAATATAGACTGTTTTTGGATGGTATATGGAATCATTTTGGCATAGTTTGCTTTATGGAAGTATATGTTTGCATCACAGAAAGCAAAACTGTATTTTTGATGTTTGGTTTATGAGCCCTGTATAAAAATCAGCAGGGAAGTTTTAAGTTTTTGATAATTTATACATATAAAGCTCACAGAGCATGTCTAGATTAAGAAAATTTTCTTACTTCTTCTAATCTTGACAAGTGCTGAATAGCTCACATATGATACTAGGACACCACAGCAACAGGACTACAACTGAACCCTTAAGGTAGTGCTGGTAAGAGAACGCTATGGGAATAACATCAAGGCAGTAAGCATGAGGTGGTTTGCTTGGAGACAGAGCATCAGAGAGGACTAGGGACTGAGAACAATCTTGAATGCAAGGTGCTTGGGTGCAGGGAAAGGATCCGTAGAAGACTAAATCTGTTGTTTGTTTCCCTACTATTCTTCAATTAATAATGCTTATTAGAAAGAAGATAAACTAGGGGCATAATCATTGCATATGACATGCTAAAAACTAGGGCTGTGCAAAGCTTCAGTTGCTGATTCAATTGGGCAGAGATTCGGCTCAATTCAGTGGCCAAATCTCTGAATCCAAATTGAATCAGGAGACCCTTTAATCTCTCTGAATCAAATCAGAATCCTCGAAATCAATTCAGAGAGATTCAGAGACATTTGATGATTTGGACATAGACACAGTCTTAAATGTTTTTTTTCTATATACGTCAAGGTACCAGGTGCAGCTTGTGAATGCTGAGATGCTGAGGTGGATGGAACATGCCATGGGAGTGTGGGGGGAGGGTCCCCACCATGCTCAATGGTGGACCTGGAAGTGTACCAGAAGCACTTCTGGTGCACTTCTGGGTCCACTGCAGAGTGTGCAGGGGACCCCCCCCCCACCTTCCTCCCAGCTCAGCAACTGGTGCCTCCTGGGTCTGGGAGTGAGTGTGGATGGGGCTTGCCACCAGGGGTTTGCCACCGAGCACACAGAGGGGCCCTGTGCTCAGGTGGGAGGCTCCATCTGCCCCATCATCACAATGTTCACGAGCCGAGCCTAGGACCTTGAGGTATGTAGAAAAAAATTGTAAAGCTGTATCTATGGCCAAATTGCTGATTCTCTGAATCAGCATCAAATGTTCAGATTTGAATTCAACCAAATCGAATTGGGACAGTGATCCAAATCAACAAATCGAATCACTGTCCCCGATTAGGGCCAAATCCTAATCTGAATCAAATACAGCCCATTTTGCACACCCCTACTAAAAACTAAGAAGAAGGGTACAACAGGTATTAGGTCTTGTGAAGACTTTCTGTTTCTACTAGGACAGTTGCTGCTTTCCCAAGAGAACCTCCAAGCATACAGATGGTCAGCAGGCCTGTGCAAAGCAACTGTTATTCACTTCAGATTTGGATTCAGCCTATATGGGAGACAGTGATTCAATTTGGGGATTTGAATCACTGTCCCAAATCAATTCAGGAAAATCTGATCAGGAGATTTGGCTGCTGCTGAATCAGCCAAATCTCTGAATCACACAGGCCCCATCTCCTGCCTGCCCCAGCTCCTGGCTCTTTGAAACAAAAAAGCCCCCACTCACTGAGTGCTGCCGGGCAGGGGGGGGCGATCCCTGCTGGCCCCCACTGCTCCACACCGCATGGAGAGGCTCTTCCATGAGTCCCCCAGCCCCTGCCTGTTCTCCCAGCCCCCCCAATGGCTGCACCACCTGCCCTGCTGGGGTGGGTGGGACAGCCATAGGGGGACTGGGAGAGTGCGGGGGTTGGAGGGCTGGTGGCAGAGCCCCTCACGTGGCATGGGATGGTGGGGGGCAGCAGGGATCACCCCCATCCACCTGGCAGCACCCAGGGACTTTTATTTAAACAAATAGAATCTGGAGCAGGCAGGGCAGCCATGTGGGGGGGGGAGCTGGAACAACAAGTGGGGGTTGGTGGGCACTTAGGGAGGCTGGGGGAGCAGACAGGGGATGGGGCATGGCAGGGGTACCCCCATGGTCCTCTCCCCCGTCCTCCTGCATTTCCTCCCCCTCCCCCTACTTACCCATGGAATCCAGGTCCAGCATCTTGCTGCAGCCAGCAGGGACTACCCAGATCACCAAAGCTCTCCAAATCTTTTCTGAATCAATTTGGAGAGCTTTGAATCAATTCAAATCTTTTGATTGGTCCCCTGATTTGATTTGGATTCAGAGATTTGGCCATTGGATCCTGCCAAATCTCCCCTGAATCGAATCAGCACCCGAAGTTTCACACAGCCCAAATGGTAAGGCATTTTCTCTAAAAGTAAAAATGGCTGCTCCAGGAGAAAAATAACCTGGGAATAGCCAGAGTTAAATCACTCCCAAGAGAGTTAATCCTGGGAAAGACAATATCTGTACAAGCTGTGACTTCTCTCATAAGAAAACATGGCCCTCTGTATCCTCTCCCTATCGTCTCTAGAGAGAAAATATGTTGTTTACTGGACTCTGTTGCTCCAATAGGGAGCGAAACACATCCTCTTCAGAACTTCACAATTGTGCCACAGGCAAACATATAGCCAGTCTTAGCCAGCTAATCATGGCTGCCTATGCACTGTCCATATCTGTCACCAGGCAGACTAAGAGAGCCTGCATAGCTCTTTGAGATGTGTGCATATCCTCCCCTTCCCCCCTTGCCTCCCTCACTTACTTCTTGATATACTGAAGTATGAAGTAAAAGAACTTCTGCATTTGTGTGAATAGTTCTAAAAGAAAGCAAGCATGCGGCACAGCTAGAGACCTTTCATACATTGTAATAGCTCTTCTGGGAAAAGTTTAGGTATATGGCAAAAATAATGATTAAGAGTTAAGATTCTTTGGGAACCCTTCATTAAATTTCCTACAG
>NW_017729002.1:11053542-11066307 GCF_001723915.1 Gavialis gangeticus | reverse complement strand
CCCCAGCAGCACAGTATAAGCATTTCAACCTCTCCACTCGTCAAGGCCTCACTATTTGAATAGCTGTACATGTAATTCTGGGTAAGTTATTCTACTAGGAGAATAAATCCGGTGAATTTTTCCAGATCATTTGAATGGGTGTTTGCAGGAGTCAACACCCTGACAAATGATTCCTCTGTTTTTTTGAAGGAGACTGCAAAAGGGCTTGATCACTTTACTACATTTATTCACAGGAGGGGAAATTCAACATACAGAGATGTGATACAAAGGTAATGCACCAAATAAGATATATTTACACTCTTAGGTGGTGTAAGGGCCTATGCTGGCTCTCAGAGAAGAGGAGAAAAATTCTTTAACTTGTGCATAGTTGTGCATAGGTATCCTGCTACACAGTTATTGAATTTGATTTATGACATTTGCTTGCTGTATTAGAAACACTAGAGCTGTGACACCAGGCAGTCAGTCCAATAGTTCATCTCATCCAGTATCTTGTTTTCAACAGGGGCCAAAATGAAATGGCCCTGTGATTGTTATGTAAAACAACTAGGATATATTGTTATTTTAATGTGTTAATAAGTTTCATTTTTAAAGTTTATTCACTTCATTAGACAGAAGTGAATATTTACCAGCACATTTACCAGAATTCTCTGATTATCTGGACTATCTATCAAAGCTGGTCTTATACTGTGGTAGGCGGTCAGAGGGTAGGTGTGATGGCTTTGTATAAAAACCTGAATAGAATGGAATACAATAGCTTAATTGGTATGTTTCTGCTTCTACTGGGAAATGCCAATTAAGAGGATTCTATTATACTGTGAAATTGTTCAAGAGGGCAGCAGGGTCAAAAACAAAAAGCCACGAACTTAAACTGAAAGAGAACAAGGCATTAAGGAAGATTAAGAGAATTGTCTTGATGCAGAGGTTCAGCTAATTCGTGGAACAGAACCTTGCATCCAGCACTAGAATTGCAAGCTTGCAGAGAAGAGCGTACCTAAAGGAGTTATTGCAGGTACTTGAAGGGGGGGTGGGAAAGGGAAGCTTAAAAAAAAGAAAAAAAATGATAAGTGAAGGGTCTTGTAGGACAGTATCTAAAAAATCCATGCCAAACTTTCCAAAGGGAAAATCATATATATGCAGTATATTTTCAGTTAAAAAGAAGATATAGTAGGTAGGGTTTTCTCTTTGCCTTCTGACCTATTATGGTCACCAAGATTTAAAGTAGTATAGTTCAACACAGATTCAGAATCTTAGATGGGCAGGGAGTTTTTTACAGTGCTTATCAGGAAGAACTTGGGGAAAGGTACATCACTGCATCATAGAGATATTCCAGGGATCTGAGCTGTAGCAGATAGTGGATGGCTCCTAGATTCTGCCTTTGTGTTTTTATTGGACATGAACCATTTTGGGGAATAAAAAATATTGCAAAGTCCCTGAAGTTGTGTACCCACTCCCAGTTTCTGTCTGAAGTAGAGTACTAGAATAATGATTTGTTTGGGTGTGTTAATGCCTATGTTCCAATAACATATTTCTAAAAATCAATAAAGGAAAAAGTGAACGATAGATGTGGTAAAACTGAAAGATACAATTTATTTGATTTAAATAGTGCATATATGAGACTTAATGGTAGACAGGCCTTGTGTTGACTCCTTGTACAGATGTAAATTTAATTCCTGAAGTTAAGTCATAGGCCTTAAATGGCAAAACTCCAATTGACTTTAATGAACACAGAGTAAGCAAACTTACTTAATTCATGTAAAGCTCCAATTTACCACTAAAATATAAAAGTAGTCTGGAAAAAAAACAAAAAAAAACAAGCAATTTTCTCCACTTTCTCTCTTGTTAAAATGTCAATGGGCACCTATACATGTACAGTGAGGCTGCTCCGATATGCTGTAAATGCGCTCCAGCAGACTCCAGCGTCATGTGTATCAGCACCCCCATGCTGAAAAATGGTGGTGGGGGTGTTTTAACTAAAGCTCGCTTGATGAGCTTTAGTTAAAGCACCCCACTACCATTTTTCAGCATGGGGATGCTGATACATGTGACGCTCCAGGTGCTTTAATTAGAGTGACTCTTGGAGCTGCTCTAATTAAAGTGCCCCCCTCCCACTCTCAGAGCATGTGTATAAACACCCAATGAAAGCAAAATAGTCAAAATTCTTAATGATGAAAAGTACAAGTTCTAACTGAAATTTTCCAGTTGGAAAAAAGTTGACATTTAATCAATTAGGAAAAAGTTAAGGTTTTCACCTGAAGAAGCTAAATTGCTAAAGGAGTCTTCTTGACTACCTTCAATAGTGTTTAAATGGTATGTCAAATATGAGCAAGTGGTCATAAATTCATTCTTTGTAATAACCATGGGTCTTGTTTTTTTTCTGTTTAAAAACCCCAAATTCACTGATAGAAAATCCAAAATTCTTTGATTAAAACTCCCAGATTCTTGTTTTTCCATGCTTAAAATGAAATATAGTTATCAGTTGAAAACAATGCTTTATTGACATATTTACCATTTTAAAGCAATTTGGAAGCCTACCAATGCCTCAATCATAATAAAATAAATTCTAAATACCTATACATTTTGGCATTTGATTTTGTTTCATTTATCATGGAAAATCAGAGCTGCCCCTGAACTCTTCACTCACCAGGGTGTAGATCCAGCTGCAGCTGTCCTCCCCACTGCTTTGTGGTGCTGAGCAGCCCTGATATGCCAGTGCCTTGTCCCTCGTTCCAAAGCCAAAGTCCCCATCCCCAGCTCTGATGGTGCCCCTCACTCCCAACCAACAATGCCCTGGCCCTGCGGATGCTCCTCACTTCTGACCTGCTGCCCCACTCCCCAGACCCTAGTTTCCCAGTGTGTGAGGAAGAGCATGTTGAGAATGGGGTAAGTAAGTGGGGAAGGGGGAGGTGTAAGCACTGGCAATGCATTGGGGGTGGGTGGTATGTGCCCCACAGATTTCTGTGCCCACAGTAGGGCATGGGGCTGTAGCTGGCCCAGACCAGCTCCAGTCAGGAGCCACCTCTGTGGCCAGAACCCAGCATGGGAAAGAGCATTGTGCTGCCATGGCCACCAAGGTGAGGCATGGCAGCAGCAGTGGTGACAACAGTGATGGCACAGAGTTGTGTCTCCCAGTGCTGCCAAGTGGGCAGCGGCGTGCCTCTCCTTGGCACCCATGGCGATGCAGCATTCTCTCCTGCACTGGGTTCCATCTTCTGGGCCATAGAAGCAGCTCCTGCCTGGAGCTGGTCAAGCCTAGCTCTAGCCCCACACCCTGCTGTGGGCACAGAAATCTGGGGGGAGGGGGGCACGTACCCCCATCACACCCCTGCCATGTTGTCTGTTCCCCTCCACCTCTTGCCATGTTGTCTGTGCCCCCCCATTCCTCCACACATCTCCTGTGCTCCCCTGTCCCTCGACTGTGCCCCTTCATGCATCATCTGTCCCCCTTCCCTAACTGTGGACCCACACCACATTGCCTGTGTCCCCCTACCAGGTTGCCTGTGGCCTCTGCACCCAGAGACTTACCTGGAGGGAGCTGCAGGTGGTGCTCTTCACCACACTGCCTGGCTGCCATGTGCATGTGTATATGTACATAGCACCCCCTGTGTCCTGCTCCTCTCAGACCTGAGCTCTGCCTTTGCAGACTGGAACTCTGCAATGATTTCCTGTATTTTTCCCCTTTAAGGGAGAAAATCTGTGCTTTTCTGTGACAAAGGGAAAACTCAGATCTGTGGTAAGAACACTTTAAGATTAGCAACAACTAAACAGAATGATTTTCATCATGCTGAGACTGCATCATAGTATAAATGATATGCACTGCAAATTTGGTTTCCCTGGTTTGTGCATAATCATCATACATTTCAAAGCGAACAAGCTAGTGAAAAGTATATTTTCAATGATTGAGTCTAAAGCAGCAGTGAAAGAGTAGAACCTTGGAATTATAAAAATGGTTATAATAGAAAATAGAATGTTAAAACAGGGCAGGCCACAGGCAATAAGGCCACTGTGTGATTGGCCAACAAGGCAGTAATAGAGTAATACAGTCATTCCTTAGCACAAAGATGTGTTATTTATGTCTATGAACCTATTAGTATTTTCAAAAAGCCATAATGACTTTGGAGCTTGGGTTAGAATTCTTACAATGACTGAGAAAATATTTCATATTGAGTATTTGAATGTAAAGTGAATCCTAGATTGTCATTGTTTTAACCTCTCCTTTCCTTTTTTCTGTCCGCGTGCTGTTAATAACTATTGTACGACACTGAATTAAGATATTTAAAATGTATATGTCAGAATGATGCCGCCTCTACAAGTCATACGGTTTCTAGAGATTTTAGTGTAAATATAAAGTTTTCATATTAGAAAACAATCCAATAGAGGAGATGGCAGAGACCTTCCTTGGCAAAGACTGTGTTTTGTCCTTTAAGTATGCAATATTTTCAACTCACTGTATCTCTTAGCCGGCAGCTCTGGTGTAGAGTAGACAAAACTTAACAGAAGAAAATTTTTGCAAGGGTCAAGTACAAGAAAGCAGAGGCTAAAACAGAAAATGTTAACACCCAGTCTTCCAAGCTACAGAACACCTTCGAAGTACTTAGAACTCACAAATTCCACTGAAGTCCTTTGAAGAAGGAACCTAGTGCATTGGTTTCTGAATCAGGAAAGCATATGTGGCAACTATGGAGTCTCTGTAGTAATTGAATAGGTCATATACAGAGATAAACAAATGTTCTATAGTATTTTTGTACTTTCCCTGTATTTAGTGTATACTACATTGTCCAATCTGTCTCATTTCCTCATTTGACCTAATTCTGCACTTAAGAAATTCATCTCCAGTACAAAACGTTGCCAACTCTTTCCTTGAAAACTTATCATTCTTTTTTTATATCTCTGACTAATCAATAAGTGATATACATGACAAACTTAATGCAAAAGAGAAATCAAGTTGAGTATCCTTGATCCAGTTAATTGGAACTGTTCTCACAGTTGATCAAAACTGTAAACATGTACTAAAGGTGCAGCCTTATTTTTACTGCATTTCATTCTTTCGTTTACAGGAAGAAGCATGTATCTGGTGTGAAGTTCCTCACCTGACTAAGCTTTTCGTTTTCCTCTCTATGAAAAACAGTTACTTTAGGAAGGAGAGCTTTTCATTTACCTGAAAGCATTGAGAGGCACTAGTATATAGGTTTCAATATACAGATTTAGGCAAGCTTTCAGTTTGTCATCCTTTGTGCAAAGCACTTACAAAAAAAAATCTTTTTCGAAACAAAGCAAATCTTAGCTTGCAGACTTAATGGAAAACATGAACCATCTGTGAATGTTACTTGCAGCTCATTTGCTTCATTGGCAAATATTAAACTGTGTTGTAAAGATCCAGTGAAATTATGGAAATGGCTTTTAACATTAAAATCAAAGTGCAATTAGAACATTTCACTGCATAATTGTTTGGCAGAATACAATAGTAAGCAGAAGATACCCAGCTTTGTGATTTATTGGTCACAGGTTGTTTCTTTAGAACTACAGAAGCTGAGATGCATTTTTTCTGTTTGTTTTTTTTAAATGATCTACATAATGCATACATTTGTAGCTTTTCCTCTTTTTGTCACTTTTTATGTTTTCAACCTGTTATCTACATTTCCTCTAACCCAACATTAGTTGCAGCTTATGCAGTTAAGGAAAGACAAGACAGAAATGCCTTCATGTTTTACCTTTGTGTATGTCCTTGTATGAAAGGTATAGCATATTTGTTTTTAATTAGCACTTAGATAGACATAAGAGAAAGTGGTTAATCACTGACATGGCCCAGAGTGTTTTGTAAGTAAACACCATATTGCAATAGACATGCAATTAATTACACAACATACCAATTAAACATGTTCAGAATTAAAAAGGAAGATAAAAAGGGTATCACAGATTCAGTACTGAAATCCCCAAACAATTTTAAAAAACACAATAACATAGACAACTATTTCAAATAAATTAATTTTAAAAAGCGTGGTATCATCTTTCTCTGAATCTAATATTATGCTTTCAATAAATACCTGAACCTTCTTATAATCAACATATCACTCACACTAGGCATGTCTACATATGCACTAGACAGTTGAGTCATTTAAGCAAGTACTAAATGACAGTGCAGTAACCAACATTACTGCACAGTCCCAATGCCACATGGTCTTTTTCCCCCATGCTAATATGCAGTAGCTCATTGCTACTGCAAAGTATTGTCGATGTCATGGTTTGTGCCTGCAGATGCTATGTCACCATAGCAACAAGCTACAGTGATGTAGCTCATCACTATGGTGATGTAGCATCTTGTGTAGATGCGCCCGGTAAGTAGCATCACAATGGGCATATCTACATGTTAATATTTATGTGAAATAATAAACTCTGGGACAGTTTGTGTGAGAGTATATTGCCCCTGGACACAGAGTTTGCACATGCTTCTGGGAATACAGCACGTTGGGCTGGAGCAGCACAGCCCCCCAGCTAGCAGGAGGCCAGGGGTCAGCCTGCCAACCCAGGGCTGCTCTGAACCCTCTGAGTGTGCTGTAGAGGGGCTGGCTAGGGCATGATGGGGTTACAGTGTGGAGATATCCAACTAGCCAGCACCCTCAGGCCCCAACCAGCCCCGGTTACTATCTACATGTGTGTTGTAGCAGAGTAAATAATGTTGCCATAGGATGGTACTTGTATCAGGCAATACTAACCTATGGCGGAGGTAATTAGTTTATTCCAGCCTAATAACTCTGCATGTATAGATGGAGATGTTTTACTGTGGAAATAATTAGGCAACTCTACAGTAAGCAACTTGTGTAGATCTTGTGTAGATCTGGTGTAATCCCACTTGATGTCAGATGAGCACTCCTGAGTCCCTTGCTGAACACTTACATGCATGTGACTGTGCATGTGTAAATGCTTGAACTGACTGAGAGTAAGATCTTCACAATTATATCTCAGTAATCTGTCCCTTTTAAAATTAGTAGAAAGTGCAGTACTTCAGAGACTGAGTAGGCTATTCTGGGTCTAATTTCCATTGGCATAGAATTACTCCTATGAATATTTTTACTGACTTCATTCAAATGTGGAATTGAGGAACATGCAACCTAGTTCTGGGGAAATTTAATTCATTCTCTATAAGTAAGGGCAGCAGAAAGGTATGGGATGCAAATGATTTGTGTGCATGTACATGTACCTGTGTACACACACACATGTGCAGATGTATGCATGTGTATACACACACACAAATTTGGGTCCCAAACCTTTCTGGCACCCTTACTCATAGAAAATGGACCAGATTGTGTGTCCCTCAGTTCTAGACTTGAATGGTTAAGGTCATATATGTATTGAAGCATCAGTGTCAGAGCCTGACCCTGCAAGTTCTTCTGCATCTCAGTAGAATCTCAGCTGATGTAAATCAATGTGGCTACATTGTCATCTATGGAAACATGAACATTTATATTTCCAATGAGTCCAACACCCACTAACTTTGGTGGTCCTAGAGTGGGCTGGATCTGGCCTGCAGTGGACTCCATTTCCCAGCAGCCCCTACACGCATGGCTGCAGCTGGTTTCCAATGCAGTGGCACTACGACAATGTGGGGCCAAGGTTTACCTGGAGACCAGACCCAGCAGCTCTGGCAAGGTACGTGGCTGGGAGTGAAGCTACTCGGGGGCTGGGATCTTGTGGCTGTGACAGCATGCTCTTGAGCTGGGGCAGAGCTGTGATATCCTCCCCACACACTTCTCTGCTCCAGCTCCACACCATGCTATCACTGCTGTAAAATTCCAGCTCCAGAGCAGTTCCTCGCCCAGCCACGTGCACTGCCAGGTCTGCTGGGGCTGGTTGCCATTGAAACCCTGGCCTTATACTATCATGGTGCCACCACTGCTAGGCGATACATGGAAACTGGCTGCAGCCATCCAGGCAGGGGCTGCTGGGAGATGGAGTACAGCTGCCAGCTGGATCCACAGTTTTCTCTACACCTATCTTAGAGGGTGGTCACTAACTCATGCTTTCAGCAACTTTTAAAATCGGGCCATAATAGCTAGTCCTATCAGAAGAATTTACATGCAAGTAAAGTAACATTCTGTTAATGTCTACTTAGATTGTGAGTTCTTTGGGGCAGGAGACATCTTTTGCTTCTGTGGCCAGGTACAGCAGTTATACTTATTGTGCACTAAGGATGCAGAAAGTGCTTAGTCAGGGCACATCAAGTACTGAATATGGTGGATCCTGCTCTAAGAAAACCCTGGATGGATGTAGTATCATATTACAGTGCTATAGATTAGAGTGCAGTAACAAATATCTGTACCAGGTCCCATTGCAACTCATGGTTGGTCCCATTCTGCCAGCAAACCATGGGGCTTTGCAGCACCACACTCACCCCCTGCTCCCAGGTGAGCATTCTAGCCTTGGTCAGAGCTCACAAAGTCTGCCCAAGCACTGGGTAGGCCATCCTTGGGTTCTCAGTTGCCCAGGGTGGTAAAGGCCCTGTTTCCAACCCCACTGTCGTCCTGTTCCCTTATGAGCCACTTCCTGGTATTATATCTTAGTGTGTAGGGTTGCATCTACTCTGTCTAGGCATTTGTAAAGATAGCAGCTTTTGATTAACTGCTGTGCTGTTTGCTGGACACTGCACTCATACAGGTCATTGTCCAAGATGTTCATTTTGTACAGTGTTCTTCTGAAGTGTCCATATCCAGATCTCAATGTGCATGTCCAGACAAGCACGGACATGCCTGTTGCAGTGCCTCAAAGCAGTTTGAGATGCTGCAAGAGACACAAAAAATGTTCCCCGCACTGCATATTTGCAGCACAGGCTCTAAATTTGATACCAGGTAATCCTGATATAAAAAAAAACCGTGACAGAAAAAAGCATGCAGGGCACACTCCTGGAGCATGACCTCAAGCAACTGGAGGCTGGGTCCTCCAGAGAGATGCTCTGGAACCTGGTCAGAACATCTCTATGACTGCCCCATGCCCCGCTACCCCAGCATGGTGCCTCAGCATACTGGGGCAAGTAGGAGTGAGCAAGACCACAGTGCTTTGGACACAGGATTGGACACAGGTGCTGTCCCAGGTAAGTAGGGGTGAAGAGGCTGTGTGGATGGGGGAAACTGTGAGGATAGGGGGGACTGCTTATGAGGGGTGGGTCCCCTGCATGCCCTCCTGCATGACCCACAGCCTGTACCATGGCCCACAGCCCCCCTGCACAGCACACTGCTCCCCTTCATGACCCACAGCCCCCCTGAATGGCCCACAGCCTCCATTTCCCACAGCCCCACTGCATGGTCTACAACTCCCTCCACAGAAGCAGCAGCACCAACAGGAGCAGGGCATGTACAGGAAGTACCCGGCCTGGCCTGAGGGCATGCAGTGTCTGCCTGCAGTGCTGCAAGTCCCAGGAACCAGCAGAAGCTGGCTTGGTTCTGTTCAAGTGTGCATGGGCTGGGCCAGGCTCATGCTATGCACAGCTGCTGGTCTGAGGTGACCCCATGTCGCCAGGAGTCTCTGCCAGAAGTGGTCCCCACCAAGGGCTGCTGCTTGGGGGGGGGGGGCTGTGGGCTGTGTGGGGTAGGCCAGGGGCCCTGCGTGAGGGGCAAGTGAGGGACCTACCCCTCCCAAGCAGTCTTCCCCACACTCACAGTCCCCTCACTGCTACAAAGTCCACCCACAAACCTCATCCCCACAGATCCTATACCCACTCCCACACCCCTTTCCCCCCTAACCCCACATACCCCTACACATTTCACATCCTGCATGCCCAGCTTCTAGATGGGACAAGACCTGGCAAGAACTATGGCTTCAGGGGCAACTGCCACACTGCAGCCCTGCCCCATGACCACACCACTAGGACATGGGGCCCTGGCCTTTGGGGACTCCTGGGCCCAAGAACCACTTGGGGGTGTGATGGGATGTGGGAGGGGGTGTGTGTGTGTGTGTGTGTGTGTGTGTGTGAGAGAGAGAGAGAGAGAGAGAGATGGGGCTTGAGGGTGGGAGAGTGCTTCAGGTAAGAGCAGCCATCAGAGCCAGGCTTAGAGCCCTCCTGCCCCTCTAGAGAAGCCTGTGCAAGGGGAGGCAGGCCTGGAGGGGAAGGGGCTTGCCCAGCCCAGTCTCTGAGCCCCAGTTGAGGGCTTCCTAGGAACAGCATGGGACTCCCTGGGGCCTTGGCACAGGGAGCAGAATAGTAACAGCTGGCACTGCTCAGAGCAACAAGGCAGTAGGTGGGACAGCTGCAGCTGGATTCATGTCCAGGTGCTGGGACAGAGCTTCTGCCAGGAGACAGCTAGTTGGGGCAGGTATGGGCTGTGGGTCAGGAGTGAGGGGCACTAGTGGGGCTATTGGTTGTGAGTGAGGGGCAAGGGCAGGAGCAGGACACCAGCATATTAGTATTGCTCAGCAACCCACATCCTGGTAAACAAAAGGGGCAGGGCCAGCTATGATTTTTCTATGATAATAAACCAAAAGCAAGGAGATGCACCCCCCTACAAAAATGTGCTGCCATACACACACAACTTGGCAGGTGAAGGGTGCATTGGGTGGCCATGTGCAGGATAGCTAGCTTGTGGCTCATGGCTATTATGAGTCACTGCTATGTTAGGTCAATGTGGTGGCTATGATGTCCTCACCAGCCAATCAGGGGTGGCTCAGCTCAGTCATTCAGCTCCACTCATGGGAGCTGGGCACACTGGAAGGCATGCAAAAGCCCCTCTGCCTCCCAGTGGCATCTGTTGGGCTTGGGCCATACAGACAGGTTCTGAGCCACCCCTTGTTCCCCGGAGTTAGTATGTACTCTGCTTGCTCCTGACCTAACTTTTGGCTCTTAGAGTAAAGCTCAAAAGTTACTGTGCTTCCTCATTGGCCTTCTTAAACACCTGTACTTAGCCTGTGTCTACAGCAGCAAGCACATCATCCTAATCCATGGCTGAAGCTTTTTTTGTGTACTGGAGTGAAAACAAATAAATTGCATGTACTGAATTTACATGAGTAGGCTTTGAATCAAGAGCTTCTTTTAAAAATAAATATGACTGATATTGGACACTGGCTTAAGGCGTAATGCTTAAGGCCTAGAATTCCCATTTGAAAAAAAATGTGCAGGCTGTTTGTTTGAAAGATCACAGTTGCAGGAAAAAATGGCATTTAGCTTTTAAAATTAATTTGCTATTGATTTCAGCTGGAATTCAGATTCCATGGCACTCTGCCAGATGTGGTCTTTTGTGAGTGGGAAAAAAAAAATCTGAATGTAGCAGATTTCACAGCCACTATAATGAAACTGATGTAAAGAGTATTGTCCAGTGCAGGAAGAGAGATTGGGGTTTTGATGTGTTATTAAGGAGAATTATTCCTTGGGGGCAGTGGTCTGGCTCCATGGCCATACACTTTTGTTTTCTGGAATGTTAAAAGACACTGCTGTTGGTCAATGAAGTTGTAACATGGTAGTTATTATAGTCAGCTTTGTGGACAGCAGGAAACCAAAAGCATGTGTTCCCAAGGCATGAAAAGCTAATGCTATGAAGTAGCCATTCCCATGGTAGTTCATTCAAACATCAGGCATTTCCAAACACTTTAGCAGCAGTCATGGCATCCCATTTGTACAATAGCATTCACTGTATGACAGACCCCAGCTATTGTTCAAGCTTAACTGTTTTAAGAAAGGCAAAAATATTTCCTTCTGAGAAAGCTTCTTAAAAACAAATAAAGCAAAGCAGCACCCCCCTTAAAAAACCACCAGTCAATTCCTTCTTTCATTGTTTTCCCATCTTTTTCCATGCCTGTCTCCTTTTTTTTCTTTCCCTTTAAAATGGATCCCCATGTACATGAAAGGATCGGATATATTAGGATTACTTCCACCCTGTATAACTCCATTTTTTTGTACCAATACCTCTTCCATGCTTGCAAGCCATGCTGCTACAATGACATGAAGCTGGGGTTTTGGTGGCATTAAACCAGTGGTTTTGAACCTTTTTTCATTTGTGGGCCCCTAAAAAAATTTGAGTGGAGGTGTATACCCCTTTAAATTGTAAGTCAGGGTATTAATGTACTTTTAATTGATCATAGTCATATTTTTGCAGACCCCTTAGATATAGTCTATGGACCCCCAGGGATCCAGAGACCACAGGTTCAGAATTACTGTATTAACTATTAAAAGGCAGGGTAGATTTGCACCATATAGACTACCTAAATGCAACTAATTTAGTTAGTATGTTGCCCTGTGGGGTCAGGCCTACTCTCAGGATCTCAATATTGTGCTGTTAGACAGGAGGGTGTGACAATTGCACATATACAAACACACAAATCAATTAGATGCATACACACACACACATTACCAGCTCAAGCACATACACATCCAAACCAGCCTAGGCACATGCAAACCTATCACCAGTTCAAGCACATACACTATACACCCCAAAAGTTAGACACAGATCACTAATTCATATATCATGCATACAATGCCATATATATATTTATATATACACACACACTCACCAGTTCACACACATACAACCCACCTACACAAGTAAGTTCCTAACTTGGATGGTACTGTGGGTATATGTGAGCTGGGGGTACCTGGGATACTTGCGGGAAGGTTTAGGTGAGAGAGAGAGAGTTAAAGTATAGGGAGTGAAAGTTGCCAGAATTGGGATTAGAACCAGTGGACTACAAAGAAGCTGGTTGAGGAACTGAGACTTGGGTTTACTTAAGGTAGATTGGGGCTGGAAACTGAGACAGACAGCTGAAATATTGGGGGGGGGGGCAGATAAG
>NW_017729002.1:11053097-11053398 GCF_001723915.1 Gavialis gangeticus | reverse complement strand
AGTTAGAGGGGTGAGGAGCAGAGATTGGAGCTGGGCCAAACCACAGTAAAGCAAAACCCAACTTACGGGTCCAAATAAGTTTTATTACACAGACAATACACTACACAGCCCCATAAAGTTATTGGTTCACACACACACACAAATACACAATCACTCACAAAGGCAGCAGGAGAAAGAGACTCAGTGGAAGGGCTGGAGTCCAGATAGGGAAGAGAAGCAGAGTCCAAGTCCTTGGTTGAGGAGGGGGTGGGGGGTGATAGCTACCTATCCAGGCTGGAAAGGGGTCCTTGTCCAGTAGGTG
>NW_017729002.1:11045134-11048097 GCF_001723915.1 Gavialis gangeticus | reverse complement strand
AGAGGGGGGGTCGCTGTCAGGGCCTCTGGGTGGATAGGAAGTGTGGCATGGTGCTGGTCCAGATGGAGAGGGCATCCCAATGGGTCTGTCTTCACTGCCCCTTTTTATAGGGGAAGACCTTGTGTGACCCTAGTGACAGGAGGCATACCCAGGCAAGGGTCAGGCCCTAGCGTATTGAGCATGTGTGCTCCATGCAGGGATTTGCAGTTTCAGGTGTCTGTAATGGTGGAATCCAATGGTAGAGTTGCTGGTTCTGCAGGGTCTTTTGTCTTTCAAATGCTGGGTTCTTGTCTCTGTTCCTGGGTGAGGTCTGTGGTTTTTTGAATGAATCAATGTGAGGTGATGGCCTAGTCATTACAGGCCATTCAGTAGAGGCCTGCTACCATTGTATGTCAGTCATTCCCAATCACACTCATTCATCTGGGAACCAATTTACATGGGAGGGATACATGAATCATACAGTTGCAACACAGGGGATGCCCGGGCAGAGGAGACAAGATGGAGACTTGACATACAAAATGGAAACTTGACATGACTTTGGTTCACTTACAAACCCAGGCCTAAACCATACAATATCCATATGAAACAATAAAAATCAATATGAAAATGATAATAATACAATATAGAACGTTAAAAATCAATACAAACCTAATAATTATACAATATAAAACAGTGGATATCCAAAACCAAAACCTTGCTACCAAAATAAAAATGTTAAAGTTTATTCTAAGTCTGAGCTTGCTTATGCTTGTCTATAGGGAATAGAGAGGGAGAGAAAGAAAAGCCAGAAATTATTGGGGAAGGGAAGGGAAAGCATATCTATCGTGTGTGTGTGTGTGTGTGTGTGTGTGTGTGTGTGTGTATTAAAAAAGAAAACTGGAGGTTTTGCTACAAGTCTATACAAAGTAAATCTACCCTGCCTTCTGCCTGACTTCAGATTAACATAGCTAACAACTTCTCATGATTGCATGGTTGTGATCAGATAACACGAAGGGGACCTTTTCTTCTCTCAGTCATCTTAGCTAAGTACAGACAGTCAAAAAGTCCGAGGCTGAATTGATTCAGTATTTGCAGGTTAGTCTAAGATGCAGACATTAGATCAAAACAGAAGTAAACAGACATTTACCTTTGATTCAGGAAATGCAGCCACATGCCTGCAGTGGCTCAGGCCAGAAACCGGGGGGCCTAGAGCATTCAGCCAGCAGGGGCTTCCTCTTCCTACATCCCCTGAGGTCTCTGGGGTTTGCAGTCCCAAAATCACAACAGCAGGACTCTGCAGGGTTGCTTATTACTTTCTCTTTCTGCTTCCAGGTGCCTCTGGGATTTGTAGTCCACAGTCACAGCCAGCAGTAAGTTTAAGCAGGGGAAGGGGTGTTTAACCCCCCACCTCCCTGGCCCCAGACCCAGCTAGGTTTTGTCTGGCGGAGGGGCAGCCCCCCCTGCAGACTGGGCTGTCTCCAGTGGGGCTTGCCCCCCACCTCAGCCCCTTGTCAGCCAGCCTTCACTGCTCCAGCTAGGGAACAGAAGGGCAGGGCCAGACCTCATCTCTGAAGCAGACGGCATAGCCCAGCCCAGGGCTGCAAAGCATGCTGGGATACTGAGGGACTGTGATTTAACTTGAATCAGGAAGGGGCCTGTGACAGAAGTTTCATAAACCAATTTGACCCAAATCAGTTAAGTGTGATACTACACTCAACCAGATATCTTAAACCAGTTTCATCCATTATGAAACTGGTTTATATGCACTGAGCTTCTGTTCTTTTACAGGTTTAAACCAGTTTCTAATCACTTAAACTGGTTTACCTGTAATTTCTGTCCCTAGCCTTTATCTTCATGTTGACCCTAATTAAATTGCTCTTGCTTTTCTTAAAAGAAAATCAAAACCTTTTGTGTTTAAACTGCCACTGGTTTAAACCCAGGTCCTTGTGCCAGGAACTGAATTTTGTTACCATCTGAAGGCTTAGATGTGTGAAAGCATCTCTCTACCCAAATACATAAGAAAGTATTGGACAGAGACAATGTCTTTGCCTGTGACAGCTTCCAGGCTCTCTCAGCTGACAGAAACCCCTGACACAATCTTCTTTCTATAAGGCAGGATAGATACTCACCTTTATAGATGAACTAAATGAGATCGTATATATGAGCACATGCTTTTGTGAACCCAAGCTCACTTCATCAGATGCTGTGAAAGGATGTGCAGGAAAAGTGTAAGGAGAGAGAAATTAGAATTCAAAAGACAAGGTAGGGGGAGGGAGCAGAGAGATATGGGCAAGAGGAGCAGTGCTAGGAGAGAAAAATAAAGGATCAGTAAAACCCATGCCAACTGATGCCTTTTTTGGAAATCTCAGTAGAGAGGTTAAGGACTGAATGGTCTTATATTGGGGTGGGCAATTATTTAGGAGGGAGGGCCACTTACCAAGTTTCGGCAAGTTGTTGAGGGCCACATTGGTAGCCCCATCCCTTGACAGATGCCCCACCCCCTGGCCACCTTCTTGTGACCTGAAGTCATGCCCCCTGACCCCTGACCTTTGCTACCAGAAGTCCCTCCCCTGCCCTCAGAAATACTCCTTTCAGTAAGGGATTTTGCCATCTCAGAACCAGAAACATACCAAAATATATTCTAAAAAAACAAACATCTACAACATGCATTAACTTGATTTCAAAAAAATATTTGGCCTGATTTACATGTGTTTGTGTAGTATACATAGAGGTGATTGCACAGTAGCCTAAAATGAAGCCTTACTTTTGTATATTGTGTGTGTGAGGGGAGGGGGAGGGCACGGGTATAGATGTGTGTGGGGCTATGGGTGGTGGTGTGTCTGTGGTGGGTGGATAGGGGTGTGGGGTGAGGGAGCATGTGAGTGTGTGTGTGTGGATATGTGGGGTGTGGGTGGGTATGGAGTTTGTGGGGGGAGGGTGGCTGGTGCATGTGAGGGGGTGTGGGTGTGCGGGTCTGCTTGTAT
>NW_017729002.1:11044615-11044938 GCF_001723915.1 Gavialis gangeticus | reverse complement strand
CATCGCTCAGGCTTATCTCTGGGAGCAGTTTCCTGAGGGTTTTGGGAGGGGGGAGGACACACACACACACACACACACACACACACACACACACACACACACACACACACACACACACACACACACACACACACACACACACACACAGACCCTCCTGCTCCTGGCCCTGGGGTGCTCCCATGGTCCCTGTACTCCCACAGTTCAGCCATGCAGTAGGGGGCCACGTGGCACTGGAGTGGCTGGCTGGCATTCAGGGAAGCAGTGAAAACTGTGGCAGGCAAAGGCTTCCAGTTGTAGGGGGGCAGGGGTGAGAGGAGGCTGTG
>NW_017729002.1:10991341-11044550 GCF_001723915.1 Gavialis gangeticus | reverse complement strand
GTTGTAGGGGGGCAGGGGTGAGAGGAGGCTGGGGGTTGGGGGTGGGGCAGGGCTGGGCTGGCCTTGCTGGTGAGATCTGCTGGCTTCCCCTGGGTCCTACTGCCCCTGGCTCATGTCATCTTTAACAGACAGCCAAGAGCAGATAAATATTAATTATTAAAAAATATTAGAGACCCTGCCGGCCGGATAGAATGGCCTGGTGGGCCGGATCAAGCCCGTGGTCCATATTTTGCCCATTCCTATCTTAGATGGTTTTTTGTTTGTTTTTTTGTTTGTTTATGTAAATGTGGTGTGCAGCAGGCCAGGTTGGGCTGAGTCACATTGTTGCAGGTATATTAAGAGACTGCCCATGCTGAATGTGTTCTGTGGATAAACATACAGTACAATTTCAGTCCCCAGAGACTGTCAATATGGCACTTTTCACTAGCACTAAATATACAGACCAACTAAAAACATTTTTCTAAAGATAAAGAAACAACTAAAAATCTCAGCGAGCATCATGCAAATGAATCCATCTCCTCAATAACATTTTCTGACTTCCTGCAAACACCGAAGGCAAAGTGTAGGTCTTTATAATGTGACAAATCAGCCAAAGCAGCAGGGGCCTAACTGAAGAAATGGTAAATTTTTTTTGAGCACCTCTGGAAGCTAATTGATGAAAGGGCTTAAAGTTGATAGACACAACAGGAGGACTTAGATGTTATCTAGCAAGCAACAACCTGCCAGATATTTATTTTGCAGAAAGTGTTACTGTAAAAAAATTGAGATAATCAGTGTCCTTGAATATATAACCATGGTTTGCAGATTTAATCTAAAATATTTCCATAGCTCAAATCCAAGATTATTCCAGATTTCTTCTGGTCCTTCACACATTGATATACATGCACAATAACCTACCAAGTAGATGAAACAGGAAGGTTGCCTCTTGGATGGCAGTTCTCATGGGTGAGTGAGACAAAGAAAAGTACTAAAGCATCTTTCCAAAATCAAGCTGGCACATGCTGATGATAAACTGTCAACATTGGCACAGCTCTGCTGTTTAGCTTTCAACAGTGTTAAAGTTTTAGTACTATCACTGGGAAAACTAATAACATAACAAATGAAACTATTGTTCAGTTTCGTTAAAAATAAATCTGATAAGATGGGCAGAGTTGAATTAGTCAATCTCAACAGGGTTACTGCTTGTTGGAGCAAAAGGAATAATAGGTCTAACAGAATATGTATCAAATAGTTTTGGCTAATCTGCACCACTAAATACAGTGAACTGGAAGGGACTCAAGAAGTTTACATGAATCAGGATAAAGCATACCTAGTTGATCTCCAACACCATTTGTCTACCCACTTCTTAAAAACCTGGAATTCTACAGATTCCCTTGGTGGCCTGTTCCTGGGCTTAGCTATTCTTAGAGTTAGATTTTCCTCCCTAACATCTAATTTAAATTTGGTTTTCTGAAAATAAAACCAGTTTAATTTTTGTCCCTCCCCATTGGATGTAGAGAACATTGATTGGCATGCTCTTAAAAAAATAACATATGGAAAGGCTGTTTTCATATACGCCATTCAATCGTATTTTCTAGACCACATAAACCTAGTTGGCTGATATGATTGCAGAGCCGCAGACCATTATCTTTGAAAAATCATTGCAATCAGGGGAGGTCCCGGACAACTGGAAAAGGGCAAATATGGTGCCCATCTTTAAGAAGGGGTGTGCGGGGGACTATAGACCAGTCAGCCTCACCTCAGTCCCAAGAAAAATTATGGAGCAGGTCCTCAAAGAATCCATTTCTAAGCACTTGGAGGAAAAGGTGATTAGGAACAAGCAGCATGTATTCACCAAGGGTAAGTCATGCCTGACCAACCTGATTACATTCTATAATGAGATAACTGGCTCTGCAGATGCTGGGAAGGCAGCAGACATAATATACCTTGGCTTTAGAAAGGCTTTTGATACCATCTCTCACACCAGTTTGCAAGCAAGCTGAGGAAGCATGGGTTGGATGAACAGACTGGAAGGTGGATAGAAAGCTGACTGAAATGTCTGGCTCAACAGATAATAGTCAATAGCTCAATGTCTAGCTGGCAGCCAGTATCAAGCAGAGTGCCACAGGGTCGGTCCTGGAGCCAGTTTTGTTCAATATCCTCATTAATGATCTGGAAGATGGGATGGATTGCACCCTCAGCAAGTTTGTGATGAAACCAAGCTGGGAGGCGGGGTGTAGTAGATACACTGGAGGGAAGGGATAGAGTTCAGTGTGACCTAGGCAAATTGGAGGATTGGACCAAAATAAATTTCATGAGATTCAATAAGGACAAGTTCAAAGTCCTGCACTTAGGATGGAATAATCCCGTGCACCGCTACAGCCTGGGGACTGATGGGCTAAGTAGCAGCTCTGCGGAAAAGTACCTGGGGGTTACAATGGACAATAAGATGGATATGAGTCAACAGTGTGTCCTTGTTGCCAAGAAAGCTAACAGTATATTGGGCTGCATGAGTAGGAGCATTGCAGATCGAGGGAAGTAATTATTGTGCTCTGTTCTGCCCTGGTGAGGCCACATCTGGAGTAATGTGTCCAGTTCTGGGTCCTCCACTATAGAAAGGATGTGGACAAGTTGGAGAGCTTACAGAGGAGAACAATGAAAATGGTTTGGGGACTGGGGCACATGACTTCTGAGGAGGAGCTGAAGGAACTTGGTGTTTAGTCTCAAGAGAAAATTGAGAGGGGATTTAATAGCAGCCTTTAACTACCTGAAGGCTGGTTCCAAATGTCCCACACACTGAGAGGGGATATGCAGCAGTCTCCAGTTCGTGGCAGATCTGGATTTATGGGATGAGGAAGGCATGAGATGTAACGGTTTCAAGTAAAAGAAAGTTTATTTACTCACTCCCCTTGATGAGATGGCTAGAGGAGAGGGCAGGCACACGTCTTGAGTTGCAGTTCAGCTGGTTACAAACGGGTGTACGTTGTGAGATACGGTATACAGATCGAAACAAGACGCTCCGGAGAACATGGGGAATTACGCTGGAGGGGATCGTTCAGCGGGAGACACTGGGGTGATCGGCCCCGGGGGGTAACATCAAGTCCGGCTCAAGTTACTGATGAATGGCAGTCTCCCTGAACAAAGGATGGGGAAACTTTTTATAACCCTTCTTATCAGGTTTTACTCTGTCTTAGCCAATCATGACTACAAACAGGATTCTTCTTTGTTTGCTCAGGTTTCAATACAGGCTCTTCTCATTTTGTCAGCCCAGCCATCAGGAAAGGGAGGGGGCTTTCTTTTTGTTTGGGTGGTACTGAGCCTGTTTGGTTACAAGAGGGTGAGCACGACACATTAATCTGATCTTACAGTTTTAGATGAACTATTTACTTTGGGGACCCCATTTTATCTTGTTGCCATAGGTACAGTATCTTTTTTTGACGTCACAGCACTGGGTTATATTTAATTTAAGGTTAGTTTCTCCTGTGGGGGTGGGGGAGCTCGAGTGATCTGGATGGGGCCCAGACAAGGGTGTGCACACAGCACTGTTGTTAACTTGTACTTGACACCAGAAAGGAAGGAGCTAAACTGTTCTTAGTGCTGACAGATAACAGAAAAAGGAGCAATGATCTTAAATTGCAGCAAGGGAGGTTTAAGCTGGATATTAGGAAAAACTTTCTAACTAGGAGAGTGGTGAAGCACTGGAACATATTACCTAGAGAGGTGGTGGAATCTTCATCCCTGGACATTTGTAAGGCCTGGCTCAACAAAGCCCTGGCTGGAATGCTGTAGTTGGGGATGGTCTTGCTTTGAGCAGGGGGTTGGACTAGATGACCTCCTGAGGTCCCTTTCAACCCTAATTTTCCATGATTCTGTGATTCTATGAATTCCTTCAAGCTTTTCTTATAAGCCATATTTTCTAAACCTCTAGTTTTTCTAAGTGCTGTTTTATTGGTGTTCTGTGGCTTACAATTTGTTTACATTTTTGTTAAGCATGTGGTACTTCAGTTGAGACTTTACAAGAACTGGCTAGAATGGGATTGGTGCTTCCTCTGCCTTACATGTGATAGTCCTAATAATATATTCCATAATAACAATTGCCTCTTTTGCATCACATGATTAGCCATGTTGAGTTGGAGATCCACTATAACTCCAGATCGTTTGCTGTTCCTGAGTTAATCATTCCCCATTTTGTATCCATGCTTCTGATTCTCCACCCCACATTCTAATAATTAGTGTATATATGCTTTAGTTACATTTAAATATTGTTATTTTTACCCTATTACTCCAATTTATTAAATCATTTTGCATACATGTTCTTCAGAGTGCTTGTATACTTCATAAGTATGGTCTGTATTCCATCATCCAAATGAGTAATGAAAAGATGAATAGGCCCAGGGTGGCAACATGCACTGAGGGATCCCATTTAAAATGACTTCTCATTTTGAAACCACGTACTTCTTGAGTAATTACAAAACTATTTGCCACCCACCGTCCAGTGATTTCACTTAGACCATGTTTCCTTAGTTTGTTTAGGAGAACATCATGGGTGAAAGTGTGGAAAGACATACTAATTCATGTTTTATATAATATAGTCTTTTATTTTTTGTTGTTGCTTGTAGATTGACAGATATTTTAGTGTAGCTAAATAAATGACATTGCTGAGAAAAACTGCAACACAAAATGTGATGTGGATTTATGTCTGGGTACATTAAATTGAGATGCTGTTGGCTACAATGATGCAACATAGTGTTTCAGTAGATCAGATTCATGTTCTGCCCTCACTGACATTCGCATGCTATCCACAAATGGGTTTGGTCAGTTTTGGTATCAGTTGAAGATAGTGGTGTTACACAGGCATTCCTGAGACCACAGTGATGCATGAGATAACACAGGGTCTTTGCTAGATGGAAGAAAAATACTTCTGCTCATGTGTGTGATCTAGTTAAGTTAGTCTTTATCTTTCATCACTTCTTCCCCAATGTAATAAAAACCAGTGTAATCCCACCCCAACAAAAAAGGTTAAAAAAGAACCTGCAGACTCTGCCCAAGTTCTGGGAATTAAACTGCATATAAGCAGCAGCACAGAGACTGCACAGGAGCCTTGTGTAACACCTGTGATCTCCTATGAAACCCATGTAAAGTTTCTCAGGTTTGGAGAGATTTGTAGACATAATGTCACATCATGTGGCTGCATTTTTTCCCCTTAAGGGAGCTGTAGTATTCTTTGGCCATCATGTTCGTGCTTCAAAATAGAAGAGGTAGAATCACAGACTATGTAGTAAGGCTATGTAATAAGAAATCATATAAGCCAGTGTCCAACAGCAAATAATCACTCATTAGAAGAAAGGTTAAAATGCAGAATTGATAAATAATAAGAAAATTATATATTATAATAATATTAAGGGGAAAGTGGCTACATCTGATGAAGTGGTGGTATATGGCAAATGGAAGCAGTATTTTTGGGGGGGAGGTTTAGCTATGTAGGTACACTTAAAAAGCTGATCTGAATTAACATTTCAAGTGGATTTGTTAAACCACATTAAACCCATATATAGATTTGCTTATATGGAATGAAGGAAACCTGAATTCAATTTAAGTTCTCACTTTGAAAATGATTTAAAATCACTTTAAGTCTAAGTAAGAGTTTTTCTATATAAGGTTTTGATACCCTTTAACTATTTTTTTTTTAAATTCACTGCTTTAGTTTATTTGGAGTAACTTTGTTGAGTATCCTGTAGTACATAAACTCTTAATTATATCCTACTACCAAAGGTAGGGAGGGTCATGTCATAGGATTTTTTTAAACAGGTTTTTCCTAAGTTGTCCTTTTAAATTTGGCAGCACCAAGCTGCTGCAGCCCTAAAGTGGTTGTTTTGAAAAGGTCTGCTGCTTGCTATATCTTGTGTTCCTTTTGTAAGTGTCTATTAAGTTTTTCTTCTTATGACTGAGGAGTTAGTGCATTCATAAAATGCAGAATTCCATTTAAGCCACATGCTGTAAAACAGAAATTGCCTCTACATGACAAGAATGCACTACCTAAAGCAATTCACAATATAAGAGTATATGTATCGTTATCAAATAGAAACTCATTTTTTTTCTTGGTATATAATGGAATTAATTTTATTGGCGCAAAATGCATGTGCAAGGTAACAGACATCTAAAACCATGCAACATGCAGTTCTGAATTTCCAACTTAATGTAAGTATTTCATGAAATAGCACTTGTACAAACTTACCCTTGAAAATGTCACAATTTTTAATGCATTTATAATAAAGGTAATATTAGCTGAGAATGATGGGAAGTTAAGGGGGAAAAGAGAAACTTTCAGATTAAATTTGATCATAGAAACAACAGATACTATATCTATAGTATCAGGAACTCTCTAAGGGAAACTTCTTGTACCAGTAAGATATTATAGGTCAGCTCTAGAAATGTTAAGGTATCAGGAAGGACAATTGTGAAGTATATTTGAGCCTGCACATAATAAACTCACATCTCTTATTGAATTAAAACTAGAGTTAAATGATCCTTCAACAGTTTGCAGCTGTACATAGTGGTGTGAATTGATCAAAAACAGGGACTGCTTGAGTAATTTGGCCCAATATGGTACTTGCTGGGCATGTCTACCTGTACCTATTGATGTGTGGCAATTATTGTTGTTTACTCCACAGCAGGATAGTACTTGTGGGGACACTTGTAGATTCTGAGATGTTTACTGTACAGCTAATTAGTCGACTGCACAGTAACCATTTCATGTAGATGTGACCACTGTGTATATAACATAACTGAAAATTTGCTGTGTATATAAAATTGCCATATCAGGTAGCAAGAAAAGCCTACTAAAAAGTGGTCCTGGTTTAAAGGCACAACACTGATCATTTAGAAGTATTCAACAAATCCTTTTCAATATGCTGCAGATATTAACTAATTAATTTATAAAAAATTATAAAGGCTGACGGGATAAAACAAACAAATTAGTTTTCTGCAACTCTCTTCCAAAAAAATGCTCAGTTCATTATTTTTTTACACTCACTGAATGTTCAGCTGATACAACTCACTCCACTTTTGATGAGTGACCATTAGGCCACAGTTTCTTTGGCATATTTCACCCAGTGTTACAGCCAAGGCATCTCTATTTAATTTGGGAAAGAGAGGAGCTACTAAAAAGAAAAACAGGGCAGTCCTCATGACATTTACTGGTTGGTATTTTGATACAGCTAACTCCTAACTGTCTCAGACTGGGAGCAGTAAAATATCTAGTGGTTTACTACTTATCACTAGCTATGTATTTTTCACATGTCCTATTTAGCTACATGACTTTAGAAGCTTTGGAAATAATGGTCATATTCAAAGAAAACTGTGAATTCAAGGCTTGATAGAAACTGTTCTCTCAGCTTACCTCTGAATCTCAGGAAAAGCCAACTGCTGTTAGATAATGCTTTGTATGCTGTAGGATGAAGCATATTTTTGATAGGGAACAAACAAAAGCTCCCACTAGTGCATGACTGCTAACACATTACTGAGCTAGCAAAATACATACACTAATATCCTGGACTAGCCTTCAGCATATGTCATTTGGTAGAATCTGAAGCTGAAGTAACTGTTTCGCTTCCTGTACTATCTGAATGGTATGCGCCTTCACACTGGATTTCCTTTCTGAGATGATAGATTTAAAGAGAAAAAAGACTCCCCACTAATTAGTGATTACTAAGTATAAGTGTATATTTTACTTAGTGAGCAAGTGGTTTGTTTTTTTTTTGCTTTTCTTTATCCTGTGTGTGTTGACTTGACACACACCAAATCGACACTCAGGATCTCAATATTGCGCTGTTAGATAGGAGGGCATGATACAAAATTATACGCACACACACAAGCTACACAAACACTCTATGGGTTCATATACATATGCACATACACAAACATGCACTTCTGTGGCTGTGTGTTAACACTATGGGGCATTTGTGGTAATTTGGGCTCGGGGTTACTTCAGGTCTCGGTGCAGGCAGCACACTATACAGCCCTATTAAATTATTGGTTACCACACACACAGAGACACTCTCACACACAAATCCACACAATGGTAGCAGGAGAGGAAAAGACTTGGTGGAGGGATTGAAGTCAAGGTGTGTAGGGACAGAGTCCAGGCCCTTTGCTTGGGGAAGAAAGGTGGATGATAGCTGCCTATCCTAGGCTGTGAGTTGATCCTCAATGGCCAGTCAGGATCTTCTCCAGCAAGGTGTTGTCCAGAGGGGGGTCACTAGCAGGGCCTCTGGGTAGATAGGTGGTGTGGCATAGTGTTGGTCCAGATAGAGAGGGCATCCCAAAGAGATCACACTCTACCACCCCTTTTATAGGGGTGGATTACCTGTGTCTCCTATAGGAAGGCCAGTCCTGCTCAGATGCATACGTGCAGATCCAGGTGTCCTCAATGTCTGGTGGAACATAATGGTGGGGTTGCTGGTTTCTGTAGGGTCTTTGTCTTCCAAATGTTGGGTTCCTGTAGGTTTTTTATCTTTCAAATGCTGGGTTTTGTCTCTGTTCCTGGGTGAGGTCTGTGGTTCCTGAGTGAGTCAATGAAAAGTCCAGTTGTTAAGTTGATAGTGTAGTCATTGAGTTGATCATTCAGTAGAAGCCTGCTACCATTATGCCTCCAGCACCCTCATTTATTCCCATTCATTCAGGAGCCAATTTACATGAGACTGGTTAGAACGACCAGTTACAACATACTATACAATAGATTATACCCAGGCAGAGGACACAAGATGGAAGCTTGACATACAAAATGGAAACTTGACATTACTTGATATTACTTTACGGACACAGGTCTAAATCATATAAATTCAATATAAAACAGTAAACATTGATAAAAACATAACAGAACACTATTTACATTATAAAAGGGGCTTGTTACTATAAGGGCGTATAAGAGCTTACCTATGACTACGTATAACTACATATAAGGGGTAGGGAGGGCAGAGAAAGAGTCAGAAATGGTTGGGAAAGGGGAGGGAATGTATTTTTAAGTTAAAAAAATAGAAAAACATGTGCTGTACTTGGACAGGTCACCATTAACAAGATAATGCTATTGGCTGAATGATGTAGCTCAGTAGCAGCCTACCCTTTTTGGCAGGTGTGCCACAAATTAGTTCTGCACCTTCCCTGAATGCCACTCCAAACCCCTTCCTCTGCCTGATTTGCTGTTCTGCTTTTCTGCTCCCAGCCCTGTGCTCTCTGCCTGATCTGCTAATTTGTTCTCTGCTCCCTCTCTGGTCTGTTATGCGCTATGCACAGAGACTGCCCATGCCACTTGTGGCACCCGTGCTGTAGGTTGGCCACCTCTGACTTAGCTCATTGGCTATACTCAGATATAATATAAACAAGACCCCTTTCCTTGCAACAAAGAGGAGACCTTCAGCTGTAACTGTAAAAATCTCAGTCTCCAGTAGTGCTTATGTCAACATGATGGCCAATGTACTATATTTTGTATTCTGCAGAAATCAATCCTCTGCAAAATAAAATCTAGCTTTTTGTGCGCTTGTCACAGCAACCAGGTGAGCTGCCCTTAAACCTTTTTTTTTCTTCCTCTCAGGTATGCTCCTCAGTGACAGGCCTGTTTCCTGCACCTTGTTCTGGGTAGAAAAATAAAGTCCAATCACTCCTAGATCTCTAGGCTGCATCCTCCCTGTTTTCCCATCCTGTTAACATGACAGGCTCAACTGAGTTTGGTATTTTGAAAGCCTTCTCCACTAGGGACCTGTGACACTACCTGATTAGTGACTCAAAGGCAGGTTTCTCAAAACACAGTATTGTTTATTCTTTCACCTGCAGACATAACATACAGAACAAAAGATAAAAACAACAATGTCCTTGTCCAAGGCACCTATTTTACACATGCCTATCAGATGCAACCAATAGAATGAGACCTGTATATGTGCAGGTCTAATTTTGGCCCTAATTACGGGTATAACTGCAGTCATATTTAATGAATGTTAAAAGTTAATGACTGGACAGATAAAGCCGGAGTTTGCACCTGATGAACTTTAAGTTAATTGGGACTCCAGTGAGTGCAACTTCTGCTAATTGCAGTGGTGTACAACAGGATGCAGTCTTCACAATGGTGCTATTGTTTGCAGACACGTGGTAGAGAACAGAAACATAATGTGTATGTTTCTCTTTAAAGGCTTAGCTTAAGTATAACTAAAAAGTGTTTGCAAAACACACCATCTCTCACATATCCTTTCTTTGCAGGAGCAATCGGTAAAGGCATAAATATGTACACCGGACCCTCAGGCCAGGTACAGACAGACATTACATTTTTACTGGTATAAGTGACTGGAAACCAGTCTATACCTGTAACAAAATAGAAGTTCAGCACACAAAACCAGTATATACCCATAATAGAACAGAAGTTCAGCACATAGACTGGTTTAAAAATGATGTAACTTGGTCTAATTTTTGCCCCCACACACCGAAGGGCGAATGTTTATTCTGTTCACTAGTGATCTAAACTATGCCAATTACAGAAAACCATGTAACTTAAATTGATTCTACCTTGGGCTTTTTGAATGTCTGTACCTAGCCTCAGTGACATCATGGCAGCATCCATGGTTCTTAGTGCTACTTATCTAGCCTCGCTAAGAATAAACACCTTTTAGCTGAATGTGCTGCTTGTGGTGCAGGCTCCTGTCAGTCCCAATTTGATTCATTTTACCTCATGGTACCAAAGATTAAATCATGTCATTTCTATCTGTGCTACGTATGGGTGATTTGTGGTATACTTCTATCTGGTGAATATGTAACATAAGACTGATTACAAGACTATTGCTGAGAGTGTAATGATAACTTCTTACGGTTTTCAGCTCTGTCATTGTCCTGATGTCATGCTGCTGAAAGATAGTTTGGGTTCCAATGTAATACATGCCATGTTATTTTACAGGGAAAGAAAGTGGGGAGAGTAGCAGTAGACAAAGGAATGAGGAAAAAAAATTCCCACTTATTCACTGTTTCTTTTTTTAATATAAAAACTGTCAATGCACTTACGCTATAATAGTGTATAGAGGGGAGGTGTGTATAGAACAGCTCTTGCATTCTATAGCGACTTTATAAATGTATAAAGCAGAGTGAACTGAAATTTAAAGTTCTAAATCAATTCAAAATTAAAGATTTTTTTCATTCTGCTTTAAACTAATTTGTTAGTGGTGAAACTGTATAGATTTCATAGACCTTGGGGGCTTGGACAGTAAAGAAATTTTTCCTTATGTCCAGACTGAAACGGTCTTGCAGTAGTTTATAACCGTTCGACCTTGTCATCCCTTGGGGCGCTCTGGTGAACAAGCATTCCCCCAGGTACTGGTGGTCACCCCTGATAAACTTATAGGTGGCCATCAGATTACCCCAAGCCTGTGCTTTTCCAGGCTAAAGATTCCCATGGCTCTCAGCCTGTCGTCGTAAGGTCTGTTTTCCTGACTTCTGATCATGTGCTTGGCTCTTCTCTGCACTCTCTCAAGCTTCTCCACATCCTTTTTGAATTGTGGAGCCCAAAACTGTATGCAGTACTTTTATATAAAAGTGTTGTAGTTTGACAACCTTCTTTGGGTTCAGATATTTACTGGCCCACCATTTACAAAGGGGCCAATGATTTTATTTATTTATTTATTTATTTATTGGGTCTCCAACTCCATGAACCAGAAATTACTCAGTACTTCTTTAAAAAAACCTGACTACTAAGTGTATGTATTTATTATTCTTACTTCTAGTACAGTAGTTCAGAATCCCCAGCTGAGATGGGGGTCACATTATGCACTGTCCATACATTTAGTGAGGGACCCAGTGCCATTAGGAGCTTGAACTCTAAACAGATGAGAAATGTAGACTGGAAAGAGGAAAACAGATGAAAAGTTCAGTGCTAAATTTGGTAACAGAACTCAAGTCTCCTGACTTCCAGTACACTACCTAATTTATTTGATCATCATAGGAGGAGTTAAATTTATTAGGCACTTTGAACTGCTTTACTTGTATTCTGCTTATTACTGTCCCTTTCCACCATGTTCTTTTCCTCCCCCTCCCTGTCTCTCCCTTTGAGACAGCACCTTTGGTGCCTGCCACTTTAAGGGCCTGAGCAGGCAGCAGAGCAGTCTGCAGGTGACTGCACTGCCAATCAGGAGAGTCACATGGCAAGCAGGAGGCCTTCTGATAGGAAGGAGGGCCTGGCTGCTAGAGAATAAGAGCAGACCCTGAACACTAGAGCTAGGAGTTGTTGCAAGGAGTGGGAGAGAAAAATATTACCTGGCTGGAGCTGCTGCTCCCAAACACCTGGAGGTCAAGGATAAGAGCTATGGGGATGGAAGAGGTTCCTGGTTCTGTGGCATGACCTGAAACCACCCTGATAGGGTTGGATTGTATGGTGGGGCTGCTTGTGTCAAGGCAGCTTCCAGGAAATGCCACACCTGTGCCTCCCCAATGAAGGGAATGTATGGGGCACCAGAAAGCCTCAGTCCCCACTGACTTGCAGGTACCCTGTGGAGGGGAAAACCTAGGGGAGCACACCCTGGCAGAAAAGCACAGGAGCCCAAGCCTGCTTGGTGCCTGAGTGCTGACTGAGGTGCGGCCAAGGCCCATTGAGTGGGGTCTGATGCAGGGTCCAGGTATGTCAATAGATGCCTTGAGTCCTGAGTGGTCTGTAGTGGGCTCCAGGCATGTCTATGGGCACCTGAGACCTGCAGGGCATAAGGCCCTGTAGCTCCAGTGAGGGGGTGAAGTAGTGAGTAGTAGGCAGTGTAGAGTAGGGCCCATATGTGTGGGGAGGGGCTGAAGGGCTGCACATATTTGGAGTAGAGTACGGTCCGTGTAGGTGGGCCTGAAGGGCTATGCAGGGGCACATAGAGCAGGGTCTGTGTGTGGGGCCTGAAGAACTGTGCATAGGCTGGTCCAATACTTTGATAACACAAGCCCCAGTGAGGGGGGCATAAGTTGAAGCCCCAGTGAGGGGACTTGTGGCCAAGATAAGTCTTTGGATGCCTGAGGCCAAGTTTGGGCAAGAGGCCAAGTGCAGCTCAGCACTACAGCCAGGGGAGTAATAGTGGATAGTTTGAGCCAGTGGTCTACTGCATCCCAGAAATGGGGCTGGGGGAGGTGGGAGTACTTTGGATGCCATCTGCAAGGCATGGGACATGGTGAAGGGCAGGTTAGGGCTGTGCATTTTGCCTTTGGCATCATTGTAGTAAATGGGTAGCCTGCCACCTAGAAACATCTATTTACTGTACAACAAAAGCGTGGCAGTAAAGTTAGGTGGGCAGACTGCCCTACACAGGGGGGCAGGCTGACATTGCGTCTGGCCAGCCTTGAGACAGCCCCCTGTCACAGTCTTTCAAAGGAACGTTTCCAGCTTTTTCCATTGTCAAATATGTAATTCCCCAATGTTCTGAGGCATAGGACAGGCAATTCTCTATTCCAGCCTAGTGAGTATTTTAACAACAGATAACGCACAAGGCCAACAGGACTAGAAAGTGATGCTTAATATAATTAGAAAAAACAGCTGTTTCCCTTTCCACTGTATGAGATAATTTTTTGAGCCCTGGTAGATCATGAGAAGCTGTTTGGCTAGATTCAACCCATGTTGACACACATGAAGTTTAAGCACTAGGAATCTCTTTGTCAATGTGTTCTTGGTCCTTTCAATGTAAGTAAAGGTACTGTACGAGGTGGAAAATTGTTATGCATGAAGGGATGTAGTCTGAATCATCATGTGGCACTGCACATTTGCAAGATCAATGCCAGTGCAGTGTACAAATTGAGTAACAGTGAAATATTGCCTTATGAAACAAGATGTCTTTTCTGGACAGAGGTTAGTAAATATTGTGATGTTTAACTTTAGCAGTTTTCAAAAAATCTGTCTCTTGTTCTCTGAACAATCACAAACTGCTAAAGCTGTTGGGTATGCTGTTGCCATCATCCATTCAGGTCAAATGAGGGAACACTTAAGTACCCTTTTATTAGGTGATAGCTGAAATAATGGGAACTATGGCTTGAACTAACTAAATCCAAAGCACTAAGGATTTTCTTTTGGCTAAAGTTGTATGTGTTTCTGAGTCACAAACAGGCATAAAGCATGTAGGAAGCAAAACAATGGACAGCAATAGATGCTTTGATTCTATGGCAAAGTTAAAGGAGGAAACTTCCATGTTAGAGTGATGGCTGGAAAAATGGGCTTCAAAACATGAGCAGGAAAACTGCATCCTCTTGATTTCTTCTGTATTTAGAGAACCAAAAATGTGTGTACCTTTTTGATAAATGCATGAAATAAATACTCATTTCTGTCGTCAATTTCTGCTCCTTTTGGAAACAGCGTGCAAAATTCCCTAGCTGCTGACTACTTCAGGTAAAAAGGAGTAATAGAATAAATAAATAAAATCATTCAACTGTTTTGATTATTTTCACTTAAGATTTAAGCAGACCTTTTTTTTTCTTCACTGTGATTTGTAAGAGCCATTTGAAACACAGGTGGGGTCATTTAGACATTTACAGGAGCTTGTACACTTGACAGGGGTTTAGTCCTCAGGGTTTTATTCTGTACCTCCTAAATTGAAATGGTGGGTATTCATTTTTTTCCGTCACTGTGTACACATGACTGCTCTTAAATCTCATAAAATGCTCAGTGCACTAGTCACACTAAATTACTGCAGGGGGTGGTGCATAACAATCCACCCCTCTGATTTCTTCATACTAAATTACAGCATGGGACACCTATAGTTCATGGTACGCTGGTATCACCAAACGTGTTTCTGTTTCATTAATTTAGATAATTAAGTGTCATTTCATTACTTTAATTAATTTCATTATTTTTACACATAGTTTACACAAATTTCTTTTTTCTCTTTTACACCAATCTCCACCAGCACAATAAAATTCCTTGACCTGGCAGATAAATTCTTTGAGGATGCTGAACAGACCTGGCAGCAGGAGGGAACAGGAGCTTCTTAAATGACTGCTGCTGGTCCTTATTTGTGAGCAGCCCGCCCCCCGCCCGCCCCCCCAATCCAGGGACCTTCACAGGGATCTCTATCCATGATCAGCCCTACATAATGACAATCTCAGTGACAGGCACTGCCTGTGACTGAGGGGTGCACCTCCTGTAGCAGGGAAAGGAGAACACCAGTAAGCTTTAGGGACTAAGGGGAGGGTGAGACAGAGGGGTCATAATGGGGAGGGTAGAGGGAGAAGAGCGAATGATGGGTGATGGGTTTTTAGCTGTTAGTGAGCACCACTATGCTTTAGGGATGAAGGGGAGGGGAAGACCCAATGGCGGATGATAGGTTTTTAGCTGTTAGTGAATTTCTGATCCTTCTATAGCAAATCGAGGGAGTGGGCATTGTGTTCCTGATTTTTTTTTCTGTTCTGCTTTGGTTTAGTGAAAATAAAATTAATTCTTAGGTGAAACTAAAATGAATTTTCATCTGTCTGTCTGCCAACATGGGGAGGGATATAAAGGTGAAGCCTGCCTGCACCTCCCCAGGCTCCAGGTTGCACCTCCCACTGCACACAAAGAGGTGGGAAGGAAATAGTTCAAACTTTTATTGAACTGCCTGGGTCCCTAGAATTGGGTGGGCAATGGCCTCTTACATACCAAGGAAGGTGTCATTGCCAGCGGTGATGTTCTCCTCTGAAGCAGGGACATGCAGCACTGTGACAGGTAACCATCCTGATGAGGGTAGAGGTTGTGTGGCATACCAGGCTTGCCCCCAGTGCCATCATATCTCAGGGTCCTCCTGAACCAGGACTGCACGTGTGTCTGGGGAGGCTTCCTGTGAGGAGGGTGGGGGCGTGACCAGCCTCTGAATACAGGGAGAAGCTACCTATGTCTACAGAAGTACTGCCTCAGTTGTCCCCCACCACCAGCTGAAGCTGCCTGGGTGTGCCAGTATTGCCAGTCCACCAGGGACTGGACAGTCATGCTCCAGCAGCAGGTGTCCAGCCATGGAAGGCCAGTGGCAGCTGCTGTATTCGGGGCTGCTGGACTGTGTTGTCTCTGGATTTAGGGTCCAGAGGCCTTGTTCCAGGCCTGGTTCCACCCTCAAACCCACCACAACCTTTCCATTGGATAATAGGTAAATTTACTGATACACAGAGATAACAGAAAAGAAGCAATACAGACAATCAAGCAATTCTATATATCTACCAAATCCTAGGGCTGTCATCAGAGTCAAAGTACATGTGACCAGGACACAGTCTTCACTCTGAGGCTCTCTCTCTTAAGTAAGTGTCAGATGTCAGCAGTGTAGAGGAGGGTTGGGGAGGAGGAGGGAACCTTTTTCGCTCTCAAGTCTCTGCTTTTGTATTCTCCTTTCTTCCTGATGGCTCTTTATCTGTGACTATCTCTAGTTGGTTGTCTCTGTGGTCACACATCCATGTAGCATTCTGGGCCTTCTCCTAATTTGGTCTGTTCCCTCAAAACCAGGACTCAGCCCCCTGCCCCCAGCTCTGCCCCCCTGGGGCCTTTTTAGCTGGTGTCACTTTATCTTGTGTTATGGGCAGTATGGTACATACTCCCAGTTCCAAGACTGTGTTTGTATCCATTGGCTTTGTTGTGTTAGACAGCCTGCCTGCTTCCAGAGCCATGAAAACCTCTGTATGTGACACTCAAGCTTCTTAGAAATTAATTAACTTTTGCTGCCCATTTAAGTACTTCTAATGCATAGATCTATACCTATAAGCCAATTCCCCAAAAAACAGACCTTTAAATACCATTTCTAAGCCAATACACTGCACCCATAACATTTCCTCTGAGTACATGCAGCTTTGCATTGTTCCCCAGCCATCCCACCCAAGGGGGAAGCTTGGGAGAAGGGGCAGAGAGAGGCCTTTCAAGACCTGGTATTTTATTATTGGGACCAGAGAAAGACACAGGAGACAAACCAAGGCCTTTTGGTGGTGGGATGGCCCAAAACTTTCCTAAGGTGGGAAGCGCTAATTGGGTGGATCCTTTGACTACATCAAGCTAACCAGGGGTCAGCAAGCAACTCCCCCCCACAACCTTCCACAAGCTAGCAACTCTCCCCCTTCCACAGTCTACCTGTGAAAATGAGAGAACATGAAGTTAGGAATCCAACAAAGCAAATAGAAGCCTTTATTTACAAAGAGCAAACATTAAAAAAGTGAAACAAACCAAACAACAACTCTTTTAAAATAGCACTTCATAAGTACTATGATTAACTATGGGTTACTATAACGGTGCATGAATTGTAAAAAAACACAAGTATAATAATGTTGCAGTTACTATTACAATTACTATAACAGCCCACTGACTATAATAGCACATGATTCATGAAAAAAAAAAATCAATAATCAACTGTAACTAAAAGAACCTGGCTCTAGGGTAGACTTTCATTCTAAGCTTGACCAGGAATTACTGGATTGTGGAGCACAGATCTGGCGCACTTTCTCCTCCCGGCCAGGAGCAGGTGCAGAGGTTGGTGAAGGAACAGGGCTGATGACCACCAGGCATAAAATCATTAGCTGTACACCCCTCAGTATTTTCCAGTCCTGCCAGGTCTCAGAATGCCTCCTGGACTCTGCACAGTTCTTTTTTGTTCTGAGTGCCCATGATGCCTCCCATAGCATGATGGACCTGTCTGACCAGTTTGCACAGTCACTGTTGTCATTCCCTGATGGCATTCACCAGCTCCCAAGAGGCTATGCCTATTTCTAGAGAATCTGCATCACAGGGGGAGGTGCATAACTGAGCCAAATGGGTTAAGTCCATGCCATCAGCAGAGGGGTAGAATTGCCAAATGTGAGCCAGCCATTCAATGGCAATGTCACGATTCAGTGGCCCCAGTCTCTCAGCAATAGCTTTGGCTTGACTAGGAGATCATTTCACTACATCAGTGGCCATCTCTGTTGTGGGAATATCAGCTCCTGCAAGTAGCCATTTAACCTCCCTTGTGGAAACAGGAGCAACATTATGCTAGTAGGGCCAATCAGGGTTGAATGGGCTTTTGGGGGGCTGCATCAGGGTGTATCTCTATTTTCCCAGGGGACTCAAAGTAGCAATCCTCTCTTAACCTTACAGCTGCTACCACCCCCTTATGGACACTAAGTTGGGCACACAATTTACTAATCTCTTCCTCACACTTCTGATGGTTTGCTGCTGCCTTTGCTGTCTTGTTTTCATCTGCCAGGAAAAGAGTTGCTGCTCCTGCTTCTTCTAACAATTTTTGTGTGTGTGTTAACTCTTCCCTATACTGCTCTACATTCCTGCTTTCCTTGTCTCTCTCCTCTTGTATATTTCTAAGTAAAGTCACCATTTTAAACTTTTCTGCTATAAAGTCACACGTGTCCATCTCATGTTCACTCAAATGCTGTTGTAACTGCTCTTAAGTTCCAGTTCCTGCCTCCCCCTTAACATTTTCACCATTTCCAATCATGCATAGATTAATGCCCATGCAGCAGCCACATCCTTTGCATTACCATGTGGCTTAATGGTTGTGCAATACTGTTCAAAGCCCAGACTCACTTCAGTCAGGGGATTCTCACCCTTGAAGTACCCCCTTTCCCAGGGGTATTTCCCCTTCTTCATTATCCATCTCTCTAACCTGCTGGTTTTCTCCTGTCTCAAGCGAGCAATTAAGGGGGTTTTCCCAGCCATCTCAACTTCCCTTAGCACACTACCAAAAGCCTCTTTCATGCAGTCACTCAAATCTCTACTATAGACTCAGTATTGCTGTAAAATCTTAATTCTAAGGTACAACTCTTAACTGTTTATGGCACGGTCTTAAAGTTATTCTAAGCACATTTCTTAACTTTAAAGTTACAGGAGGTTACCAAACATTCTATGAGACAGAGCCCTTGCTAAAGGAGCTTGGTCTGATAGGAAAGAAAAGAGAGGGGAAAAAAAGGAAGAAAAATCTTTCTCAAGTCTGTGCCTCAGTTTCTTCACTCTGCAGGAGCTACTCAACAATTACCTCATGATTAGGGTCACGTGCTGCCCTCATTCTCCACCAATTTGTTACCAGACTTGCCTGTCACTTTGGGGTGTGCTCATTTATTAGGGGTATGTTTCTGGGGTCTCTGTAATTCTATCAATGTGCTGCTTGGGTTTCTATATGGAGCTGTATCTCTTCCTTCTACAAGTCCCCACCCCCAATGGAGCTATCTTGCAGGACTCAGTTTCAATGGGGCTGGATTCCTCCAACCACTGAATCAGTCAAACACATATATGCACATACACACACAGCTTAACAGGTCATGCCTGAGCCAGGCCAGGTTATTCAGCATTGAGAGGCTAACACCCTCATATGCCTTGAACTCAGTTCATCAGGGTAACAATAAAATGCAGTCAGACACAAGCACATGGGTTAACAGAGCACATCTGAGTCAGGCCAAGTTATCTAGCATTAACAGGCTGATACCCTCATGGGCCTTGAACTCAGTTCAGTCCTTATTTCAGCAGGACAATAATAAATGCAGTTAAACACACATACACACACACTAACAGACTATGTCTGAGCAGCCTGGGTCCAATCAGAACTTTCAGCTGATATCCTCATGCACCTCAAAACTTAGCACATCCCAATCTTTTGTCACAATGGTCCCACTTGATGAGCAGACCCCACCATAGTTTTGGGCATTACAGGGATCTTTGGCTCAGGAAAAAGAAGTGTTGCTGCAGAGCAAATGGGATGGTCAAGGGGAAGGAAAAGTAAGTGAGGTTCAGAAAGAGAGTATAGCAACCAGCTTGACCATAAAAGTTATTTATTGCCACGTATATGAACTTATGATGATACCACTAGTAACAGCCATACAAGAGAGACAAATAAAACAGTTACAATATCACATAGTTTCAGTTAGGTATTTGGGGGAGTCTAGTTAAAGTTTGATCAGCAAAAGTCCAGTTTAGAAAGCTGTGCCTGGAATCAGAGAGTAAAAGTCAGCTTCCTGGAGTCAGAGAAAGACAGAGAGAGAGTGATCAACAAAAGTCAGGTTTAAAAAGCTGTGCCTGGAGTATGAAAGCAAAGGTCAGGTTCCTGGAATCAGAGAGAGAGAAAGAGAAAGAGTTGGGATCTGGGATCTCACCACTCAGCAAAACTTGAACCAGTTGAGGTTCCCAGGTGTTTGCTGGAGCTTGCAGACAGGAAGAGCCTTATGTAGGGATCAATGAAGGGATCCCAGACAAGAAAAGAGTGGAACTGATGCAGTTTTTGGTCCAAACACCAGGACAGAAACTTGAGCTTGGGTGTGGGTTTTTGTATAAAACTAACAATGGCTCAAGGGAGAACACTAGGTTTGTTTATGGGTAAACAATGGTTCATATGCTGGATAATAGGAACGGATCACTCCTGGCTATGGGTGGCATTACTTGGAGGGAGCTTACAATACAGACAGGCAGATTTGGTGGTTTGGCTACCAATAAAGGAGTCATTACTATAATTGGTCTGATAAATGCTGAGCTGGGTGTATGCAGATGTGGGTTCATTAGCATTTGGAGCAGGGATCCCCCATCATGCAGTGCTCCCCTGTTTCTCTGGTTCCAGAGTTCAGTGTGGTCCTTGCCTTGGAATCTCTGCTCTCCATTCTGAATGCTAATGTAGGTGTTCTCCTGTTCCATCTCCCATGTAAAGAGTTGTCATCTGGTTCTCTCTCTGATATAAATGAGACCAGAGGAGTTGATTCACTCCTATCACCCTTGTCTGGAGGGATTTAAGCGCATTTCCCACTGCATCTTCTTCATTGTCTTTTGTAAGGCCTTCCTTTAATCAGTTCTCGTTCAGGCAGAGGTGTTTGTGTGTTGGGGGGTGATTCCTTTGTGAGTCAGGCAGGCTGTGCTAGGGTTTCCCAAGAACACAGAGCTGACAGGTAACAGTCTGTGCTTGGGACTTTCAGCAAACTGCTTTTTCAGTTATTTGTGTCTGCAGTTTGGGTGTCTGAACAGACTTACAAGCAGAACCCCTGTATTTCTAAATGTTTATAGCAAAGATGATAATATGTTTCATTTACTGTATTTGAAAATGGCTAGGCCAACAACTCTGTATGAAGTGTGAATATGCTATACAGTAAAAACGCTGTTATCCAGCATCCCCCAGGAATGGGGGATGCCGGATAAAAAAATATGCCAGTTAATTGAGTGGCCTCAGCTGCCACTTCTCCCACTGCATCTGGGGCATCCCTCTGCCCCTCCCATGACATTGCTGCCCCTCCCACGGCATCACCACCCTTCCTGTGGGCCCCGCGGGACAGGGAGGTGGGCCCCGCACAGCCCCATGCAGCCTATGATGTCCCCAGGCTGTGGGGGTTCGGAAGCGCAGGCTGCTTTGCCCTGGGCTGTGGGGGCTTGGAGAAACTGGAAGTACCATGGTGGGCACTTCCAGTTTAACTTTTCCTTACAAGCTGGCATGCCAGTTAACAGAGCATGCTGGCTTGCAAGGTACCGGTTACCAGAGAGTTTACTGTAGTTTGAAATGGTTTATAGTGCACCTTGTCAAGTTATTCTATAAAGTTTATATAAACAGTTTTGACTGAATTTTACTTCTCTTGACAATGTCATTTTTGTGTGTAAAGCAGGGTGAACTTGTTTACAGAAACTATGCAAAGAGTAAAGGATTTGTGAATCAAAAAGGCTCTACACAATTTTTTCAGTTCTTATGCATTTCATTTGACAGCCATGGAGTGTAGTAGACTTTTTATTAATGTAAGTGAACCTTGATGTCCTCAGAGGGATACATTAGCAAAAAGCCAGCATTTTCACTAGCTACAATCTAACTATTACATTAGCAAGGAAATTGGAACAATTACTAAATAAATTGGAAATATGACGTAAATTGAGATGAGTTCTGAGCAAATGCGGTATATTCAGAGCATACAAGAAGCCACAAAGGAGAAAAATATTTTTTAAAAATTGTTATTTTTAGCTTATAAAAGCAAAGAAGTATAAAACAAAGGGATAATGCACCACCCTTGACTCACAACCTTCTCTCTAAGACTTTCAAGGATCTAAAAAGGAGTAAGCGGTGATATTTAAGTGCAGCATGGGGAAGCTTTAAGGAGAGACTATCTGCCTGAATTTAAAAGGAAAATGTTCTGGAGTTTCCTTACTGTTTTTGAGGAAAGGTGATGAGTCCTAGTCAGTATTGAGTCCTGGCCCTGTGTTTGGATTTAGATCTCTCTGTGCTCTTCATGGCTCTGTGTGAGGTCCAGAGGCATTTGTTTCTTCAGGCTCACATGCCCACTCCATTTCTCAGTTCTTGATCTAATATAATCCTTAAGATTTGCCTTTTTCAATGCCTGCCTCTTTAATCCATTACTGCTTTCTTCTTTTTTTACTTTGAGGAGAACTCACTAGAGAAATTGAGTTTGTGAGATCTGTTCACTTCATAAAACTGAAATTCCTTGTTCCTTACATACCAGAGAACACTGTCCAGATAGAAATAACCAGGAGACCCCAAAGACTAGGAATCTCACTCTTCTTGCCAGTTGCCATTCTTAAAAGGGTTACCTACAGGATCAGAGTGCATAGGAAGTAGCTCTAGAGAATTTATCTGGAAATGAATGGTGCTTCAATTTAGTTCTGAGGATGTTTCTGCCTGAGCCAATTCACTTTCCCATAAGAAACACCATGATGGTTTGCATACCTCAGTTTTCCACAGATCCTTTTATTGGAATGGCACTTCTAGAAAACAATAACTTGTAACCATAGATAGAAGATGGTTCAATGAACTTTGGCTCTGTCTTTGGTGGTTACAGCATTTTCAACTGATGACACTGTAACTGATTATAACTTCAGTTACCCTTTTTTTTAAATCACTGACACCATTGGAAGGAAAGAATTTACTTATAAAGTTCAGCTAGATAGCTTAATTTCTGCCTGCTTAGCCCTACTTCATTGTAATGCTGTTTGTCTTTCCTGCAAGAAAAATAAATAAAAAATACCCCTATATCTGTTTGCCTTATAAATGTAACACTTTCTGGTCCTATTTTTACTGTGAAAGATGCTAGTAAATTGAGTTCAGAGTGCTGAGGACACAGTTCAGAAGTTTCAAACTGTAGCATACCCGCTTTGTTGAAAAAGAATAATGAGGCAGGATAGCCACAACTGCTGGAATAGTCTCACTCTATTGAATTGCATCAGCTTTAGACAACTGGATTTGAACTGTGACATGTGAAACAGAATGTTGTAAATAGCATGGCTGTGTGAACTGTGCCGTCTCTCTGTTCCTGATGCCTCCCCATAGAAGCCCTTTAAGCTTAGAGCTCAATACTAGCTCCTTTCTTACCAATAAGAATGAATTTTAATAATTTTGAAGACCACTGGGATTCCCCACCTAGTGAGAGAGAACTATCTGAACTTCAACTCCAAACTCTTTGAGCCTGGCATGCATCTTTTCCTAACCTAGCACAGTTCTATCTTCTAAATCTATCATAATCCATTCACTCCATTTCTCAGTTTGCTTACAGTTAGGGTTTTAAGTTGTGAGAGATTCTCAAGAACTGAAGTGCTAGTCTTACGAATAGGAGAGCTAGTTCAAATAAAAATAAAGATTTAAATCCAGCCACATTCCCAGGGCTCCTCTTCAGTCTGTTAGTGTGTATAGAGTTCTTTATGTGTGTAAATGTTCACACTCCTCCATATATTCTAATTCTGGATGGAAGCAGATGGACTGAAATAGCATGTAAAAAGAAGCTTTTTTCACGATTTCTTGTACAATGAGAAAACAAAGGGTGATTCATTAGTATAAATCACATGCCTAAACTGTATGAAAATCAATCCATCTGTTACTAAGGGTGGAAAGCAAAGTTCAGATTGACTGGTTGAAGTTCAACTGGCTGATTTTCAAATGGCTTACTCTGTATATAAGTGCAAAAGGATGTCTGCATTCTCTATAGACAGTTTGCAATGCAGAAAGCACCCAACCAGGGGGACCCAGAGCATGCATCCCATTGTGCTTTATAGGCTCTTCTGTCTGCCTGAATACAATTGACAGAGGCCCAGGGCAAATTGTCTGGTGCCCAAGAGATCTCCCTTCCCAGCTCCAGAATACTACCTGCCTCCCTCAGCTGTCAGACAGCAGATCCATAGCTGGTCTACTGTCTCAAGATTGTAGTTTTCCCTCCAGCAGCTGACTCCTTGCCCCTGGAGAACCAGCTGCCATATCCAACAATATCTTTAGTACAGACAGAAGTGCAGATCCCAGCTGTAACTCAGACCATTTTTTTGCAAAGTGTTCTGAGTTGCAACTTTACCCCAGACCAAACAGAAGTTCACTACTGGTTTCAGGGGTGAGGGGAACCTAGATGCAGGCTGGGAGTCTGAAGCCAGGTACCCATAGTAACGGTCACCAGTGCTCACTGTTTTCAAAATAGGAGGGGAAAGCAGTGGGAAAAGCTTGATCTTGGGGCTTCCCAGCCAGTGCTGAAGGGTGGGGTGGGTGAATTGGAGCCCCCCCCACCTTCTCATGTCCTCCAAAATAAAAGGGCAGGGGGAGGAAGTCATTCAAAAGTAGCCCTTATAATAACAGAGGCTGCATCCAGGCAGCATGCTGGAGCAGCAAGGGAAGGGAGCAGGCAGAGACACTCTGGCCTGGTGGCAGAGAGTCTCTTTGGAGGACCCAGCCTCTGATTGGCTCAGGGCACACACCAGGAGCATTCCCTGTATTGCTTTTTCCCAGCATGTTTTTTTTTTTTATACTGAGATGTTCCAATATCAAAATTAGAGCCTGTGATACATTTTTTCAATCTCAACATGCATCTTGCAGCATCTCAAACTGCTTTGAGATGCTGCACTAGGCATGTCCTCGCTCATCAAGACATGGCCAGAGACTTCATCTCAGAAGAAGGCTCACAGCTTCAGGGAGGGCAGTAGAACTTCAGTGAAGAGTCCTCAGGAACATGTGATTTGAAAAGAACCTCTGTTCCACCATCCATTCCTTTGACCTAACTGGAACATTTTGTGACCCCATCAGAAGATGACTGGAATTAGTGTCTATAGCTGGCTGCCAGAATTCAGCTGGAAATAACTACTTAGAAGTTTTCTCCAAAGTACTTTGTAAATAACTGAAATACAGTGAACATCACCCAGTGAAATACAGACTTGGATAAAGATTGGAATACTTAATTTTTATATAACCCTTTCTCACAGGTATCCTATTTTTTATTGTTTACTAATTTTCTTTGCTGAGTATGCAGCATGTTCTAGTTCCATATAGGTGAGGTGGAATTATAGCCTTGCATTTCCCCAAACACTGGGTCCAAATCTCAGCTTTGAAGCTAAAACCAATCTGTGGCAGACAGCAGAGGTTAGTGGTGCACGAACCTTCAGTTTGGTGTGAGCAGGAATATTTGCTACTCAGGAACTTCCATTCCTTCTAACTTTCCAAACCAACAAAGAAGAGCCCTGAATTTTATGGGCAGAAAACATACCTATTCAAATATTATCTTGCGTTGGTTGTGGACTGCAAGTTAACTCAAAATCAAAGCAATGAGATGGACTTCAATTTCTGTAAAATAGTCTTTTATTTGCAGTGTAGCAACATTGGAAGCTTCCAACTGGAATGAAAATGAAATTTACTACTCTTGGTAGAGTCAATGGAGTCATGCAAAGCACAGTATAAATTGCCTGTAAATTAGACAACCTTTTAAGGCTCAACTTCTTCAATTTAGGAAGAAAGTTTCTCTGCCAAACATAGTTCTAGTGCATGAAATAATTTGTCCTTGGAGTAGGATAATGAAGTCTTCTAAGTGAGTTGGGAGATGATGGCTCATATAATCCTTTCTGAGCTACTGGTGTAACATAAAGAGGAAAAATGACATAGATTTGTACTATTCAAAGAAGAAGAGCAGCCAGAGGCAGGCTAAATTTTTTCTTGTGGCCACTTGAGTTTGGACACTTGGAATCTGCAGTTCCGAATACCCAGTAGAACTGAAGGGAACAACAAGTTTCTTCAGGTGGACTTTACCCAAAGGTATATTTAAGGTATATTATATCTGTTGTGGCATCTCAAAGCAATTTAAGACACTGCAAGAGGCATGCTGGGAATGAAAACATATTCCCCACGCTGCATATTTGCAGTGTGGACTCTAAATGTGATAACAGGAAATCCCAGTATCAAAAAAGCCCAAAAAACCCATGCTGAAGAAAAGCGGCACTGAGTCCCTGAAGCAACAGAGGCTGGGCCGTCCAAGGAGACACTCGGGCACCCAGCCAGAGTGACTCTATGCCTGCCCCCTTCCACTGCTGCTCCAGCATGCTGCCTCAGTATGTTAGAGCAAAGAGGAGAGGGCAACACTGCAGCAGTGGATCAGACCCAGGCTGTGTCCCCAGTAAGTAGAGACATGGTGGTAGGGGGGACTGTGCGAGTGGGGGAATTGTGCATGTGGGTGTGAAAGGGCTGTGGGTGGGAGGACTGTGTGGGGGTGGGCGAGGCTTCTTGTTGAGGGGTGGATCCCCCACGTAGCCTCCACATGGTGCACAGCCCCTCTGTAGTAGCAGTAGCCATCAGAGCACTCAGAGTCCCCTACTGGCAGACCGAACCCCCTGTGGTGTGGCATAGCCCCAACCACCTGAGACCTGATGCTGTCTGTGCTACATGGCATGGGCCCATCTGGTTTCAGGATATGCACCTTTGGGCAGGACTGGGATGCTCTTGCTGTCTCCAAGGTCCCCAGAACCACATGCAAGCGCTGCACATCAGGGTGAGCCAGGCCCTGCTTCTATGGAGCCAGCCTGAACCAAGAGTATGTGTGGTACTTGGCCTGGCCCAACACAAGACTCTTGTGTACAGTGTTGGGAACCCTGGGTGACACCAAAAGGAGCCTGGTCCTGTCAAAGCTGCATGCCCCTGGGCTGGGCCAAGTCTGCACCATGTGGCACAGGTGGCACCAGGTCCCAGGCTACCAGGGCCATGCCACACCATGGGGTGGGACCTCTGCCACTGGTGAGCCATGAGTGCCCCTATGGCTGCTGCTGCTGCTGGGGGTGGGGTGGGGGCTGTGCACCATGTGGGTGGTGAGAAGGGGACCTACCTCTCCTGAGCAGCACCCCCACACACAGTTCCCTTCATACCCACAACCGCCCCACAATCCACCCACAAACCCCACACCCCCAAACCACCCCAACCCCCACACACACTCAGCCACAACCCCCCACACCTCTGCACAAGCCCCATACCCCTCCACAAACCTCACCCCCACAAACTCTACAACCATCACTATACTCATTTGCAAACCCCCATTCCCCCACAAACCCCACCCCCCTTCTCTCCAAATCCTACATCACTCTCCTCCAGAAATCTCGCACCCTGCCTGCCCAGCCAGCCAAATGGGATGGTATGGGACCTGCTGGCAGGAACCGCAGCTTCAGGGGCAACTTCCACATGGCAGCCCTGCCCCATGCCCACACTGGTGCTCAAACATGCAGCCCAAGCCTGGGGGGCTTCTGGTCCCAGGAGCCACTTGGGTATGTGATGGGCTGGCAGAAGGGGTGGAGGTGGCAGCAAGGGTGTGTATATGAGAGAGAGAGAGAGATGGGGGTCAGTACTTTGGGTAGGAAAGACTGCCAGAGCCAGGCTTAGTGCTTCCCCTACCCCCTAGAGCAGACTATACAGGGGCATACTGGCCTGGAAGGGAAAGGTCTTGGTCAGTCCTGTCCCTGAGGCCCAGTTGAGGGCTTTCCAGGAATGGCATCAGGATCACTGGGTCCTGGGCACAGGAACAGGGAGCAGACCACCAAGGGCTGGCACTTCTCAGAGCCACAAAGCAGTGGGTGGAACAGCTGCAGCTGGACTCATGTCCAGGTGCTGGGACAGAGCAGCTAGTGGGGTGGCACCTGGGGCTGTGGAGGGAGCTAGTGGGGTGGCAGACAGCGGCTGTGGATAAGGAGTGAAGGGCACTGGTGGGGCTATGGGTTGAGACTGAGGGGCAAGGGCAGGGGCAGGGAACAAGCATATCAGTGCTGCTCAGCACCCCGCGTCCTGGTGAGCAAAGGTAGTAGAGACAGCTCTGATTTTTCTATGATAAAAAGCCAAAAGCAAACACCAATGTTAGAATTCATTTTATTACGATAATAGAGGCACTGATAGGCTTCCAAATTGTTTTAAAATTATAAATATATCAATAAGACTTTGCCCAACTAATGTCTCTCTATATAGTGGAGTTTCACTTTAATCATGGAAGAACCTGGATTTTGGCTATTTCATAGATTTCTAGATTCATAGAAGTTTGGGTTGGAAAGGACCTTAGCAGATCATAGAGTCCAACCCCCTGGTCTGGGCAGGAAAGAGTGCTGGGGTCAGATGACACTAGCCAGGTGCATGTCTAGTCTCCTCTTAAAGACCCCCAACGTAAGGGAGAGCACCACCTCCCTTGGAAGCCCATTCCAGATTCTGGCAACCATTACCACGAAGAAGTTCTTCCCAATGTCTAATTTAAATCTGCTCTCCGTCAGTTTGTGGCTGTTGTTTCTAGTTACTCCATGGTGTGCCCTGGTAAACAGAGCATCTCCTATTCCTTGCTGTCCCCCCACCGATGAATTTGTAGGCAGCTGAAAGATCACCTCTCAGCCTTCTCTTGCAGAGGCTGAAAATATCCAGAGCCCTCAATCTCTCCTCATAACGTTTTGCCTGCAGGCCCCTAACTATATGAGTGGCCCTCCTCTGAATACTCTCAAAGTTGTACACATCCCTCCTGAAGTGTGGCATCCAAAACTGGATGCAGTACTCCAACTTCAGCCTGACCAATGATGCATAAAGGGGAAGTATCACCTCCTCGGACCTGTTTGTCATGCACATGCATGATAAAGTGCAGTTAGCTTTCCTGGTTGCTTCGTCATACTGACTCATATTCATCTTGTGTCAGCAATGACTCTGAGATCCCTTTCTGCTGCTGTGCTGCTGAGGAGGTCCTCCCCCAGCCTGTAAGTGTGTTGGTGATTCCTTCACTCTAAGTTCAGGACCTTGCACTTGTCCTTATTGAACTTCATCCTATTTTGTTCCACCCACTTTTCAAACCAGTCCAGATGTTCTTGGATTCATTCCCTACCCTCTCATGTGTTAACTTTACTGGTGCTGGACACCTAGAGTGGCCCCTGGACACTCTCTCTCTCACACACACCCCTGCTGCCATCTCCATCCCTCCTGCCAGCCCATCATACACCCAAGTGGTTCCTGGGACCAGAAGCCCCCCAGGCTTGGGCTGCATGTTTCAGCACCAGTAAAGTTAACACACCAATGGTGATAATTTGGTATCATCTGTGAATTTGGACAGAGCGCTTTCCATACCCTCATCCAAGTCACTGATGAAGACATTGACCAGCACTGGTTCAAGGACCAAGCCTTGTGGGACTCTACTGCCCACATCTTTCCAGTTCAATACCAACCCATCCATCACCCCTCTCTGGGTGCAACCCCAAGCCAATCTGCCACTCACCTGACCATGTAATCATCTATGTAACAGCTGTTCAGTTTATCTGTGAGAATAGTATGAGCTACCTTATCAAAGGCCTTCTTAAAATCCAAGTAGATGACATCTACCTTAATTTCTGAGTCTAACCATTTTGTGACCTGGTCATAAAAAGAAACAAGGTTAGTCAGGCAGCATCTACCTGGTATGAATACATGCTGGTTGCCCTTTAGCATTGCTTTCCCCAGTGGACTCCTACAAATGTGATCCTTAATAATTTTTTCAAAAGTTTTCCCTGGGATAGAGGTGAGACTAACCAGTCTATGGTTACCTGGATCCTCCTTCCTCCCCTTCTTGAAAATCAGGACCACACTGGACCTTTTCCAGTCCTCTGGGACCTGACCTGAGCATCAAGAGTGTTCAAACACCTGTTCCAGTGGCTCAGCTATGACACTAGCCAATTCCTTCAGCATCCTTGGGTGAAGATCAACTGGGCCTGCTGACTTAAACACATCCAGCCCCTCCAAGTGTCTCTTCACTAAGTCAGTGCTAAAAGTTGGTGAGCACGTATCCCTTCTATGCCTGTCTATGATCCAACTGGGAGATGTGTCTTGATCTGAGCTCAGAAATACAGGGGCAAAAAACTAATTGAAGAGATCAGCCTTGTCCCCCCTATCTGTCACTAATTGCCCTAGTTTGTCCTGTAGGGGTCTTATGCTCCCTATGTCTTCTTTTTACTCCCTATATACCTGAAGAAGGACTCTTTGTTGTCTTTAATTTTTCTTGCCAGCCTAAATCCCATTTCTGCTTTAGCCTTTCTGACTGCCTCCCGGCAAGTGTGGGTCAAGTAGATATACTTCACCTTGGTAGCTTCCATAGCCTGTATGCCTCTTTTTTCCCCCTAGGCTTTCCTGAATTTCCCTGTCCAGCCAAGAGGGTGTTTTGGCCCCTTTGCCCCCTTTCCTGTGCAATGGGATTGTCTCCTGTCTCATTTTAATGAGAAAATTTGGGGGAGGGGGTTATCAGAGAATTTGCATTTTTTAAACAGGAACACCAAGATCTCTGCTGGTAAGGCAAGTGGCGAGATGCAGGCAGAGAAACCTGACCAGGGCCAGCACTAGGGACCCAGCTGGAGGACAAATGAGGTGGCTGACCTAGCCATTTGGGGCCAGGAGGACATGCTTTGACAGTTCAAAGTGGGCCACCACAAGGAGCACACTTTTTGGGTGATAGCTGCCCAGATGGCAAAGCGGGGACACCAGAAGACATGACAGCTGTGCCACAGGCAGGTCAACTGTGAAGCCACAGCCCACTGGTAGCTTGTGCAGAGATGCAGGTGGCTCTGCTGCAGTGTCCATACCACAGCTCAGGTAGCTGTGTAATCTCTATCTGGGTCTGGAAGACACGCAGCCATAGGGTTGTATGTTGTCCCTAGTTGCAGTAGGTCACAGCCAGGCAGCAGCTCACACTGCCAGAATGGTGCAGTGGGTAGAGAGTGCAGGGGCCACTCTAAGCTACAGCTGCTTCAGCAATCCAGCTGGCACAAGGGGCTAGTGTCCCCAGATACCAACTGGCTGGGTCTCAGAAGCTCCTGTCTCTTTGTAACATTCAAATACCATGGGCCCTAAGGCCCACCTTGATAACTAGTAGTCACTATTTTATGGGGGCTAATGAATGAATGCTACAACAAAATACTTGAGACAACAAATGCAAAAAACAGGACAGGAGTGACATGAGGGTCAAAGGGTCAAAACATGAAAATGAGTGCTCTTAAGGGGGACGCCAAGCAGAGGCCCCCAGGCCACACCGACCAGTCCTCAAAGGCATCCAAGGAGCCGGTGGACACTGCCCACTGGTTCTCTGCCCAGAAACGTGCACAGACAAGTGAGAGGAAAGTGGCCTGACAGTCTCTGGGCACCTTCCCAGCCAGAGCCTCCTTCCTGATCAAGTACAGGGCCTACTTGGCCAGAGCCAGGAGAAGGTTGACCAGAATGTCCTGGAACTTGGTGGGATGACTAAACCTTGATGGGGTGACTAAAAACAAAAAGGTGGGGGGTGAAATTCAACCACACACTTAGGAAGAGGTTCTGGAGGTGGAGATGGAGGGGCTGCAACCTGGTGCACTTGAGAGTCATGTGAGCCAGCATCTCCCTCTTCCTGAAGAAGGGGCAGGAGACTGGGGTGTCTATCAAGAGGCAGGATAAGCACACGTGGTAGAGGCTGGGGTCCCCAAGTGGAGGCAGAGTGCTTGTGGCAGAGGTCTGAGCTACTCGCCAGGGTAGCTTTTTGTATTGTAGCTATCTAGCTTCACCTGGCTTCAGATCTGGGAGGAGCTGGGCAGGGTCAGTTTGCCCCAAGTGGCACAATTTGCTTTACACCAAAGTGCATGTTCAGCCATGTGTGCTGAAGCACAAATCTCCAGCACAAATTTGTTTGCTATTTGAACTGCTGCAAGTGCACCTACCTGCATGTGTGGATGTACCCATTGTCTGTGTCCAAATGAATATGGCCGTGCAGTATGAAGCACCACAAACATGTCTGCAGTGCCACATACTGCACATTTAAATGTTCTCCATGCTGCAAGGGTGCACTGCCCATGCATGCACTGCTTTACTTTTTTTCCCATGGGTTTTTTGACCTCTACTCAGAAGCCCCTTTTCCTGCATGGTACTAAAGCAGACATACTAACAACCCATCAGTATATGACAGGGTGGCTAACACACCATGTCACAAAGACATGAGGGGAAGAAAAGAGAAAAGAAACTTACCAGGGGCAAACCCAGACAAAGGAAAAGATGTGGCGAACCTGGGTGGGACAGGCACCACACCCAGGCTGTTCAGGAGAATCAGCTGGGGAAGCCAGGGCCATGACAGATCAAGGCTGCCAAGGCAAACCCAGCTGTTCCGGGATGAATCTAGAGGGAAGAAAGAGACATGACCAGCCCAGACTAAAAAGAAAGCTGTGCCAGAGACCATAAAGGGAATCAGCTAGGAAAGCCATGGAGGCAGTGAATCACACGCTGCCATGGTGGGCCCAGTTTGCCGGTGTGGGAGACTTAAGGGATGCTGACTAAGCAGTTGGTGTTGGTTCCCAGGAAAGAAGAAGGTGAAAGAAGTATGGAGAATGCACAGAGAGCACAACAGAGAGACATCGACCCGAGGATTCAGAGGAGAGTCCCAGCAGCCAGCTTATCTGAGAAGAGTTGGAGATGAGGTGGCAACAATGTCCCAGCTGTTGAGTCCAATCCGTGAGGGTGAAGTGAACCACTCCTGGGACCTGGAAGAGAAGAGGTGCAAAGAAGAGGTTGCAACCTGGCAGGGTAATAGTTCCAGTCCCAGTCCTGAAGTCAAGGGCAGGATTTGGGATAAACCAGCTTGGGACTTGTTCAGGGAAGAATGAGGCAAGCAGCTGGAATAAAAGGAACACCCTGAACAGGGACCCAATAACCAGGGAATTAGAACTCCTGGCAGTGAGGGCTAGGAACATCAAGCCCAGAACATCTGGTGAAGATAGGGCGGGATATGGGGATAGTGGAAGAGGAGCCGACCTCCTGAATCATTAACAGCCATCTTGCCTCCTAGGATTGTTCCTATCTTTTCCTCCTTAATACCAAAGTTGTGGCAGGAAAGTTCAAAAGGGGACACCTCATCCTAGCAAGGCAATGAACCAGCTCTGGGTGGCTCTGTATCAACCCTCACACAGGGGTAATGGTTAATGGGTGAACTATTGGCTAATAGTTTCCTATGAGGTTTCCTATGAGCGAATAAACATGGCACCTTTATCCTTTTGCTTGGTTTCTCCTTTCAAATATTTATTTCAGTAACTGTATTGGTTTCTGCCCTTGGCCATTTTTTGCTAAAAAACCAAAGAACCAGTTTCATGTTTTTACCCTACATCCCTGAGATTGATATACTTACCTTTTCTTTTGTATGATATGTGCAATTTGTTGGCCCTAATGATTCCTTTCATTCTGAAAAATATTGCTTTAGAGGAATCTGGTATAAAAACTGAAAGCAAGCCAAGCTACTTTTGACTGTAGGTTTTCAAAATACCAGTTGCCAACTTGTCTTGAAAACTAACTGTAATCAGCACCTCCAGGTAATGGCTCATGACATACTTTGAACAAAATGTTATTGAAAACTTAGCTCTTCTTTTCAGGCAAACAAAAGAACAAAGATGGCGGAGATAAAATATCATAGCACTTATTTCCTCCTCCTTTTAATAAGGGTACATGAACTGGATAAGGAGATGCTGGGGTGTACTTGTAGTAGATAAGCAAAAGGGCACTTACATTATTTCTTTCTAAAGGAGCTGTCACTTTAAATTATGTTGCTGGGCCATGGCAGAATGCCACCCCCTGGTGTGGGCATACTTTGAAGTGAATGCACTATAACTGGTTCAGCTTCTCAGGCGCACAAGCTTGGGTACTGTCATATGGAAAAAAAAAAAAAGGAAAGCATCTCACTTGTCAACATTTAGAGAATGAATAAAAACTAGCAGCACTTTTTGCATCTTCCATCTGATAACTTAAAAAGTCTGCTTAAATTGTTTTTAACCTTTTTTCCCAACCTGAAACTGAAATGATTTTAAAGCTAGCACCTGGGCAGTGAGATGTGAAATTGAACTCAAACATTCATTTTTGCACAACCTATGGCAGGGTTGATCTGCAGTCACACCACCCCAGAAGCAGCTTTGGGAAGTATCAGTCTCAGGCAGGCAAAAACATTTCCAGGAACATTGGGGGCCCATGCAACACAGAGCCAAACTTGGGAGAGGTGGTTCCCCACTACTTACCCTCTGATGTAGGAATCACCTTTTCTGTCTGTCTCTCCATTGTCCAGAATGTTGGGAAGCCGAACTGCTGACAGCATTGCTGGACCCCCTGATGCCATTAGCAGTATTCCTATTGAATTCAATGGAGCCAGGACTTCATCCCCATAGTGTTTGATTTCAGGGTTTGAGATGCCTCATCCTTGCAGTGTGAAGAGAATGGCAAAATGAATGCCTATAGCTTATTATACGTGTCTAAGCTTTTTAAAAAGACATCTCCTTTTCTCTCAAGAGCAGGGTTTTCATGACTTGCAGAAAGTTAGTGGATGTTTTGTTTTAATATGTGAATTTATGGATTTCCCTCAAAAGACATAGAAAACCTCTAGAACACCCATCTAACCATTATAAACAAATGGAACTATCTTGATTAGATCCTGTTACATAGCAATTATATTGTTTGGTACTAACAAGACAAGCCCTTTCTAAGGAAATGGGGCACTTGGAATATAGCTGGGAATACTGAGGGTGAGGGGCTTTTATATGCTTTGTTCATAAGATGCAGACCAATATTATATGATAGAAGAACTTGAATGAAGTAAAGGCTTTCTGCTGTTTGTATGCCAAGTCTTTAGTGAAAGATCAGTATTGTAAGTCTGCAAGGGTCACAGGTCATTTATATATGTTCTTCCTTATTTCATATTCTTATCAACTCAGTGTTCAGTTCTCTCATTTTGCTGGATTCACTTAACTGTTCTCATATTTTTTGTGGGCATGAATTTCTGATTCTATATAAACCCCAAAGAGTCAGAATCCAGTAAGTACTTACTGAAATATGTCAGTTCTGCCACTGTACTAAGCAGGAGGAGGATGGTGCCTTCATTGAGGAATAGACATTTCCAGGTGCAGGACATCCTCTTGAGGTTTTCTCTAGCATGTTAGCTCTATAAGTTGCTTTAGCAGAGGAGCTGAGTGAGCCAAGCTGCTGTATACTTTGTACACCTAGAGATGAAAGGATTAATACTCTGAAATCTTCTTTGGCAGTCTGGTTCCATGTGACATAGTGGGAGGAGGGCTAGCATAGTTAGTGTATAGCCTATGGAGTTGAACCCATTATGGGGTAGGAGACAGGCACAATTGTTCATGTTTCATATGACTGGTGGTACAACTTAAATAGACATTATAAATAGGAGTACCCCATTTCAGACTGATCCCTGTACCTTTGGAGAAGAGGATTATATGGCAATAGGGCAAGTGAGCAGAGATTGAAGGAAAGAACAGTGGGGGTTATGGTACTACCACATTCCCATTACTAGTGTAGAACCATTTAGCTTGAACTGATGCCAGAGATTAGAGAGCCTCATGGAAGTCTTTTCAGTGGTCAAGCAGTAACCCACCCAAAATGTACATTTTCTGCTTCTGCAGGATAGAGTAGAACACTTCCCCAAAAATGATGTTAGGATAAGGTGAAGCAAAGGAGAATTCCTCAGTAGGTGCATCTACACAAGTCACTTAATTTCATATTAGCATAGTTTACATGCACATGCTTACATCACAGTAAACCTCTGTAATGCTGAATAAATTTGCTACCTGCAAATGCAAGTAGTAACTTTACACGAGATTAGTGACAGCACCATAGCACTCATTTAGACAGCTGACTGGGAGCAAAATCTGCTGTATGAACCATCCACTAGGGGGTGGAAGAATGCTCCCTGTCCCTGTGAGCTTCCTGCTGCCAGGGTGGGCTCCACCACCAGAGCCCAGGTGGAGACAATATCTCCCCGCCCTGAGAGCAGGGAGCTCCAAGCCACGCACTCCAAGATTGCAATCAGGGAGCAGGGGCTGGGACAACCTTATCTCCCAGCCCCTGCTCTGCCACCATGATTCCACTGGTGCTGCTTATTGCCCAGCACCAGCTCCATGGCCAGGGGCCAGTGCTGGGAGAGTCTTATCTCCCAGCCTGAGCTCTGTGGTCATGGGGCTCAGGATGGGAGAACCTTATCTCTGAGCCCAAACCCCATGACTATGCAACTCAGGCTGGGACATAAGAGTTCCCCAGCACCACCTTCCTGGTCATGGGTCTGGTTCTGGTACCTCCCTGCTGGCAGGGGCAGAGGAGCATGTTCCCTGGCCAGCTCCATGAGGTGAGGCGGAACAGGTTGGGAACCACGTCCAGCATGTCCCCCCACCCATCCCCCATGCTCACAGAACTGAGTGAGGACCAAGCTGCCCAGCCTCTGCCTGGTGTGCAGGGTGGGAGCTAGGAACTGTCTTAGTCAGGGACAGGTCCCAACCCTGTGCCCTAGTTGGGTGATCAAGGAAAGAACTGCAAGGGTGCTATAGGTCCCAGCCCCCTGCCCCTATCTGTTGGTGAGACCGCTAGCACTGAACTAGCTGTTATCTGCCTTACTAGTGGATCGGGGCAGTGGGCTGGGACCTGCCCCTCCCCTGTAGCGCTTTTCAAGTCCCTAACCTCTGATTGGGGAGCCAGGGCCAGGAGCAACCTGCTGCTGGAGCAAGGGGACATTGTCCCTGCCCCAGCATCAGGCAGTCTCCAGGGCCAGAAGACAGCTGGAGCTTCCCCTGGTAGCAACAGGGACTCATTACAGGGATTCAGGGAACTGGGCACAAATCTCCTCTCTGACCCCTGTATGTGTAGATGCCTGCCCAAAAATACTTGCTGTGGATTAATTTACACCAAAGTAAATCTAGGCCAGAGTACATTCATGTGTAGATGTGCCCAGTGAGAGGGAAAAGAAGAGGAAGGAGCAAGAAGACAAAGTGAGAAAGGAACAGGAGGTACACAGAGATTATGGAGACTGAGAACTGGGGACTCCTAAAAAGATAGAAAAAAGAATAAAATATGAGGAAATGCCTGAGCATACCCAAAAACATTACTCAGGCTATGCAAAAGACGGAGTCAGGAAAATATGTGTCAATTTACATCAAAAGCTTCATGCAACTGTGACAGGGGTATTTTTAATTTTTTTTCTAGGTAAGCCTTCCCTTGTTTGGTGGGGTAGTGTTCCTCTGCCAGGAGCTTCTAGTGTGAAAAATGCCGAAGTTCATTCTAGAGCTTCATCTCATTTCCCTGAGAAATGCCCAATGGAATCACTGATGGAGTCAATACAAGCCCCTGAGAGGGATGATTTTCATTTTGATTGGTTGACACAATGCATAGACATTGTGCTGTCCTCACTACGTCTGATATTAATCCAGAGAGGTGACATTATCTGCTAGAAGGGGGCTTCCAGAAATTTGGAGCTAGTCAAAAAACATTAGGATACATTTTGCTTAAGCTGCTGTTGACATAGGAAAAGTATTCTCTTCCTTAGTATAAGACCATATTAATGTTCAGTGGTAGCATAAGGATGGGTGCCGGGGAAGGCCATGAGCTCTGAGTGCTATATAAGAGGGATGAGGGGCCCAGAATGGAGCTAGTGGGGGCCTTCTCCCTCCCTGGTATCTTCCTTGCAGCAGCTCCAGTTCCAGAAGTGGGAGGGCAGAGAAGTGGTTGCAACATGTGGCCAGTGGTTTGCTGCTCCAGGAGGGAGATGGCATTTACATTTTTACCGCTGAAAAAAATGGGTGTTTTTGGCCACTTGACATAAATGTTGGCAGCAGGAAAAGGAAATGAGATCTCCGTAAGCATCGGTAAACCTCCCTGAAGTGTGTGCCACTGCTGCTTAGGGCATGTATGGATCCTGATATTCAGTGTCAGCTCAGATGACTGAAAGCTTGTTCTATATTACAGTTCTGGTGAAATGTAAACAAAATCCAAAGTAACTATTTCTATGTTCAAAATTTAATAGAAACATGTTAGTTTTTATTTTTAAAAATCCTGTTTTTATTTATTAGTAGTTATAATACAATTAGGGATATGCAAAGATAACATTTTGCCACTAAAAAAACCTGGAAAGGGGAATAAGTCCCATACTTAGAAAGAAAGAAAGAGAGAGAGGGAGAGAGAGACTGAAGATTTTGGCCAAAAGTTTAGACTTCTCTCAACAGGAACTTAATGCTCCCTCTAGGGCTCTGATCCTCTGTGAGCAGCCCAACAGAGGCCACCAAGAATATTCACAATAATAAAGTTAAGCATCAAGTTTCAGGATTGGGGACTAAAGCTTTTTCTTGGAGGAAGGCATTCTCTGTATTGAAAGGCCTGATGATAAGTCTGGAGCAGAATGGGGAACACAACGATATAGTATGGATATGAAGAAGGAACTTGGATCTTGGATCTGACTGATTATATTATCAAACTTATTTTTTCTTGTCTTACCCATATTGTTGCAACCTCCTCATCCCTTAACTCCCCTGTCCACCGCACTACAACAAGAAAAGAAACCAGTAACTCAATATAACCTATTGAGATACCAATTTGGTTTGCTATGCCAGCTCAGACTTATAATATTAAGGTCCCCGATCCTGCAGTTGTCTCAGTAGAGACTAAACCTTGGCTCATTTCAAGATTAAAGCCTATAAATAATACCATAGTTATGACAGAGGTACGTTTCACATTTCAATGAAGGTAGCGACCTCCTACTTGTGCGTTGGGACTTCCACATTGTATGGTGTTATATATGGAGCTGGAAGAGTCATATTTAACCTCTGCAATAAGCAGTTTACATTGGACACATGAGATTAGATTGACCTTCCTCCTTTAGATTTTATCTGTTCTCTTTTCTTAAAATAGGCATATAATTCTGGAGCTAAAGATGACTAAAAATCTCTTATGTCTAGGAATTCTTATGTTTTCATTGATTGTTGTATTGATCTATGTATACACTCTTTTCTTGTAACTGCAAAATTCCCTCAATCATTAAAATATCTTATTTTGTTATTCCTGAAAAGCACTACATAAAAAATGCACATTACTTTTAGTTGTAAAGGCATACAAGCTACCCGATTAGGCTCAACAATAACATTAAGATAGCAAATGCCTGAGGAGCATCAGCTCTGTAAAGAGGGCATAATTATATATGCTTTAAATGGAATATGTTTAAATAAGTTCATTGTTTTGAGGAAAAAAGGTTGTATCCATCAGAACTATCCATTGTGTTGGCTGGTTGCATAGCAACACATTAACATTGAAGATAATTTAACCTGAATTTCCAGCCTGAGTTAATATTAAGCCTTGTTTGAGTGTCTCTCTTAAGATTCCTAGCTGTTCAATTTTTTTTATATATATATATATACTGATGGATTTTGCAGGCTCAGAAAAAAAAAAGAGGAAAGCCTGGATAAGAACCAGCTATACTTGCACACAGTGAAATACCATATGTGAAGTCTAACAACACTAAATATTGAAGGGATGAATATTTTATTTCCCATCTTACTGCCAGCTGGCATTTTAGACTCATCTGGTTAAATTTTGTCTTCCTTCCTTCCTTCTGCTTTAGATGCTTCAGACCAGGCTCGCTTGAAGCAGGGTGGGTCAATCCTGAGCATAAGACTCCCTGGCTTCCTAGCCCTTTTTTTTTCTTACTCTCACCTGCTTAAGGTCTCTTGCTTCTGTTTATCTCCCTTCCTGATTCTTTTCTTGCATTTTCACACTGTTTTTTTCTTTTTTTTTTTTTCTCTCTGTTCTCTGTCCCCTCCCCCTTTACTTTTGGATTCTTTGTCTGTGAGTTGCTATTTCACAGCTTTTATCTTTACTGTTTATTTTCTTTCCTTCTTTCAAGATGGCCACCAACAGGTGAAGCCCTTCTGAGCTCCTCCAGCTCAGGTCCCTTCTGCGCATTCCTCCCCCACCACTCCCTGCCTCCCCCCTCATTCCTCTCCCCACCCAAACCTTGCCTCTCCCCAGATGGTGCTTGGAGACCCCACTCTCTGCCCCTTTTTCCATGCTTTCTGAGCTTTTTCCCCTGGGCTCTGGCATCCTCATTTGCCTCTGTCCCTCCTCCACCTCAGCCTGTGCTCTCCCTTTGATTCTTGCTGACTCACTCCTCCGTAGCCCCTTACCTTGGTCTCTGCCACCTCCTCCTGCCTTAGTGCTTGCCTTCATCCCCTGTAGGGTTGTTCTGCCCCCTCCCAACGCTGATTTTGGGGCTGTTTCAGCCCCCTTCCAGTCCCCAGCTTCAGTTTGAGTCTTTTTTTTTCCCCCTCCTGTAGCAGCCCCTGTGGGAAAGTTAACCCTCTCTTGCCCTGGATGGCTGCCAGCAGCCAGGGCACTTGGCACAGGGATGTCTCTGCGGACCTTCCCCTCAGCCATGTCCTGCAGGTGCACGCCCCTTTCCACATCAGGGTGGAGGCCTGAACCACAGCTCTGGTGGACTTGCTGGAATGCAGGAGCATCTGGTACACCTCCCAGGTAAACTCTGTGCCCATTATCTACCTGAGGTCTCCCAGCCTGGTGAGGGAGGTGTGTATGGCGGGGTTGGAGATCTCAGGCATCCACTACTTAATTACACCCCTGGAGATCCTGGCAGTGCGGGTGGTGGCCTTCAACATCCCCCCACACCTGTCAGACTGGGACCTTACCAAAGTGCTCGAGCACTATGGTGTCTTTACCAGTCCCTGGTGCAGGCTGACCATGGGAAGCAGGGAACTCAGGCTCAAGCATGTTTTCTCCTTCCAGAGGTAGGTGTTCATGCTTCTCAAGGGGGGACCTCAGACCCTGCCTCTCTCCATGACCTTTGTGGTAGATGGGAAGCCATATGTGGTCTACTTCTCCCAGGGTGGGACTACATGCCACCGCTGTGGCAGCAGCTCCCACCTGGCTGACCAGTGCCCACTGGGGCAGTCAACTGGGGCACCAGCTGCTGCACCCATATAGGGCATGGGAACCTCATCAAAGGGTGGGGTTGGGGGCTCCTCCCAGCCCCCCTCCACCTCTGCTCCTCCTGGAGCGATTGACCCCTCTGGCGTGAGCATGCCACCTGGGGAAGGGGCTGGGATGTCCTCCATGTTCCTCCCACCCCTGTTGGGGTTGATGCCCCACCTGGTGGAGGAGCTGGGGACTCCTTCCTGCCCCCTCCTGCCCCAGTCCCCTCTGGGACAGCTGGTGCCCTGGGCACTGGCACCCCACCAGGTGACGTGACTGTGGCCCCCTCTCAGCCTCCCTCTAAGCTCCCCCCACCTGATGGAGCTGCCTTCACCAGTGTGGGGCTTTCACTTGGTGGAGGGGCTGGGATGTCCGCCCAGTCCCGCCCCCCGTCTCAGTTCCACCCAGGGTGGCTAGCATCTTAGGTGCTGGAGCCCCACTAGGTGGAACAACCGAGACCTCCTCTCCACCTTCTTCCATCCCTGCCTCAGTCAAGGTGGTGGACCTGGAGGTGGTGAACCCCAAGCACCCTGGCCTGTCCCCTTTGGGGGAGGTGTCTCCTGCTCCCAAGAAAGCTAAGAGCAGGAGGCAAAAGGAAGCTTCAGAAGGAGCCCCTGCCCCTTTAGGGCCTGCCTCTGACAGTGCCAGGGAAAATGTAGCCAGGGAACCTGACCTCGCCCTGCCTGCCCCGCTAGAAACCCCACCACCTCAGGGCCTGACTGAGGGTCATCCAGTGACATCTGGCAACCCTTTGCCTTCATCCCAGCTCGTGGGACTTGTGAGCTGCAGAGCAGGAAGAGAGTGCCTGCCTCTCCAGCGTCAGACACCGGAGACAGGAGAGGGGCCCGTCACCCCCTGCCCGCTCCCCTGCCCACCAAGACTGATAAGGAGGAGATGGAGTGCCTGCCCTCCGAGTGCTGCAAGCGGCCCCGGGAGTGAGATGACATTTGCCCCCCAAAGTGGATGGGGATCGATCTCCCGGAGATGCTCCTCGACCCAGATACTGAGGGGGGCCTGCTAGGGAGCCTGGCCATTGAGGGCACTTTCACCGGCCTCACTGGTAGGTCCCCTCCCAGAGTGAAGCCCCACCAGTTCTCAGTCAGTAACATCTAGCTCCTGCTGCAAAAACACCCCCTGGGTGACCCCCAGCTACGGAGGCCTGCTCAACCTCTTAGACCCTCCTCGAGCTCCTCAAAGGCCAGAGGAACATGGCAGAGAGTACCCGCCAATGGTACCTGGACCCCGTGAAGTCTGTTTGTGCTGCCAGTGATGCAGTGAGGCTCATCCACTAGGACCTGGGGATGCATCAACATGCCTTCCGGCTTGAGAAGTTGGTGACCCAGATAAGGGAGGTGTGGGGCTAAGGCAGGTCCATGGAATAGGGTAGGGCAAGGATAGGCCTTCCCCTGTCTCTGTGGTTTTGCCGTGCTCTATCACCTCCTCTCCTGCCTGTACCCTGCCTATCCTTCCTCTCTATTTTCCTGCTCATGGCGGTCACCACAATTGCCTCACTGAACACCAGTGGCTGCACGGACCCAGTGAAGCAGATGGCCATCCTGGAGGGTTTGCAGCAGAAGCAGCTGGCAATCACCTTCCTCCAGGATGTTCAAGCTGAATGGCATGCTGCCTGGAGAGGCCGCTTGTTTCTAAGCCATGGCACCAACCTCAGCACAGGAGGGGCGATTTTCCTCTCACTGAAGCAGCAGTATGACTCGGCAGTGGCATGAGAAGTTGCCCCTGGCCAGCTGCTGACTGTCCACATCATCCTGGCACACCAGAGCCTGATCCTCATCAACATCTACGGACCCACTGAGGGGAGTTAGAGGGTAGCCTCCTTAGAGACTCTGGGTGACCTACTGCGTGACACAAGTGAGAACAATGACCTGCTCCTCGTGGGCTGAGATTTCAACTGCAACATTGATGCACTGCTAGACTGGACAGGGCCAGAGCTGCACCTGCTTTTGGTCCACAAGATGCAGACTTTGCTGGAGGCCGCAGATCTCATCGACGCCTGGCAGGTCCTCCACACTGATGCTTACCAATATACCTGGGCAAAGATGAGTGCCAGTGGGATCGCCATGGCCCATCTCGACCACATCTACATTACCCAGCACCATCTGCTGTTACTGCTCAGCAGCCACATCATCCCATCAGGCATCTCGGACCATGCCCTGGTCTGCTGTGAACTGAGCCTGCCTGGCAGAGCACGCACACATGCCCCTTACTGTTGCCTCAACATCAGCCTGTTACAGGACACCCACTTCAAGGACTGCTTCGCCCACCTCTGGAGGAGCTGGGAGGCTGCATGAGAAGACTACTTCTACCTAGCGGCTGTGGTGGGATATGGGGAAGATCCAGATTTGGGCATTCCGCTAGCAGTATTCTCAGCTGGTGGCAAGCAAGATCCACCCCAGGACAACCTGTTTCTGCTGCGTGATCTGCGCATGGCTGTGGAGTGTTTTGGCCTGGACATTAGCTTGGTCTCTCTAGACCAGAAGAAGGCCTTTGATCACGTCAACCACTGGTACCTGCTCGGCACCCTCAAGGCTTTCAGTTTTGAGCCTCTTTTAATTGCGGGACACCGGGTCCCGTACCACAACATCTCCAGCCTGCTCAAGGTGAACGGTGTGCTGTGCTCCCCATTCCTGGTGAGTCGTGGCATACGCCAGGGCTGCTGATGGCATATGCGGATGATGAGACAGTCTTCCTGGGTGGCCAGGAGGATGTGTGAGCCTTGGTGGACTGCCAATGCACCTACAAGCTCGTCGTGTCAGCCCACATCAGTTGGGGCAAGAGTGACACACTCTTCACTCTTGAAGAAACCACCTCCGGACCTGCCGGGGGGCCTCGCCTGGCACCAGGAAGCCCTCAAAGCCTTGAGAGTGTTCCTGAGGCCACCAGCCTTTGCAGTCCACAACTAAGAGGACCTGGCGGAGGGAGTGGAGACCCACCTGCAGCGCTGGTGCTTGTCCACCCTCTCCTACCACTGCCGGGTCCTCATCACCAACAACCTGGTGGCAGCAACTCTGTGGGACAGCTGCGCTGTGCTGGACCCTGCACCGGAACTACTCAAGAGACTGCAGCAGCTCCTAGTGGACTTCCTTTGGGATGGACACCACTGACTCCTGCGAGCTGCCTTTTACCTGCCCACCACTGAGGGGGGCCAGGGTCTGATCAACCTGGCTAGCAGGGTGGCTGCCTACCTCCTGCAAGCCCTCCAGCAGCTCCTGTATGCCAAGGGCCACCTCCCATGGTGGCAGCTGGCGTGCTGATTCCTGCACCGAGTGGGGGGCCTTGGTTTTGACTGGAAGCTCTTTATGCTGGACCTCGCCTTCCTGAACGGGGCAGTCCTTCTCCCATTCTACCACAGCATGGTGCGGGCCTGGCAGGCTGCCTTCCATCTCTGTCCCCAAGCCAGGAACCTGCGTTTCCCGCAAGTGCTTCAGGAGCCTGTGGTCCACAACCCAGCCCTGCAGCAAGTCGTACCAAGTCTGGCCTCCGCCAGCCTCATGGCTGCTCTCATTAAGGCGCACACCACCTGCCTGGGGCACCTCTTAGACCTTGCTCAGTCGGGCTGGCTGTCACCCGAAGCCCTGGATGCCCGGGTGGCACTAAGCTCTGTCCACACTGTGGGCCGGCTTCTGCAGGCCATTAGGGCCGCCCTCCTGATGGAAGCAGCGACCGCCCTAGAAGCCTATCTCCAGGCTCACCAGGCCCTCCCCACCACAGATGCTGCAGGTGATGCCTTCCTACCATTGCTGGTCATCCCAGAGGTGGCCAGTGAGTTGGCTGACCGGCCCAACACACTGCTCAGGCTCTCTGTGCCCCCCAGCAGCAATACGGGCCGCCCCTTTGGCACACTGTCCTGGAAGGGTCTCTACGCATGGGTGGTGCACACCCGGCATGCCCAGGTGCTGGCCAGCCACCCTGACACCATGTGGCAGCGGTGCCTGGCTTGGCCTGGGACCCCAGCGTGGCACACTCTGTACAAGGCGCCCACCGCCAAGAAGACCAGCGACCTCCAGTGGAGATTGGTGCATGGCATGCTGACCACTGGCACCTTTGTGCACCACCTGGACCTGGTGGCCTCGGCGGCCTGCCCCTTCTGCCATGGGGTGCTGGAAGAGGACATTTTCCACGCCTTCCTCAACTGCCCCCAGCTGCAGCCGCTCTTTGCCACCCTCGGGGTGCTGCTTTAGGCACTGGGCCGGGACTTCTCAGAGGACACCTACATCTACTCCCCATACTGGGCAGCTGAGCGGGCTGCAGTCAGCTTGGCCAACTTCCAGGTGGGCCAGGCCAAGATGGCCACCCTGAAGAGCTGGCGAAACCGGCTCTCCGGGACCAGGATGCACGATGCCCTACAGCTCTTCTGCCTGCTGGTGCAGGCCCACCTCTCACTTGAATTCAAGCATGCAGTCCTCCAGCGGACAGTTTCCACCTTTGAGGAATGCTGGGCCATTGAGGGGGCACTGTGCCGAGTCGAGGCGGGACAACTGTTCCTTGCCTTGTGACATCACCAGCTCCTCAAGGTGCGGAGGCACACCCAGCGAGCTGAGACCTTGGGCTTTGTCCAGGTGGGCTGACCCCTGATGTCCTGAGGCACCCCTGGGTGTCCCCACTGGCAAGAACTGTATATATGTAAATACTTCTTTTGTTCTTTGTGTTTGTTTGTTTTTTTTGTCTAAAGTGTGCGGGCAGGTCTTGCAAGCCATGAGCCCAGGCCTTGTCCTCGAGGCCCAGATCCTCAGACCAAACTGTACATAATTTCTACTGCCCACCATTTGTCACCCTTCCCAGAATAAACATCTCTTAAAAGTCACAAACAAAAAAGTCTTTTTTCCTTCCTTCCTTCCACTTTGGACACACGGGAACAGGCTCGCTTGGAGCTGCGTGGGTTGATCCTGAGCGTAATACTCCCCGACTTCCTATCTCTTTTCTTTTCTGACTCCCACCTGTCTAAAGGTCTCTAGCCTCTGTTTATCTCACCTTCTGATTCTTTTCTTGGTTTTTTGTAGTTTTTTTCCCCCCTTTTCTTTCCTTTTTGTTCCATCCCCCCGTACTTCCAGTTTCTTTGTCTTTACAGCCTTCTTTCTTACTGTCTCTTTTCCTTTCTTTCTCTCTTTTCTTTTTCTGTTTGCTTGTAGTGGAGAGTTATCTTCCATTAGCTTGCCTTCGGAGGGGTGCTCTTAATTACCTTTCTTTCCCCCCGCTTTATTTTCTTCGTTGAATCAATCCCCAGCTGTTTTTTTTCCTCCACCCCTTTCCCCCCTCCCATCTAGAGTTTTGTGGCCGCTTTCCCAAACACTTATCTTTTTAGTTAATATAAACTTTTTTTTGTTTTTCCTTTTGCTTAGTTATAGCTGGAAATTAACCCTGTTCTAACGGAATGGCTGCTACTACACCCAGCAGCTGGCATGAGGATGCCTCCCAGAACCTCCCCATTACCCATGGTTTGAGGGTTCACACCCCTCCCTACATTGGCATTGAGGTCTGCGTAGATGCCTTTGCTAGTCTCCTGGGACAGCGTAACATACATTACGTAGGTCGTGTCAACACGATCCCAATTATTTATTTGAGTGATTCCACCCTAGTTAACAGGGTGTGAGCAGAGGGCCTGGACATTGCGGGTACACATTATTTTGTCATGCACCTAGACACCCCAGCAGTGAGGGTGGTGATTTCTAATGTGTCCCCACACGTGACCGATCGGGAGCTGGCCAAGGAACTTGAGCCCTATGGAGTTCTTATGAGTCCCTTTTACCGATTGACCATAGGAAGTAAAAACCCCAAACTGAGGCATGTCCTGTCTTTTCGAAGGCAGGTTTTCATGCTTCTCAGGGAGGGCCCACAGTCTCTGCCTCAGTCCTTGAGCCTCATTTTCAACGGGCGGAGGTTTGTGATCTGTTTTTCTTTTGGGGAGACCATGTGTTTTCAGTGTGGTAGCTCTTCCCACCTAGCAGCTCAGTGCCCATGGGGGAGATCAGCCAAAACATCAGCGACTACAGCAGCACCAACGGACAGCGCATCCACTTCTGGGACGCAGGCCCCACCCAGTGAGGCCCAGAGATTTCCCAACCTCCTTCTACCCCTGTTCCATCTGAGGGGGCTGGAGTCTCTGGCGTGAGAATGCCGTCCAGCGGAGGGGGTGGGACTAGGTCCCAACCGTCCACCCACACTCATTCCACCTACAGTGCCCACCCCTACCAGTACAGAGACGCCGCCACTTGGAGAGGCTGATGCCTCCACTTCCCCCCTGCCTGCCCTGACCACCCTGATTGAGGTGTCTGGGGTGGTCAGCGATTGTGGCACCAAGGCCCCGTTGGATGATGGGGCTCAGGCCTCCTGACAGTTGCCCACCACCACGGCTTTGTCTGAGGTGGCTGGCCCTGGGGAGGCAGGCCAGAAGCAGTCTGGCCCATCCCCTATGAAGGATGGGCCATCTGCCACACAGAAGAACAAGAAGAACAAAGAGAAGAAAGTGAAAGGGACCACTTGGGACTCCCCATCCCCACTGAGACCTTCCTCAGCGGGGGTGGGGGCGGGGAAGCCATGTTGGAGAGCCTGGCCCTGCTCCGGCTGTCATGTCAATGACCCTGTTGATGGGGGATGAGGGCAGCTTGGAGGTGGGGGAGGTGAATGCAGAGGTCACTAACCCCTCACCTATCTCCCAGCTTTCAGAGATGGGTGGCAATAAAACTTATGCACAATGTCTCTCTTCTGGAGGTCTGACCCAGGGGGGCAGCAGAAGAGTCTTCTGACCTCTTGGTCACATCCCAGGTTACTGAATTAGATGAGGAGGCTAGTGAAATGGAAATCCAGCTGTCTGAGTGTTGCAAGTGACCTCGAGAGTGGGATGACCTCTCTCTCCCTAAGAAGGTGGGAGTTGCTCTTCGACAGCCAGACCTTGACCTGGACGATCAGAGGAGGTTGATGGGTTTAGAGATCGAGGGAATAGATGCTGACCTCCCAACTACAGTGTAGCCTCACCATGCATCTGTTGGAAATGTGCAGCCCATTTTGGCAGACCCCCCCTGGGTCGGTCCTGACTATGGGGGGCTCCTGACCTTTTTGAAACAGAGAAAAGGACAGAAGAACATAGCGGGGCGCATCACCCAATGGTGCGCAGATCCTAAAGTTTTTATCAAAGATGCCAGAACTGCAGCCAAACTTATGCAGTGAGATCTGGGCATTAGGCAGATGGCTTATCATCTGGAGAATGTCGCACAGTGGGTGAGAGACGAATGGGGCCTGGCGGGGTCCCTGGAGTAGAGTAGGGCACGATAGGCCTTTTCCAACCTGTCTCTGCTTTTTGCTCTGCTCTTGGGGGCTTGCTCTTTTATCTACACCTTACCTTGCTCTTCCTTTCCCATACCCACACCCATGGCAGCCACAACCATTGGCACTTTTAACATCAATGGCTGTCGAGATCCGGTGAAACGAGAGGCCGTCCTGGAGCTCCTGCACCAGAAGTGGCTGGCTGTCTTCTTCCTCCGGGAGACACATTCCAACAGGCTCAACCAGTTGACTTGGCACGCTGCCTGGCAAGGCCAGTTGTTCTTGAGTCATGACACCAACCTTAGTGCCAGGGTCACGACTCTCCTATCGTCACAACTACAGCATGACACGGTGGTGGCATGGGAGATTGTACCCGGCTGCCTTTTGATGGTCACCCTAGCACAACACCAGCTGCTACTCATCAACGTCTGTGCACCTGCTGATGGCCAGGAGATGGTCACTTTCTTTGAGACCTTACCTGCCCTTTTGTGTGATGTTAGTGAGGATGATGACCTGCTTCTTGTAGGTGGGGACTTTAATTGTACCATTGATCCCCCAGTCGACTGTACAGGGCCTGAGCCTCACCTGCCCTCAGCCCACAAGCTGCAGTCCATTTTGAGACTGCAGGCCTTGTTGACGTTTGGTGAGCCCTGCACCCCGACGCGCACCAGTACACCTGGGCCAGGATGAGTGCTGGGGGTCTCACTATGACCCGCCTCGACTGCATTTATGTCACCAGGCACCACCTGCCACTCCTACGCAGCGGCCACATCATCCCCTCGGGCCTGTCAGATCACAGCCTGGCTTGCTGTGAATCAAGCCTGCCAGGGAGAACCTGCACGCAATCGCCTTATTGGTGTTTCAACATCACCCTGCTTCAAGACTCTTACTTACGGGACTGCTTTGCCAACTTTTGGCAGGGCTGGGAGGCGACAAGACTGAATTACTCCTCCTGGAAGGTATGGTTGGATGTGGGCAAGGTACAGATCCAGGTTTTTTGCCAGCAGTACACTCAGCTGGCCACAAATGAACTGCACCGCCATATCAGAGAGCTGAAGGAAGATGTGGTAGAGCTCGAGGAAGTGCCTGCATGACTTGGCGGAGAGTGCGGCCCGTGGAGCGAGGATCCATGCCCACTGCCAAGAGCTGGCCGAAACAGATGTCCGGACCTACTTCTTTTTCAACCTGGAGTGACGGCAGGCAGCAAGCAAAGTCTTAGATCACCTCAAGACCTCTGAGGGCCAGGTAATCACTGACCCAGGTGAAGTATGTGAGCATGCTGTTGCTTTCTATTGTGACCTGTTTGCAGCGGAGCTGTTCTGCCCATAGGCCATGCGGAAACTCCATGCGGGCTTGCCATGCCTTGATGCCCTGGAGGCCGGCAAGCTTGAGCAGGAATTGCATCTGGCGAAGCTGGCAGCGGCCGCAGCTGGCCTCTCCTCCGGCAAAGCCCCAGGCCTCGACAGATTACCTGCTGAGTTCTACAAGACTTTCGGCCCCTGCCTCCTGCGTGTTTTCCAGGAGAGTCTCACTGACAAGGTCTTGCCGATGAGTTGCCGCCGTGCAGTGCTCACGCTGCTGCCCAAGAAAGGAGACCTTGGTTGCATTAAGAACTGGCGGCCGGTCTCCCTGCTGTGTGCGGATTACAAAATTATGGCCAAAGCACTGGCCACCCGCCTCCACACTGTCATGGCCTCCATCACTGGTCCTGAGTGGATCTGCTGCGTGCCGAGCAGAACCATCCAAGACAACCTGTTTCTGCTGCACAACTTACTTACAGCCAGTGAACTCTTTGGCCTAGACATTGGCCTTATCTCTCTGGATCAGGAGAAAGCCTTTGACTGGGTGGACCACGTCTACCTCTTTTGGACCCTGGAGGCCTTTGGCTTTGGGCCCCTTTTCACCAGGGCCCTCTGGGTCTTGTATCCAGACACTTCCTGCCTGCTCAAGGTGAATGGGGTGCTCTGTGCCCCGTTCCCCACACGCAGAGGCATCCGTCAGGGCTGCCCCCTGTCAGGCATGCTCTATGCCCTGGCCATTGAGCCACTGCTGCATGCACTGTGGTGCCACCTGAGCGGTGTGGCCTTGCCACCAGCCGTGGGCCTGTCCGTTGCCCCTCCACTCCAGCTATCAGCATGTGCAGATGATGTGACCATCTTCCTTAACACCCAGGAAGACGTGGAGGCCCTGACAGCCTGCCAGCGAGCCTACAAACGTGCCTCTTTGGCCCGTATCAACTGGGCCAAGAGTAATACACTGTTGCTTGCTGAGTGAATCACCATGACCCCCCCTGATTTTCCAGGGGGCCTCACCTGGTGCCATGAGGGCCTTAAGATCCTGGGCATGTTCCTGGGGCCATTGACCTTCATGGTGCACAACTGAGCCAGCCTCAAGGAAGGAGGGGAGGCCTGCCTACAAAGGTGGCACTGGTGCCTACCCATCCTCTCCTACCATGGATGCGTCCTCATTATGAACAACCTAGTGGCGGTGACCTTGTGGCACCAGTGCATTGTACTTGATTCACCAGAGGACCTACTCAAGAGACCCCAGCGTCTCCTGGTTGATTTTTTCTGGGATGGGAGCCACTGGCTCCCACGAGCTGTCCTTTACCTACCTGTAGCTGAGGGGGGCCGGAGTTTGGTTGACATTGCAAGCAAGGTGGTCGCCTTCTGCCTGCAGTCCCTTCAACGACTCCTGTACAGCGAGCAGTGCCTACCTTGGCAACAACTGGCATGCTGGTTCCTGCAGATGGTGGGGGCCCTTGGCTTCGACCAGGAGCTCTTCCTGTTGGACCTTACACTTTTGAACTGGGTGGTGCTTCCAGCTTTTTACCATGACGTGGTATGAGCCTGGCAAACCACTTTCCACCTCCAGTCCCAGGCCCGTCACCTGCAGTTCCCACAGTTGCTGAGGGAACCCTTGGTGCACAACCCAGATCTAAGGTGCCCCGTGCCGAGCCTGGCCTCTGCCAGTCTCACAGCGGTTCTCATTCAGGCACGTGTTCTCCACCTGAGTCATTTCCTTGACCCCGCTCGGTTGGCCTGGCTCTCACCCAAGGCCTTGACCACCCGGCTGGGCATGCGCTCCATCCGCATCGTGGGCCATCTCCTGTGTGACATCTGGGCTGCCCTCCCATGAAGGCAGCAGCCACCCTGGATAACCGTCTCCGGGTGGGCCAGGTTCCCTGCACTGAGGATGCCCCGAGTGAGGTTTTTCCTGCTTTACCAGTCACCCCAGCCATGGCCAGCGAGCTGGCCGGTGGCCCTGGCACCTTGCTGATGCTCCCTGTGCCTCCTGACAGTGACACGGGTTGCCTTTTTGCTTTTCTGTCATGTAGAAGTTTATATGCCTGGGTGGTTCTTGTCTGCCATGCCTAAGTGCTGGTGGGCCACCCCAATACACCGTGGTGATGGCGCCTGGGGCTGCCAGATTCCCCACCAGCCCACCCAGCATGGCACACATTGTATAAGCCACCAATTGCCAAGAAGACTGGTGACCTGCAGTGGCGGTTGTTGCATGACATCCTAGCCACTGGCACATTTGCATCCCACTTTGACCCAGCCACCACAACAGCCTGTCCCTTCTGCCTGGGGGGTGTTGAGGAGACCCTCTTTCATGCCTTCCTTGACTGTCCCTGCCTGCCGCTGCTCTTTGTCACCCGCGGGCCGCTGCTGCGGGCGCTGGACAGGAGCTTTTCGGAGACCACGTACGTGTGCTCCTACCCATACCGGGCAGCTGAGAAGGCCCCATCTGCCTGGCCAACTTCTTACTGGGTCAGGCCAAGTTGGCCATCCTCAGCTGCTGAAACCGGCTTGCCAGGACCGGCTCAGATGATGCCCTGCGGCTTTTCCGTGTCCTGGTGCAGGCGCGCCTCTCGCTGGAGTTTGAGCATGCTGTGCTCCGGCAAGCAGTGCCTGCCTTTGATACACGCTGGGCCCTTGAGGGAGCGCTGTGCCATGTGGAGGATTGCTGTCTCAAATACGTGCTCTGATGTCATGACTGGTCTGGGTGACCGGGCTGGCTTGGTGTTGGACTACGACTTCCAGCTCATGATGCATCCTGGGCCCTCACCAGGCTACTTTTTTGCTTTCTTTTTGTGTGGGAAGTTGAAGATTTTTGTTACGTGTATGATTGGATGGAGCAGGGTATGAATTGTTTGTTTATAGTGATGACCGTGTGGCCAGCACTCCGACCACATAACTAGCATGTAATGTAGCGAAGGACATGGAATGTCACGACATGGAATGTAGCGAAGGTGTCTGTCACGGTGTGATGTGTTGAATGCAATGATATGGTATTCTTGGTTTTATAGTAATTTGTTTGTTTGTTTTGTTTGTAAGTAGCCACTCTTTTTGTATGCCTGCCTGCCTGAATAAAGTAGTTAAAAGTCAAAGTCCTTCCTTTTTATCTGTCCACCGCCAGGGGTTATCTTATTTATCTCTTGTCTTTCAAGGGTTGCAAATCATATCCCCTTCTCTTTTTATTCATTTCATTGTTTTTCCTCTTAACTCCTTCAGCCCTTCTCTCCCTCACCCTTTCCTCCCCACACACTTTGGGCACACCCTGTGCTTCTTGCTTTTGTGGTTGCATTCCCAGACACTTATCTTTATAGTTAATATACACAACTTTTTTGTTTTTGTTCCCTTAGCTTTAGCATTTGAAATTAACCCTGTCCTAGCAGGAATGGCTGCTTCTATACCCAGCAGCTGGCATGGGGATGCCTCTCAAGACCTCCCCCATAACCATAGCTTGAGGGTTCACACCACTCCCTATATCGGGGTTGAGGCCTGTATAGGTTCTCTAGCTCGTCTCCTGGGACAGCATAACATACTTTATGCAGGTCATGTTAACACAGTCCCAGTGATTTACCTGAGCACTTGCACCCTGGTCAACAGGGTGGGCATGGAGGGGCTAGACATTGCGGGCATACACTATCTTGTCACACCCCTAGATACCCAGACAGTGAGGGTGGTGATTTCCAATGTGTACCCACATGTGTGTGACCGGGAGCTAGCCAAGTGACTAGAGCACTATGAGGT
>NW_017729002.1:10981099-10986341 GCF_001723915.1 Gavialis gangeticus | reverse complement strand
GAGGGTTCACAACACTCCCTATATCGGGGTTGAGGCCTGTATAGGTTCTCTAGCTCGTCTCCTGGGACAGCATAACATACTTTATGCAGGTCATGTTAACACAGTCCCAGTGATTTACCTGAGCACTTGCACCCTGGTCAACAGGGTGGGCATGGAGGGGCTAGACATTGCGGGCATACACTATCTTGTCACACCCCTAGATACCCAGACAGTGAGGGTGGTGATTTCCAATGTGTACCCACATGTGTGTGACCGGGAGCTAGCCAAGTGACTAGAGCACTATGAGGTTCCTACGAGTCCTTTTCACCAACTGAATCAGAAGTGAGGACCCAAAGCTGAAGCATGTCCTGTCATTTTGAAGGCAGGTTTTCATACTCCTAAGGGAGGGCCCTCGGTCTCTGTCTCACTCCTTGAACCTCACGCTCGATGGGCAGAGGTTTGTGATTTATTTTCCCTTGGGGAAGGCCATGTGTTTCCAGTGTGGTAGCACTTCCCACTGAGCAGCCCAGTGCCCATGGGGGAAAGTGGCCATAGTGACTGCAGCAGCACCAATGGATGGCACATCTAGTTCTGAGACACAGGCCCTGCCCACTGAGGCCGGGAGTTCTTCCTGACCTCCTTTCACCCCTGTTCCATCTGAGAGGGATGGGTTCTCTGGTGTGATAGCACCATCCAGCAGAGGGGCTGGGACTACTCCCCAGCCCTCTCCCCCCACCCATTCCATGCTATGGTGCCCACCCCACTGGTGGAGGGGCTGATGCCTCCACTTGCTCCCTGCCTGCCCTGAACACCCCAGCCAAGGGAGCTGGGGTGGCTGGTGACTGTGGCACCAAGACCCTATCAGACAATGGGGCTTGGGCCTGCTCCCAGCTGCCCTCCACTGCGGCCTGGTCTGAGGTGGCTGGCCCCAGGGAGGTGGGCTGGGAGCGGTTCGGCCCATCCCCTATGAAGGGTGTGCTGCCTGTCACTAAGAAGAACAAAGAGAGTAATGTGAAGAGGGTTTCTCAGGACACCCTATCCCCACCAGCACCTGTGGGGCCCCTGCTGGAAAGCCTGACTCTGCTCTAGCTGTCATGCCGGCAACTCTATTGCATGTGACTGTGGATGCGGATGGCTTGGAGGCAGGGGAGGTGATGGTGGGGGTCACCAACCCCTCACCTGTCTCCCAGCTTCCAGAGTTGGGTGGCAGTAACAGTGATACAGAATGCCTCTCTTCAGGATGCCTGACCCAGGAGGCAGTAGAGGAATCTGCTGACCTCTTGGTTTCATCCCAGCCTACTGAATTGGATGAGGAAGCTAGTGAGATGGAGATCCAGCTTTGTGACTGTTGCAAGTGATTTCAAGAGCAGAATGACCTCTCTCCCCTCAAGAAGGTGAGAATTGCTCTTCTGGAGCCAGTCCTTGACCTGGACAATGAGAGGAAGCTGATGTGTCTAGACATTGAAGGTGTAGACACTGCATTTGTGGGTGAGCTCCTACCTGGGGTGCAGCCTCACTGTGCTTCTATCAGAAGTGTCCACCCCATGTTGGCAGGCCTGCCACCCCCCGGTCTCCCCTGACTATGGGCGTCTTCTGGCCTTTTTTAAGCAGACCAAAGGACAGAAGTATGTAGTGGAGTCTTATCACCCAGTGGTGCACAGATCCTAAACTATTTGTCAAGGTTGCCAGAACCATGGCCAAGATCATGAAACAGGATCTAGGTACTCAGCAGATGGCTTACCATCTGGAGAAGCTTGCAAAGCAGCTGAGAGATGAGTGGGGGCTGTGGGTGTCCCTGGAGTAAAGTAGGGCATGATAGGCCTTCCCCAACCTGTCTCTGCTATTTTGCTCTCCTCCTGGGTGCTCACTTTTCCGCCTCCCCCTTACCTTGCTCTTCCTCTCCCATACCCACACCCATGGCAGCCATGACCATTTGTACTTTCAACATCAATGGCTATCGAGATCTGGTGAAACAGGAGGCTGGAGGAAGATGTGGCAGAGCTCGAGGCCACCCTGCTGGCTACTGGCAGTGATGAGGTGTGGTGCAAGAGCCTCCAGTTCCACAGGAATTGCCTGCATAACTTGGCGCAGAGCACAGCCCATAGAGTGACAATCCATGCCCACTGCCAAGAGCTGGCAGAAACCAATGCCCCAACGCACTTCTTCTTCAACCTGGAGTGGCAGAGGGGAGTAAGCAAAGTCTTAAATCACCTCAAGACCCCCAAGGGTTGGGTAATCATGGACCCAGGCAAAGTACATGTGTACACCATTGCCTTCTATCATGACCAGTTTGTGGCTGAGCCATCCTGTCCCGAGGCCATGCAGGAACTCCACAAGGGCCTGCCACATCTCTGTGCCCTGGAGGAATTGTATCTGGAGGAGCTGGCAGCTGCCATGGCTGGCCTCACCTCTGGCAAAGCCCCAGGCCTCGATGGGTTACCTGCTGAGTTCTACAAGACTTTCTGGCCTCTCCTCGGCCTCTGCCTCCTGTGCATTTTCCAGGAGAGTCTTGTCAACAAGGTCCTGTCAATCAGCTGCCCCTGAGCAGTGCTCATGCTGCTGCCCAAGAAGGGAGACCTTGGCTGCATTAAGAATTGGTGGCCAGTCTCCCTGCTGAGTGTGGACTACAAGATTCTGGCCAAAGCGCTGGTGATCCGCCTCTGTGCTGGACTCCATGACTGGGCCTGAGCAGAGCTACTGTGTACCAGGCAGGACCATCCAAGACAATCTGTTTCTGGTGCATGACCTACTCATAGCTGGCAAAGTCTTCAGGCCCCTTTTAACCAGGGCCCTCTGGGTTTTGTACCAAGATACCTCAAGCCTGCTCAAGGTGAATGCTGTGCTCTGTACCCTGTTCCCTGCATGCAGGGGCATCCATCAGGGCTGACCCCTTTCAGGCATGCTCTGTGCCCTGGCCATCAAGACACAGCTGCACATGCTGTGGTGCCATAGACCCATCCATTGGCCCTCTGCTCTGGCTGTCAGCATATGTGGATAATAAGACCATCTTCCTTAACATCCAGGAAGGTGTGTGGGCCCTGACAGATTGCCAGCAAGCCTATGAACGCACCTTCTTGGCCCGTATCAACTGGGCCAAGAGTGAAACACTGCTGCTTGGCACGTGTATCAGTGTGAGCCCCTCAGATGTGCCAGGGGACCTCACCTGGTGCCAAGAGGTTCTTAAGGTCCTAGGCGTGTTCCTGGGGCCACTGACCTTTCATAGTTTCATAGTTGGTAGGGTCAGAAGGAACTTGAACAGATCATCAAGACTGACCCCCTGCCATGGGCAGGAAAGAAAGAAAGCTGGAGTCAAATGACCCCAGCCAGGTGATTATCCAGCCTCCTTTTGAAGACCCCCCAGGGTAGGAGTGAACACCACTTGCCTTGGAAGTTGGTTCCAGATCCTAGCCTCCCTGACTGTGAAGTAGTACCTCCTGATATCTAACCTGAATCTACTGTCAGTCAACTTATGGCCGTTATTCCTTGTTACTCTTGGTAGTGCTCAGGGGAACAGGGACTCTCCTACAGCCTGAAGGTCCCCCTTGGCCAGTTTGTAAACAGCCACCAGATCCCCTCTCAGACTTCTCTTGTGGAGGCTGAACAGGTTCAGGTCCCATAGCCTCTGCTCATAGGGCCTGCCTTGCTGCCCCCTGATCATGCGAGTGGCCCTCCTCTGGACCCTCTCGATGCTGTCCACATCCCTCCTGAAGTGCAGAACCCAGAACTTGACACAGTACTCCAACTGTGCCCTGACCAATGTTGCATAGAGGGGGAGGATCACCTCCTTGGACCTGCTCATGATGCATCTGTGGATGCATGACAAGGTGCAGTTAACCTTCCTGGCCACATCCCCACTTTGGTGGCCCATGTTCATTTTGGAATCAATAATGACACCAAGATCCTTTTCTGCCTGTGTGCTGACGAGAAGGGAGTTCCCCAGCCTGTAGGTATGCTGCTGGTTCTTCCTCCCCAGGTGCAGTACCTTGCACTTGTCACTATTGAATCCCATCCTGTTCTCATCCACTCAACCTTGTAAACTGTCTAGATCTAGTTGCAGTCTGTCCCTCTCCTCCAGCGTGCCCACTTCTCACTTCTCCCCACATCTTAGTGTCATCTGTGAATTTGAACAAGGTGCTTTTCACCCCCTCGTCCAAGTTGCTGATGAAGATGTTGAACATTGTGGGCCTGAGGACCAAGCCCTGGGGGACCCCACTGCCCACATCCCTTCAGGTTGAAAATGACACATCCACCACCACTCTCTGGGTGTGACCCTCCAGCCAATTTGTGACCCATCTGACTGTGTAGGCACTGATGCCACAGTTGCCTAATTTCTTAATGAGAATGGGGTGAGAGACAGTGTTGAAGGCCTTCCTAAAGTCCAGAAAGATTACATCCACTGCGACACCTGCATCCAAAGATTTTGTGACCTGGTCATAGAAGGCCACCAGGTTGGTCTGACAGGATCTGCCTCAAATGAACCCATGTTGGTTGCCCCTAGGCATGACCTTCATGGCACGCAACTGGGATGGTCTTGAGGAGAGGGGGGATACCTGCCTGCAATGGTGGCACTGGCACCTACCCAGCCTCTCCTACTGTGGGCACATCCTCATCACAAACAACCTCATGGCAGTGACCCTATGGCACCAGTGCACTATACTCAATCCACTACAGGACCTACTCGAGAGGCTCCAGTGCCTCCTAGTACATCTTTTCTGGGGTGGACACCACTGGCTCCCAGGAGCTGTTCTTCACCTAACTGTTGCTGAGGGGGCGGCCAGAGCCTGGTCAGCCTGGCTATGCCCTGGGCCCTCACCAGGCTACTTTTTGCTTTTTTCTTTGTGTGGGAAATGAAGTTGTTGTCACATGTATGATTGGAGAAATCAGGGTAGGAATCATTTGTTTATAGAGAGCTTTGGTCTTCACAACCATGTGGCTGGTGTTCCAACTGCATAACGGCATGTTAGGCATGACATGTAATACAGCAAACATGTCTGTCACGGTATGGTGTTATGAATGTAATGATATGGTACTCCTGGTTTGATGATAATTTCAGTTTCTAGTTTCTAGGGTCAGAAGGGACCTGAGCAGATCATCCAGTCTGACCCCCTGCCATGGCAGGAAAGAGTACTGGGGTCAAACGACCCCAGTAAGGCGGTCATCCAACCTCCTCTTAAAAACCCCCAGGGTGGGAGCCTGCACCACCTCACTTGGAAGCTGGTTCCAGAACCTAGCCGCCCTGACCGTGAAGTAGCGCCTCCTGATG
>NW_017729002.1:10976914-10979832 GCF_001723915.1 Gavialis gangeticus | reverse complement strand
AAAAAGTTCTTCCTTCCTTCCTTCCTTCCAAATGACATAAACCTGTTAAAAGAAGTTTGTTTATTATTTTGAGCTATGGAACCTGTGCACATTAGGTATTATGGCTGAAACATATTGTGACCTGATCAAAGGCCCTCCTGAAGAAGAACATTTAGAAAAATTAGCTGGGAATGAGAAGAATCCAACTTCACAGCCAAAGTTCATTGGTACTGGAGTCAGTAAATTGAAAGCTAGACTGCAAAAAAATAAAGCTTCTAGTTCTATAAGATGCAATGCCAGGCGCAGCTTGATTTCATAAAACAATAACCCCTGGCTGATGTAGTGTAATATGGCAAATCTTCAAGAATAAATGAGACAAAATGGTCCAATTATAGACTAATTTTACTTCTTTCAATCTTTAGCCAAGTATTCTCCTCAATTGTTTAGCAATAGATTACCCCAAGCAGCAAAGAACTACCACAAAGGAAAACAAGCTGTCATTGGTTCAGAGAGATGAACTGTTTATCTGATTCTCATAGTGAGGGTTCTTAAAGAAATAAGCAAACTAATTCAGAACAGATGAGACATTGATGTCTTGTCCTTTGTTTTCAGAGGGGCTGCCTATGATATAGTCAAGATTTTGGGAAATTGTTTTTGAAGATTTTGAGCATGCCTTCTGTTAGCACATGGCAGAATTCAAAACATGAAAAGAAATCTAAAGGATTATTTTGTGGAGAAAAATTCTTAAAAGTGTTAAACACTGACAGCCACAGGGATATGACCCATGACTTGTAATGAGCTATTTTTTCTTCCTGTTGTCATGATTATGGCACATGAGTTACTCTCTCTTTGTCATCTTCTACATTATTAAAAGCTAGAAAAGGAATAATTTTTAAGAGCAGGGCTGTTTTGCTTCATGTTGTAAAGTAAGCAATTGCATACATAGATAAAATGGAACTAGATGTACTAAACTGGAGTATACCACCGTGTTCAAATACATGCAAACCAATGCAAACAAGTTGTGAAGTTTGAAAAGGTACATGGTCAAAAATTGTTGCAAAGTTTGATTGGTACGATGGGAAACAGGGAAAATACATAATTTATGTATTCACAAACCATTAGTTTCAGAGCCATTACTTGAGTTTAACATTTTTATTTTATTTTTTAAATTAAGAACACCTAACCTACATATATTTAGTGTAGGTAGATAAAACTCAGCAGTTAGACCAATACTTAAGCACTTTGCTTAACTAGAGTCCTGAGTGAAGGGGAGTTTGCTAGGGAGTTTGCCTGGATACTCTCTCTCATCTCCTTCACTGTAAGCTTTGTGAGAGGAAGCAGGGAAAAGGGAACCTTTTAGGACCAAGGAGCAGTAAAGAGGCCAGCTTACAGGAGAGTCTGCTTGAAAAGAGGGTCAGAAAGAGAGAGGCAGCAGATTAAAAGACCCAGAGAAATGGCGGGAGGACATCACAATGCCAGAGTTACTGCCACTGCCAGCTCTTTGTCTTCTTGCACCTGTGAAGAGCCTGTTCAGACAGCACCAGTCATTGTTGAGGTTTGTCTGTGGCTTGCAGGTTCCTTCCAGTGACAGCCAGGTAGGGGAGTGCCTGTGATGTGAGCAGTACCTCCTTGTAATACCCCTGAGGAAGTGGGCAAGAGAGCTACGGGTGGAGGTGGCAAGGCTCCAGAGCATTTTTTGCCATGAGGGCTCCATTGATTTAATGTTGGAGGACATGTCTAGGATTATGGAGGAAGGACTGCTAGAGAAGAAAAAGGGCATGGGATCCCAGGAAGGTGCAAGTTGGAAGCCTATGACCTCTGGCAACAAGCAGAAGTCTTCAACTCCATCTGCACCAGTTTGCCTTAAAAATAGATATGGAGCCCTAGCAACTGAGGAAGATGAGCATGTTCTTTTGGTGGAGGAGGCCAGGCCAGGCATCCCCAAGTTTGAGAAAATCAAGATCAGGACCATGGTTGTCATGGCTGACTTCAATTACCCAGATATCTTGTGGGAGGATCACGCAGCAAAATCTGAGCAGTCACAAAGCTTCCTATCATGCGTGGATGACCTCTACCTGACTCAAGTAGTCTACGGGCCAATGAGAGGTAAAGTGCTGCTTGACCTGGTACTGGCTACCGAGGATGACCTAATCGGTGACCTAGTGATTGATGGGAAGCTGGGTGACAGCAACCACGAGCTGATCACCTTCACCATCTGTCATAAAGCTGGCAAGTCAGTCAGCAACACGGAAGTCCTTGACTTCAGAAAAGCTGACTTTGACAAGCTCAGGAGGCTTGTCAGTCAGGCCCTAAGGGACCATGACCCCAGGGGGAGGGGAGTTCAGGAAGAGTGGTTGCTCCTCAAGAGGGTGATCCTCAATGCACAAGCTAATTCTATTCCATCTGTGGGGAAAGGCAGCAAGAAAGCACAGCAGCCCCCTGGCTCTTCAGGGATCTAGCAGACCTCCTGAGGCTAAAAAGAAAGGCATACAATGGAGGATGGTATTCACCTCCAAGGAGGATTATTCTGCACTGGTCCAGTCCTGCAGGGAGCAAACCAGGAAAGCCAAGGCTGCAACTGAACTCCAACTAGCTTTGAGCATCAAGGACAATAAAAATCCTTTTTCAGATATGTGGGGAGCTGGAGGAAAAGCAAGGGCAACATTGGACCCCTGCTGAACCAGATAGGACAGCTGACAACTGACACCCAGGAAAAAGCCGACCTATTAAATGGGTATTTTGTGTCAGTCTCTCTTCAGTCCCATGGGACGCCCATGCTCACTATGAGACAGGGAGGTCCGGGTGAGGGAGATCCCCTGCCCTCCATCAATGCTGACCTTGTGAAGGAACACCTTGAGAGACTGGATACCTTCAAGTCAGCTGGTCCTGACAATCTACACCCCAGGGTACTCAAGGAGCTGGCTAGCATTATAGCCCAG
>NW_017729002.1:10973780-10975820 GCF_001723915.1 Gavialis gangeticus | reverse complement strand
AAGCGCAGGCTCAGGGGTGACCTCATGGCCACCTATAAGTTTATCAGGGGTAACCACCAGTTTCTGGGGGAGCGTTTGTTCACTAGAGTGCCCCAAGGGATGACAAGGTCGAACGGTTATAAACTACTGCAAGACCATTTCAGGCTGGACATAAGGAAGAATTTCTTTACTGTCCAAGCCCCCAAGGTCTAGAACAGCCTGCCATCAGGGGTGGTTCAACCACCTACATTGAATACCTTCAAGAGTAAATTGGATGCTTATCTTGCTGGGATCCTATGACCCCAGCTGACTTCCTGCCCTTTGGGTCGGGGGCTGGATTCAATGATCTTCCAAGGTCACTCCCAGCCCTAATGTCTATGAAATCTATGAACATCACTGCCATCAAGAGGAAACAATGGGTGGTGGTGTTTTGGTACCCCCTTCTGTGGGGAATGGGGGCCTCCATTTCCTAGCCTGACCTGTTGTCTCATAAGGTCTGCTATTTGCTCAGAGTCTGGATCTGAGATGTGAAGGAAGGATTACTGAGATTCATATGGCCCTCTGACTACTACCCCATGCTGCTCACCCACGTGGGTACCACTGATAGTGCCAAGAGAGACCCTGAGCAAATCAAAAGTGATTACAGGGCTCTGGGTGCAAGGGTGAAGGAGATAGGGGCTCAAGTGATGTTCTCCTCAATCCTGCCAGTCAAGGTGAAGGATCCAGGAAGAAGCAGTCACCTCCTGCAGATCAATGAGTGGATGTACAGATGGTGTCATCAGCAAGACTTTGGCTTCTTCAACCATGGAATGTTGTTCCAAGAAAGATTACTAGAAAGACAGGATCCACATCTCAAAGAGAGGGAAGAACATTTTCACAAACAGGTACAATAGCCTAGTGAGGAGGGCTTTGAACAAAGTGGGAAAATAAGTGACCTCAAGGAAGCGCAAGTGGGGGGGGGGGCAAAAGGGGAGGCCATCTCATTCTTCCTGAGAAAGTATGGCAATTAGCTAGTTGCCTCAGGTATCTGTACACAAATGCACAGAGCCTGGGAAGCAAGAAGAAAGGATTGAAAGTCCTTGCACAATCATGGAACGATGATGTGATTGGAATAACCAAGACTTGGTGGTATAGCTCACATGATTGAAGTATTGTTATGGATGTATACAAACTGTTCAGGAAGAACAGTCAAGGTAGAAGAAGAGGAGGAGGAGTTGCATTTTATGTAAAAGAGCTGTATGATTGCTCATAGCTCCAGTATGAAACTGGAGACAGGTCTGTTGAAAATCTCTGGGTTAGGGTCAGAGGGGAGAACAATAAGGATGATGTTGTGGTGGGTGTGTGCTGTAGACCACCAGATGAGGTGGATGAGACTTTCCTCAAACAGCCAGAAGTTTCCTGAACACAGGCCTTGGTTCTGCTGTGGGACTTCAGTCACCTTGACATCTGGTGGGAGGGCAAAACAGCAGTGCACAGGCAATCCAGGAAGTTTTTGGACAGTTGGAGACAACTTCCTGGTGCAGGTGTTGGAGAGGACAACTAGGGGCTGTGTTCTTGATCTGCTGCACACAAACAGGGAAGAACTGTTAGGGTATGTAATAGTGCATGGCAACTTGGGCAGCAGTGACCACTAAATGATTGAGTTCAGGATCCTGAGGAAAAGAAGTGAAACCTGGGTCCACCCAAGTATGTGCTCCCCTCACCAAATAGAAGGGGTGGGTGGCTAGGCAGGAATACTGTGAGAAGGATATGCAATACCAGCCTGTTCCTACTGTTCTCTATGGAGTCAGGCTAGGACAAAAATAGTTTAACTATATACAGGCTTAATAACATGCATACATACATAAAACCCAAAAAGTGATATTAATAAATATATACACTTTACATAGTTTCATAGTTTCTAGGGTCGGAAGGGACCTGAGCAGATCATCTAGTCCAACCCCCTGCCATGGCAGGAAGAGTACTGGGGTCAAACGACCCCAGTAAAGTGGTCATCCAACCTCCTCTTAAAAACCCCCAGGGTGGGAGCCTGCACCACCTCACTTGGAAGCTGGTTCCAGA
>NW_017729002.1:10946574-10973032 GCF_001723915.1 Gavialis gangeticus | reverse complement strand
TTCCTAATGAGAATGGGGTGAGAGACAGTATCAAAAGCCTTCCTGAAGTCTAGGAAAACTATATCCACTGCCACCCCTGCATCCAATGATTTAGTGACCTGGTCGTAAAAGGCCACCAGGTTGGTCTGACAGGACCTGCCGCTGATGAACCCGTGCTGGTTGCCCCTGAGCATGCAGTTCCCTGCTGGCTGCTCCTGGATGTGTGCCAGAATAATTCATCTAAGGCTATATTCTATTGGTGACTAGGAAATTATATCACCACCAATGGCCTCAAACCCAGCACAGCAAAGCAACTGATTTGAAACCAATAAGCACAGGTAAGTCTAAATAACCAACAAGTAAATACAGGTAAACAGCAAATAATACTGGCAAACCACAGGGAGGGGGGTATCAACAAGGGATTCAACATGACAGGTAAATATATGCAATATACAACAGTTAAACAACAACTGCCATTAGAAATAACAAAATATAAGGTGTTACCTACAAAATATAAGGTGCCTGAACACCCTTCAGTGTATCAATGTCACTGTGAGTACTGGAGACTCCCCTTTGATGCCAGAAACCTTGGCACTGCTCCAAAAAGGGGAGAAGGAAGGGGCCCCAGTCCCTTTCAGCCCCTTGTGGTCTTGCCAGGGACCCTTTCCCCACAATGTCCTCTGCTAGACTACCTTCCAGGGGCTTCCTCCCCTGTGGGAAGCCTTTCCCCAATAATTCACAGCTCCAATGTGTGATGTATGGTCCTTGTCACTCCAGCTGGGTTTTTTTTTTCAGCTGATGCAGATGCAGGCCTGCATCTCCTGCAGGGCCTTCGATCCTTTTGCAGCCCTGTGCCCCACTTGGGCCCCAAGGGATCTGTCTGCTGCTCATGGTTGGGGGTCATGATGCTTTCTGTGGCTCTGGGGTCCAGGTCTCCACTTGGGACCAGCTGTGCATTCATGAGTCCTGGTCACATTCCAGGAAATGGTGAACCCAAGCCACCTCGAGTGGCTCCCAGAATTGGGGTCACACCATGCCACACTGCCAGCTCTGCATTCCCAGTCTCATGCAGCTCCCAGGGTTTGAGGCTCCATGCACTGTTGTATTCACTAAGGTTCTGGCAGCATGCCAGGGGTTGCAGACCCAAGCTGCCCCAGGGTCTGAGCTCCATGCACCACTGCATGTACCGAGGTTCTGGCCACACACTGGAGGTTGAAGAACTGAGCTGCCTTGTGCAGCTCCCAGGGTCTGAGCTCCGTTCACCACTGAATGCACCACTGTGGCTGGAGACCTGAGCTGCTTCACACAGCTCCCAGGGTCTCACCCCATGCACCGCATTACGCATTGACTGGGACTGAAGCTGCCCACTGCTTCTGCCTAGCAAGAGGCATCTTCAGGGACTCTTCAGGGCAATAGCATCCACCTGCTGGGCTGCTCTTCCCCAGCTCTTCTTAGCCCCGCTCTCTTTTCCAACCCTTGATGCATCTGCCCTCATGTCAGGTATGCTGTTCTTTTATTCCCTCTGGAGGCTCCACCCATTGTAAAGGGACCAATCAGAGTGAGGTGGAGCCAGTCTACAACCAGGGGCAGGGGCAGGGGCAGGCCCTCCCCAAGTGTTACTCAATGGGAACAGCACACCAATCAGAATCAAGCTTCTCCAAGACCGGTGTGCTGAGCAGTGGCTGATAAGCCCACCACAGAAGGAAGGAGAGGAGAAGGGTAATGACCTTGTACTTTAGAAAAGCAGACTTCAACTAACTCAGGGAACTTATGGACAGAATCTCTTGGGAGGCCACTCTGAAGGGGAAAGGAGTCTAGGAGAACTGGTTGTATTTTAAAGAAACCTTACTGAGGGTGCAAGAATGAATGATCATAATATGCAGGAAGACTAGCAAGTATGGTAGAATACCAGCTTGGCTTAAGAGGGAACACTTCAGTGAGCTAAAGCAGAAAAAGAAAGCTTACAAGAAGTGCAAATTTGGACAAAGCAATTTGGGAGGATTCATAGATTTCATAGATGTTAGGGCTGGAAGGGACCTTGAAGATCAAGTCCATCCCCCTGCCCCAGAGGCAGGAAGTCATCTAGGGTCAAAGGATTCCAGCAAGATAAGCATCCAAACGTTTCTTGAATGAGTCCAGAGTAAGTGTCTGCACTACTTCTTGAGGGAGTCTATTACAGGTCTTGGGGGCTCATACAGTAAAGACATTTTTTCTTATGTCCAATGCAACAGGAAGGCCTTCTCAGGGCCTATTTACCTTTGGCCTACTCACCTGTTTCTGGGCCAGCCACCCGCCTATCATGCCTTGTTAATTAACTAATTATCTTAATTAGGTGGGAGGCTGCCCATTTTCTTGCCCTGATGCCAGGGGGCTCTATCTGTGGTTCCGTACCTCCCCTACACCACAGCCCATGCCTTGGCATCCATAGTTCTCACAGTCACCGGCCCCACACTGGGCCTCCGACTTCTCCAGTTCAGGACCCCTCTAAAATCCCTCCATTTTGGTGGCCTACCCTGCCTTCATTCAGGCTATGCAGCTCCCTGAACTATTTTCCCCTCTTGGGTTTGGTCCCCCTGGGACCTTTAACCATACAGGCCCTGGCCTCACCTCCAAGGCCAGTCAGAAACCTCAGGCCTTCCTAGCTCTGGGCATCCATCACAGTGGGCCCCTGGCCCTTTTGACTGGTTGAATCCTGGCCCCAGCATTGACCAGTTGAGGGTACTCTCTCTATCAGGTCTCTGAGTCTATAGTCCCACTTTATCTCCTGGGGTCTGCCCTCTGGGCCCTACTAGCAGGTTACCCACCCGGTTGTGGGACCTGGTGTTAAGACACCACGACTCACCTTTCACCAGGGTGGTAACTGGCCTGGCATTTCCTGGGGGCTCCCATACCACTGAGAGCCCCACCAGGCCACCCACTCCTGGCAGGGTGCAGTTTTAGGTTAGGACCAGGAGCTTCCTGGCCATCCCCTACAGCTCCTCCTTTACCTCCAGGATGATACAATCAGCCTTGCAGCCAGGCAATGTTGCTGACTGGCCTGCCAGCAGGGAAATGATCTATTTATATAGGCAGCCAGGGATCTAAAATGGCTGCCACAATCAAGCACCTGCAGAATGCTTGGCTCTGATCTTAAAGTGGCAGGCACAAACAGTGCCCTGCCACACCAGCCTAAAGAAGTCTTGGAGGAGTTTATGACCATTGGTCCTTGTTTTTCCTTGGGGAGCTCTGGTGGACAGACATTATTCCAGATCCTGATGCACACTCCTTATGTACTTGTAAGTTTAGTGTCAATGGATAACTTAGCCAGTGTGCTTCTGACACCAATGTCCACATCGTTGATAAAGATGTTAAAGAGAACCGGTCCAAGGACAGAGCCTTGGGAGACACCACTGGTCACGGAGTGCCATAATAATTTGCTACCATCAACCACTACTCTAAGAGCTGAATATGAGCCAACAGTGTAACCTTTGTTGTGAAGAAGGCTAACAGCATACTGGGCTGCAATAGTAGGACCCTTGCAAGCAGATCAAGGGAAGTAATGATTTCCTTCTATTCAGCACTAGTGGGACCACATCTGGAGTACTGTGTCTAGTTTTGGGGTCCCCACTACAGAAAGGATGTGACCAAATTGAAGAGAGTTCAGTAGAGGGCAATAAAAATAATTAGGGGGCTCATGATTTCTGAGGACAGGCTGAGGGAACTGGGCTTATTTGGCCTGGAGAGGAGGAGACTAAGGGTGGGATTTAATAGCAGCCTCCAACTACCTGAAAGGTGGTTCCAAAGAGGATGGAACTAGACTCTTCTTAGTGGTGACAGATGACAGAACATGGAGCAATGGTCTCAAGTTGCAACAAGGGAAGTTTAGATTAGGTATTACACAATACTTTGTCATGAGGAGGGTGATAAATAAAGAGGCTATGATTTAGATGATTACACAGTCCAGTGGGTGGCAAACTGGCTTGGGGGGTCACACCCACAGAGTGGTGGTTCATGGGTCAGTATCGACCTAGAAGAATGTAGGCAGTGGGGTACCACAGGACTTGGTCCTTGGACCTATACTCTTCAATATCTTCATCAGTGACTTAGTTGTGAGTGTAAAGTGTACTCTGTCCAAGTTTGCAGATGATACTAAATTGTGGGGTGAAGTGAACATACCAGAGGGTAGGGAACAATTACAGGTGGACATGGACAAGTTGAAAAAATGAGCAGAACACGATAGGATGCAGTTCAACAAGGACAAGTGTAGAGTGCTACACCTAGGGCGTAAAAATATCCAGCACACTTATTGGCTGGGGAAATCAGAGAAGTGGAAGGGGATCTCAGAGTCACAGTGGACTCCAAGATGAACATGAGTCATCAGTGTGATGAAATCATCAGCAAAGCTAACTGCACTTTATCATGCATTAGCAGATGCATCACAAATAGAACCAAGGAGGTGATACTTCCCCTTTATATAGCAGTGTTCAGACCACAGTTGGAGTACTGCATCCAGTTGTGGGCGCCATACTTTAAGAAGGATGTGGATAACCTCAAGAGGATCCAGAGGAAGGCCATTCATATGTTTAAGGCTTTTCAGACCAAGCCCTGTGAGGAGAGACTGAGGGACCTGGATCTCTTCAGCCTCCGCAAGGCAAGGCTGAGAGGTGATCTTGTGGCCACCTACAAATTCATGGGGGGGATAGGGGAGCAGCAAGGAACTGGAGATGCTCTATTCACCAGGGTGCCTCTTGGTGTAACAAGGAGCAATGGTCACAAACTGACAGAGAGTACATTTAGGCTGGATATCAAGAAGAACTTCACAGTGAGGACAGCCAGAATCTGCAATGGGCTTTCAAGGGAGGTGGTGCTCCCCCTACCTTGGGGGTCTTTAAGAGAAGGCTGGATAGGCACCTGGTGGGGGTCATGTGACCCCAACACTCTTTCCTGCCCAGGGCAGGTGGTCGGACTCAATGATCTGTTGAGGTCCCTTCCAACCCTAGCATCTATGAATCTATGAAAGCACTGGATCAGGTGATCCAGACAGGTTGTGGAATCTTCATCTTTGGAGATTTTTATGATGTAGCTAGACAAAGCTTTGGCTGGGATGATCTAGATGGGGCTGGTCCTGCTTTGAGCAGGAGGTTGGACTAGATGACTTCTTGAGATCCCTTCCAACCCTAATTATCTATGATTCTGTTTTACATATCTCTTTATCATTATGCCTTACGTGCTAGTTAGCCAAGGTTTAAAAGAGGGTTCCTGGCATTGGCTGATTCCGCTGTACCCATGGTGCATTTTCTATGGACCAGGAGGGGGTCAAAAGAAATAAGGTCCCGTAACAGGATTCTAAGTCACTTCTCAGATAGCTTTAAAATGTACATTTCTCCTTTTTTTCTCAACCTGAGTGTATTCAAATTGTATTGACCTTACATTCAGACTGCTCTTCTCTTCCATTCACATTGTCTACAGTGAGTTGAATCCTGTCATGTCTTTATAAAATGTAATAGCCAGATGGTGAAGGTTTGAAGAGATTAGAAATCAAGAGCAAGATGTGTCATTGTTGTAGGATAGTATCAATGTAACAAAGCAAATGAACTAAATTAGGTACTTTCTATTTCTGCAGCAGTGGAGCTATAGTTAGTTCACATTTGTTAAGTCTTGAGGACTTTAGGTTATAGGCAATTACAATATGTTAGCAAGGGAAAGAAACAGTAGAAAATATAAAACAAAACCAAAAAAAAAAATTTAAGCAGTTCAATTTATTTTAAGCGTTGGTGTATTTTTTTCCTGATCAACGTTACATAAAGTATATTTCCATAAGTTAAAATGTGTCTGAGTTATTGTACACAGCTTCTGGAAGCTGCTTTATAATAGCAGCAAACTAAAGAATGACTTTGCTATGACTGTTAGTTTCCCCATTGTTGTGACTAATCAAGAGCACTCATGTTTCCCTCTTGGCTTCAGTAGAGATGTGTAGAAATGCATGGTATTTCAACATCCTGAGTACGCAGATTGTCTGTGATGCTATAAAACAGATTATCAAGGTGTTTGCCAAATACTCCAGATTCTCACAAAGCTCATATATTTGAGATGTCTGCAATCAACCAACTGTTGTACACTTGACCAGCCAACACCCTTTGGCAAATAGGTAAGCAGTGTAGTTTTAGGTGCTTTGATTTAACATATATGATTAAAGAAAGGTACAACTTCACTTGGTTTGTGATGAGGGTAATAGATCAAAGGCTGTATTTTGAGGATGGAATTTCATGTTATATATAATATATCACAGGCATTGTCTAAGGATATCTAAGAGTAATTTCAGAAGAAATTGCAACTGGTGAAATATTTTGTATATTAAGTTGTAAAACTGTTTGTATTTTTAAAATGTCTTGTATTTGCTATTACACACATTATCTCACTCCTTTTGCGCAAGGAAGTAATAGCAGCTGATACTTTAAAAAAATCAGTGGACTAAGAAAAAAGATTTAAAGGGAGGGATGCTTTGTTTTGTTTTGTTTTTTAATTTACTGTTTGATAAGCAGGGAAAAAAAAAGAGCTGTCTCAAAATATTACCTGCACCCCAAGGACCCTAACAATTCTCCATTTGTCTTTTTGCACAAAGCTAGTAGGTTTGGGGTATTTCTGTGTGGCATTTTCATTGTCAGACAGCAGTTAGCAAGATGTATTCTAGGCAATTTTCTGAGTAATTTATTAATTACAAAAGTGCAAGGATGAGCCATGCTACACTCAGGCAAATTCTACTTTCAGAAGCCTTCAGTAGCCACCAGGCATGCTTTCACACATGCTACTTTTAACTTTGTTTCTCTAAGCTGCCTCATTTCCCCACAAAAAACACCTTAGGTCAAAGTCTCAAGTCTCTAACCAGATCCGGTCATTGGTAGAGAAAAGTGGCTGAGTTGAGAAAGACGGTTGCTTAATAGAGCAGTTCAAGGAGTGGGGAAAGTGATTTCTTTCCCCCTCATGCTGTGGCATGAAAGGTGGCTACATGGAGCTGCTTTTTCTTTTCCCAGTCGATGTAGCTGCAAAGTTCTCTTCTCCAGCAAACTGAGAGAAGATAAAAGTCCTGTTCTGCCTCTTCATTCTGTAAGGTGGCACTTTTTTCTGTCTGTGGTGTCCAAGCACTGACATGCAAAGACATGAGGAATTGTACGCCTCCTTTGTGTATTCAGATGCAACTTCATTTAACTTGGAGAAGTGATGTCATACCTATATTTGTGTAAATAGTAGAATGTGACATGCTTGAGAGATGTACAGGAATGAAAAAAAAAATCATGGAATTTTCTGAGTTCAAAAACATCCAGCTAATGACCTGACATATGCACCCATCTTTAGCATGGACGTCAGAAGAAATGTCCTACTTTTTTGGATATAAAATTGCTAAGGATAATAAAAGGGATGAGGAATAAATAATTGCAGGACAGTGCACCCCAGCAGTAGAAGTGGTGCCAAATTTAATTTCCATAAACCCATAAAGCAGATTAAACCATCTTTTCTTCTTATGTAACTAAATAATTTAATTTTAGTCTTTATTGTTTTAATTTTAATTTTGCTTAGGCTATTCCCTGACAATTGAGTTCGGATACGCATTTGCCAGGTCCCAGTTAAATCAACAGGGTTTTCATTCTTTGCTTATGCCAAGGTTGAATTTTATCCTGTTTCTGATGGTAATTTTGGGGCTGGACTCTGTTCCTGACGTGAGAGTTCCTGAACCAAGTGTATAAAACACAGCTTCCAAGAGGAGGATTTAACCCTTCACGTTTTGATATTTTTTAAATTTTTCTTCCTTATAAAATGTTGAACAGTCAGTTCTGCTCACCCTACTTGTAAAAGTTTGTGAGGTAACTTCCACTGCAGTAAACAAGCTTAATTGAGATGCAAGCATGCATGATCACATCATTTAGGCAACTGATGAGCAGTCAATAAGCTGCTAGGCTTCAGCTCTCAATGGGCCTTTATGAAGGAAAGATGCAGCATAGTAGTGTGTTTTTACTGTGTGTTTGTCACACATAGGTACATGTAGAGAGGTAGATATATCTAGTGGGCTACTTTTGCATATGTTGTTTAATATGTGCTACAAATCATGATGCTAGGTTAACCCTCCCTTTGTACAGAAATCTAAGCTTTCTGCATGGGAAACAATTGAACAGGTGTAGGTACCAAGCCTATTTCTAATTCCAGTAGCCAGAGAAAGTACTGGAGATCTAGTATTTGAGGCAATCCTGCCACTGACCAGCAAGGTATCCTTGTGGGAAGAAAGATGAGACTTGTTACTCTTTGCTGTCATTAGAGCTAATTTGGATACCTAATAAAAACACTTTCAAGGATTTTTGGTTTGTTTGTTTTTTTACTCTATTGCTGTGCACTACTTGATAGCAACTTTTGAAAGTTAAGGCATTTGCCAGTCTCATAAGTTATTTTCTTCTGTGTAGCTGTGGGAGTCTGTCAATCAGAAATGATTATTTTCTTTCATGTGAAATCAATCTTAATTTTATTTGGCATGTAGTAAATATTTATTTTTGTCCTCCTGGAGATAAAGACTTCATATGCCATACTTTTGAGTGACTTAGAAATTGTGTTTGTCTTACAATTGAATATACTGAGCATGCTTTTTTTGGTTGGATTTTTCCCTTCAAATTTTGTTCATATATATATATAAAGATAAGCTAATACATGTATCATATATTTGTAACATGAAGATAAAGAAAATTGCAAAATACTTAGCACAACCCCAGTTAAATGTTTGCCAAAAATACTACCTTAGCTCTTAGATCTCTTGGTGGATAGTACTACTGAGAATGCTAGCAAGGTCTTGGCTTAGTCGCGCTTTAATTCTCAAACACCACCTCTCTTCTTTCTTTTTTGGATACTGTGATGCACATAATTGGCGGCACAAACTGTTTCTAGCATATAAAGAAAATATTCTCCTTCCCAATGCACAAATCGGCAGGTTGGCATCTCTCCAGGGAATCCCATATGCCAAAGCACTGGAATCAGTTTCCATGGCCTACCAAATATGTAACAGACATCAAAAAATATTTTACAAAAGCTGTACCAACCATGGCTCTGTTATTGCTAAGTTAGGTAAGTATTATCCGTATGTTTATTTCACATTTGTTTTACAGGTGAGCCGCTAGGGGCAGAGTATCATCAGTAATATAATTTATAAGTTCTTGTGTCCATTTATATGCTATAACTTAGTGGGTCTATACACCTTCTTCAAGTGTTGTTGTTATGTCAGACTTGCCAGATAATTAAATATTATTACCTCGGTAGAGAAGTAATGTGGTAGCTGCAATGGTCCATGGAATACACAAAAGCTTGTCTAAATCTATTCCAACCATGCAGTTGGTCTGATACAAGATATCACCCACAAAAAAAATCTTATCTTTACTCTAGTATACAGATTCCAGATGTGTTGGTAGATGTTTACCAAATGAGTAATAAAGCCACAAGAAGGATTTTAGCCAAGACCATGGAGGGGTTCAAGGTAGTCCTAAACCTCAGGACTGGTTGCCACATTATCAAAACTAGAATTGGGAAATAGTAGTATTTCCATCAAAAATCTGATCCCTGCATGAACTTGCCAAGTTTGTGCCAACAGAAATGAATCTGCACTTGACAGGTTATGACCAGATGGACAGAAACATGGTATTGTGGTCTGCCCAAAGGGAAACATCCTGACATCAGGACCAAACCAAACTTCACATTAAACAACCTGTTGTCATCCCGACCCTCTTGTATGATATTAAACTTGGATGGCATATTGGAAACACCTGAAAAACTTGGAGTGTTATCATCAGTAATGTATTCAGAAAGTCTGTTATAACATTTGGAAGAATAGAAGAACAAATGCCAACATTCTAGCTCAAGCAAACACTACCAGCATCAAAGTCCTGTTTATACAGTGCCTCTTCCTTGAACAGGATGTATTATAAGATTGCCTGACAACCAGCTCCCAAAACAGGTCTTATACTCCCAATGTGACAATGTTCACTGCTGTAGAGGTGGGCCTAATATGAGATTTGCGATTACCTTGAAGGCCACTTTGAAGGAATGGAATATTAACATTAATGTCTGGGAAACCTGAGCACTGAATTGTCCCCAATGGTGCTGTGATGTACAATAAGATATCGATCATTTTGAGGAAACTTGCCTCACTATGGAGGCAGATAGAGATGTCCACTGTAATTTGACATCACCTGGACCCACTCCTTCCCAGAACTATTTACCATGTCTGCAGTCAAACGTGGATCTCAGATCGGCCTCTTCAGTCATCTCCATGGATGACTTCCTTGTTTACTGGAAGTCTGTTGTCCTTATGTCAAAAGACTGCCAATGCTGCTGATTAATGTGTAATATGCTCTAATTGGTAATACATGCAGTTAATTTTAAATCGTTTATTATATAGTCTCCTATTTAGCTTTGAAAACAGGCCTTTAACTTGTACATTGTGAAAAATATTGAACTGGTTTCTTTAAGGCCTAATTCTTTGTACTGAAACAAGGTTTCAGCTTCTGCTGATGGCCTCTGTTTTTCTAATCAATAGTAATGATGTAAATGTGGCAAGAAGTCAATTAGTTAGTTTTCAGAAAACTGCTCCTACTTAAATTAATGGGAAGAAGAAAGAGACATTGAAGACTGGTGCAAATTTTTAAACTCCTGCAGTGAAGTTGCAAATAGTTATATTCTGCACATTAAGAAACAGGAGAGTTAAGAAGGTATTGTGGATTAGGTTATGGAGGGATTTCACATATAGCGTAGGCTTCTCCTCCAATTATCTTTCTAGAGGATGAGCCCTGGTAATTAATAAGCTGGTTGCCTCTCTATTATGGCATAAATTAATTTGTTTAGATCTCTTTGAGGAGCTGTACATTGATGTTCACTGGATTTCTTCAGCGACGTACCCACTGATTGAAACGGTGTGATCTCTATTTCCTGTTAATGAAGGAGGATGTGGACTGATTGATATAATGAATGGAATTGCAGCCTTTAGTTTCTGGCTGAGGCAGATGCTACACTAATAGGAAGGAGGGCAAGAAGGACTCTGAGCCAAACTCTGCATTGATATGGGCTGTGTGCAATAGTATTGATTTAGAGCAAGATAACCATTTAGTTTCATTATTATAAGCAATTTTATTATGGTGGTATCTATTTCTATTATAGAGGTTCCAATAGAAATCGGCACCCATTGTGACAGGTGCTGTACAATCACACTTAATTTTGTCCTTGAGAATTTCTGACCTAAATCATTTTACATCAGGTTAGGAAAAAATGGTTAAATATCTTGATATTTAACCATAGTAGAAATATGACATGGTAATTGGTATTTCTGGGACTGTAGAAAGCCTGTTAATTTCTTCACCTTGAGCATCATTTATCTGTTTTTATTTCTCTGGAATATGTAAGCTTTTCTGTTTTGTAGGCCTAAGTGAATTCATTTAGAGAAGCCAAAGTAAACTGTGTGAAGGTTAGCTGGAAAAGATAAGCCATGTGCTTTGTTTCTCAGGTAATACAGACTGAGATCCTGTACTGAGGAGGCTACTGATTGGTTAAATAGCTCTCTCTTGAAATGAAAGATGCAAAGTTTGACACTAGTTTCCCTCTTTTCTGTTTCTAGACTGCAGCTGCTGTAGTTCTAAGGCAAGGAGAGAATTGAACAACTTGAAGTTAGTGACCTAAATACCTAGGTGCTTTAGGTAATCCTGTGGAAATAACTGAACTGCCTTTGTACTTTGAGATTCCTCCAAGAATCAGTGTCAACAGCAGCATGAACACAGATAGGAGTCAGTGACATTTTGATGATGCAGTGATTTTAATTTAGGTCCGTAGGCTGTGTATATTATTAGTTAATAACACAATGACAAGTTATGATACTCTCATGTCACAAGGGTGTAGGTTGTAGCCGTGTTGCTCTAAGGACATACGCAGAGAAGATTCATTTGGTGAATTTGATATCTTCTTTAGACCTACTTAAATAGCTGGAAAAAATTCCTTAGCAAGCTTTTGGGTTTAAAAATGGTGTTCTCATGAAATTCTGTTAAGTCCTTTTACTTTCTGATCCTTGTCAGCAGATTTTTCAATACTTTTGTAATCAATGCAAAACTCAGTTAAAAACAGGCCATTTTTACTTGGACAAAATAGTATTGATAAAATACCATTATCCTATACAAATTGATTCATAAGAAACAGAAAGATATTGTTCTGTTCTAAGCATTATACCATCTGTCAAAAAATATAGACGTTATCATCAGTTCTACTATGTTTAACTAAATTTTATATTATAGAATTTAATTAAACTACTTAAAATACATTTAGCAGTATCAATTAATCCTCCCCACCCTGAAATGGGAAATAAATATAATTTTTCACTGGGCAAAATGAAACACAGAGCATTCTTTATTTACCATAGGACCCAAATAAAACTGTTGCAGAGGTCTGTTTTAGCAAAAGAAAACAAACAGAAACCCTCTTACCAAGCCATTTGGCTGTGGAGCTGTATTAAATATTACATTGGCAAATCATTTTTTTAATATATCTTTACTCAAGGTTAATAGTCTCTCAAAGAATATTTAAAGATGAATTTGAACTTCATATTACAGAAAGATCAGGAGGTATTTGCTGAACCAACTTTGATGGGCCTAAATAAAAAGCAGGGTAGATCTGCCTAACTAAAACAAAGTATTGAGCAATAAAAACTGGATATTAGCTGTGAATAGGTTATGATGATGAAATATAGAAAATAGGGTCACATTTGAATAAAGTAGTCATATAAAAGAAGCAGTCAAAATAATTTGCTATCCCATCACCCTTTAGCTGATACGCTTTTCTGTAAATTTGTTCAAACAGTTTTATCTAATGAAATAAATGGAACCTCTAATCTTTCACTCCTTTCACCTTCTTCAGATACTTTTGATCACTCTGGATGCATCTATACAAGATGCTTAACGCACAGTAGCCTAATAACACTGTGCAGTAGTGTGCCAGGCAAAAACTGTGCTCATACGCTACTGCGCAGTAACACTAGGCTACTGCACAGAAAACCTCACTCAAAAAATGTGCACCAAAACTGCTGAGCAGTAACTGTAGTTACTGCATATTTAGTTAGTACTTTATTAAGCAAGCACTAAACTAAATGTGCAGTAATGACTGTGCATGAATGAACGTGTAGATGCACCCTCTAACTATCTAATGTATGACTTATTGTATAGTATCATAGTATTATAGTGTTTAGGGTCAGAAGGGACCTAAACAGATCATCAGGTCTGACTCCCTGCCCTGGGCAGGATTGGGTGCCGGGGTCATACCACCCCAGCCAAATATCTGTCCAGCCTCCTCTTGAAGATCCCTAAGGTAGGAGAGAGTACCACCTCACTTGGGAACCCATTCCAGAGCCTGGCAGGCGTAACTATACAGTAATGTCTCCTGATGTCCAACCTGAACCTTCTCTTTAACAATTTGTGGCCATTATTCCTAGTAACTCCCGCTGGTCCTCCCTGGTGAGTTTGTAGAGGGCCTCTAGATCCCCTCTCAACCTTCTTTTGTGGAGGCTGAATAGGTTCAGGTCCTTTAGCCTCTCTTTGTAGGGCCTGACCCTCTGCCCCTTGACCATACGAGTGTCCCTGCTCTGGACCCTCTCAATGCTAGCCACATCCCTCTTGAAGTGTGGCACCCAGAACTGGATGCAGTACTCCAACTGTGGCCTGACCAATGCTGCATAAAGGGAAGGAACACCTCCCTGGATCTGCTTGTGATGCATCTGTAGATGCATGACAAGGTGCCGTTAGCCTCATTGACCACTTTCTTGCATTGGACTCTCATGTTCATCCTGGAGTCAACAATGACTACAAGATCCCTTTCTGCTACTGTGTTCTATAGGTGTGTTGCTGGTTCCTTCTCCCTAGATGCAGCACCATGCACTTGTCTGCATTGAATTCCAACCTATTCTCATCCACCCACCTCTGCAACCTGTCTAGATCTAGCTGGATTCTGGCCCTCCCCTCCAGCGTGCCCACCTCGCCCCACAACTTGGTGTCATCAGTGAATTTGGACAGCGTGCATTTCACACCCACATCCATATTGCTGATAAACACCATGCCCTGGGGGACTCCACTGCCCACATTCCTCCAAGTTGAAAATGGCCCACCTACCACCACTCTCTGGGTGCAACCATCTAGCCAATTTGCCACCCATCTGACTGTGTAGGCCTCAATGCTGCAGTCACCTAGATTTTTTTAAGAGAATGTTGTGGGAAACTGTGTCAAAGGCCTTCTTAAAGTCCATGTCTTTTCTTACAAGCCCATGGAATCTTGCCAATGTCACATTCAGATGAAAGGAATCTCTCTGATGGAATAAAATTCATTGTTGTCCCTTTTTCCTTACTTTCCATAGAAACACTTCTTATTCTCCACTACTCTTGTATTCAGTTGATATAGTCAATGCATATCTACAATACAGAGGAAAGACAATTGCAAATCAGATTTTATGGCAATAAAATATTCCCTTAGGTTACTATACTCCATCTCTGACCAAATGAGTAAAAAACAAGAGCAGGGAGGATTGGAGTAAATGATCTCCTGAGGTCTCTTCCAGCCCTACTTCTCTCAGAATCTAAGAATACCAAAATATGTAAAATATGATATTTTTTGGATCCCATATTCCCTATTCCTCTGCCTGTAATTTTATTTTTAATAGAATATTTTAAAATTCTTGAACCTTGTTTAAAGGATGGCATATTTCCGCTTCATCATAACTCAGTATTTTTTATAATATTCTTTGCTATATTATCTAATTGCTGGACAGGTAAATTTGATCTACAGAGTCATTTTTTGAGAGTGATTTCTAAATCCATTATGCAGTTTTTAGCATAGCATGCATTATACTAACTAAACTCCTGACAAAATTCCAAAAAACCCTCTCCTATGACTGGATTTATGGCCCTTTTGTTAATCTCAACATTTGTGAACCTACAGCTGAAAGGCCAGGGAGTGTATTGGCATAAAGGACAAATAGTACTCAACTGAGGGCTCTAAAGGGAACAAAACAGTAAAGGGATGCTTATATTACCCCTCTCTGGTGTTTACAAGTTTCTAGAGTAAAAGACTTCATTTCTGGAGCTTGCCAGTCCTTTACCTCATACCAACATTAAATTCAAAAGTAGAAGTTGTTTTCCAGCAGTATTTGGCAGATCAGTCCAAGTGCACAGCCTTGTTTTGCTATTAATTTACATGCTGGATACTAGTTGTTAACCTAAACTGAATTGTGAAAAGCATGCTATGAGAAAGTTCAAAGCTCAGGGTAGGAAAAAATAAAATTAAATTAAATTAAATGAAAAAAACTCTGCTTTGCTGCTCTCCAATTAAGACACTGAAGTTTGCTATACCTGAACTCCACATTTTTGGGCGACCATTTCAGATGCAGAAAGCCCAGCTGAATTTTTTTGTTGCATACCCTAAACTTTAGTTATTGCCCTTAGCTCTCTGCTAATTTCCTTTTTAAAAAAATATAAACTATGAGAAAAAGGAAAGGTGGCAGATAGATGAATACCTGCTCTCTGTTAGTACCTCTGTCTAATCAGCTGCTGTGCCAAAGCATGAAAATTCCTATGACAATGTTACCATTTTGCTAATGGTTCATGCCCTAGTGGATACCCTCCATTGCCCTAAAATATGCAATCATTTAATTGCCATTGCAATCCTATTATATTGCCATTATGGAACGTCTGGTGGGGAAAGCTCTGAACATGTTATTAGTGCTGAAAGGGACAATTTACTGAATCTCACTAAATGCCATCACTTTCCTAAAATGAATCAAAATTACTTGATTATGCATGTCTTGCTTTAATATTCTGCTCAGATAATGATTGGAAGCCATTGCTCATTTTCTGAGTTGAAATATTTTGCACAATATTGAGTTTGTGTCAGCAGTGGGAATATTTAGATCATCTCTGCTTGGGCATTGGCTTGCATTCCCTGAGCACACAAAGCTCTCTTGGAACTGCAGTTGTGGGTGAAGGGATCATGCCCGGTGTATGCAGCTGACACATGTAACTATACTTTTATCCTGACAGTGACTTATACTTCTTGAAAGAAATGTAGCTTTAAGATTTTAGCTTGTGAAGGGTTGCTATGAATATAGGACTAGGTATTTGAGGAAACTCTGCTTCTGCCAGTTTACAGTTCAAAGGAGGTTATTTATTTTGGGAAAGACCCATTGATAGTACAATTATTGCTAGCCGTTAGATGTAGGATTATTTGATTTTTGAAAATGAACTGATTCCCCCAAATTAGTGACATGGAGAAATTAAAGTATGGGAAATTTTCTTCAGAGAGGAAAAAATTATACATATATATATCATGAACACGCTGAGTTCAAAAGTAAGAGGCAAATGAGTTTCTTGAATGTGACAGTATTTCTTAATACCTGTATGGAAAGTTTGTGGATGTTAATAATAGAAAAAGGTAATGTTTAAAGAAGAAATTGAGAAGGGGAGGTCTTGGGATCAGAAACTTGTAACAGTAGCATTAATGCCCATCTGCCCCACGTCTGAATATATTTTTAAAAGAATACCTGCTAATAATTCTGTAAATATGCACATCTCTACAAAGACACAATACAAACATACAGAAGCTTACAATGTGTGATTGGGATATTCTGATCAGTGATCAGATGTCTACTTTGTCATATTATTGAAGGTTATCATGTAATTGAAGCTCTTTTCCCCAATTCTTGTCCTCCCTTTCATGCTTTGTTTTGCTTTCTTTTCCTTATGCTTCCATTGCTATGGGGAGTCCTTTTAGTTTCTGACAGCCTGGAACACAAGATATCATATTGTTAATACTTATTGTTAGCTTGTACAGATGAGCAGCCTCATTTTGGGCTCATTCGTACTTGCATAACCCTATTGTAGTTAGATTCAAGTTTGCCTAAATGCCAGGAAAGGCAGGATAACATGCCATAGAATTGGGTAATTCCTGCTTGGATAGTGATGCAGCTGACTGTAAAATCTAACATTATCAGGCACCTGGGTAGTCTCTTAGGTATTACAAATTTAGGAGGCAGTACTTTTACATATAGTGCACTAAGCTAGGATTCAGGACTGGTTTCTAGCCTATCTAGTGCACAACGGATGTACTCTGTAGCTAAATTGCTTCACCTCTCTGTCTCATTTACCCCATCCCCCCCTTCATTATCTTCCTCTAGTTTGGTTGACTGCCTCTCTTTTAGGCAGCAAGTGCCTTGCTATGCATTTGAACAGAGACTAGCACAATGTAGTCTTGATCCCAGCTGGGATCTATGGGCACTGCCAGAATAACTAATTAACTTCCTTCCTTGGATTCTTACCCTGAAAGAGGGCTTGGGTGCATTTTGGACCATAGATCTCTGCTGCTACCATTGCTTTGGGAAATGTGTCCCTCAGCAAGCCAAGAATAAACTGTTTTCAGGGATGTGTGGCTACACATGCATTTGAACTCTTTACAAATCCTTAGAATCTGCAGATTGCATTGACTCCCATGGCATGTCAGGGTACAAGCAAAACTGTATGGATCATTTCATGGAATTTTTCCAAAGAAAGTTTTTGTATGTGGGGGGGAGGGGTTTACAATGGGACCTTTCCCCAAGGTGTTAAAAATACTGAGTGAAGAACTATTATAACCATTATAAAAGAGCTACCTCCAATGTCTTTTCATATCTTAGGAGATCAGTGTCTGCTATAATGTACAAAAAACATGCAAATCATGATTAATAATTTGAGCTCAGAGAGGCATTAGAAATTTTAAGGTACAGTAATTTAGAAATGTATCAGGATTAAGAATGCTGATGTATACTTGTGCTGCAAGTATGTCTCCAAGCAAAGCAAGAGTAATTTGTTTTGAATTTTTCCTCTACTTTTTAATGCACGTGGTTTATTAATATCTATTTTATAATGTTCAGCAAAAGAGTTTCTGTGTTTTCTAGCACAGTTCTTTGCATGATAATTTAGAATTTGCATTTTTGGAGCAGCTGATACACTACAAATAGAATTATTACTATACAGCTAAGTGTGGAAAAGGAAGAGTAGCAGCAGTTTTGCAATGGCTTGTGGCAATTCCCTTGTACATAAACCCATTTTAACTGCATAAAAGCCTACTACATTGCAGTTAGAGACTGCAGTGACTGTGCATTCAAATCTTATGAATAACTGCAGTTAAATTGAAATGAAACTGAAATAAATCTGCATTTTATTTGCACTTTTCCTTCAGTTTAATGCCATTCAGGCTGCTGTTACCTTTTACTTGGAGTAACATAACTGTTAAGGATAAAAATGTGTGTGTATTTTGTGAAACGTTAAAGAACTGTTCTTCTGCACATAAGGTGGTTTATAACTGCAGAGCTATGCAGTGAAGTTTTGACTGATGCACATAATAAGTTGTTTGTTGCTGTCATGAAAATATAGTACGACTAGTGCATGATGTGGCTTAGAAACATGTCTAAAATATTCCGTGTATAATTTAAGATGCCACGAACACAACGTGATATTTATCCCTTGACTACTGCGAATGTTGTTAAAAGATAATGGTGGCTGGGGTGTAAGGACTTACTTCTACAAACATTATTATTATGTTTCCTTCAGTAAGGTTAGAGCACTTCAGAATATTTGGCATCATGCTGTGACGAGAAATAATACATGCACCGAGACCATCACAATCACATTCTGGAGAATCATAGTCCTAATCTTAGTCTGGAGAAGAGAAGACTGAGGGGGGATTTGATAACAGTCTTCAAATACCTGAAGGGTGATTATAAAGAGTATCAAGATAGACTTTTCTCTGTGGCCAGAAGGGACAGAACTAGGAGCAATGGACTCAAGATAGCAGGGGAAATTTAGGTTGGAGATTAGGAGGAACTTTCTGACCGTGAAGGTGATCAGGATTGGAAAAAGATACCTGGAGAAGCTGTGGTATTTCCCTTGAAGTTCTCAAGAGCAGGCTGGACAGACACTTGGCTAGGATGGTTTAGTTAGGAACAATCCTGCCTTGAGCAAAGGCCTGTATTAGATGATTTTGTGAGGTCTTTCCAGCCTGACTTTCCTATGAACCTATATGGTTTATCTCAGTGTGTGAACTGGAAGAGCACAAATGGCCTGGGTTATTTAAACAGCTAAAACCATTTTCAAAAGATAATGGGACTTGGACTTGGACTTGAACGCTTTAAAAAAATGTTGCCGTGTTCTTCACCCCAAAACTTGTGTGTAGTAACACTTTCAATAACAGGTCTCAAGAGCTTGCAAGTATGAAAAAAGTAGCTGCATTATGTAACTTCCTGCTATTGAGCAGGAAGTTACATAATGCTGTGAAGTGAACTCAGTGGGTCTTGTACATGAGGCATCAGGGTATTAAAATGGAATTGTACTGTTGTTGCTCATCTTCCATTGCACTGGAGGAATGAGGGCTGTAAAGTATCAATAACATGTGTGGATAATGGCACTACCTTTATGTGATTAAATCTGTAAATGGAAAATTGTAGAAATATATGTATGGGAGAAAATTAATCTATCTTGAAAACAGATGAAATAGAAGATTTTAAAAGGAGTATAGTTAATCCAAGCTAGGAAACAAGGCCAAAATACTTCGTATGGGAGGTATTCAAATTTGGTGGGCTCACAGAACAGCCTCCACCAGCAGAAGTCCTATGAAAACAGTTATATATTGTAGCTTTGCTCCTCATAATGCACATTTTGATGGAGAGCAGTTATGCAAATATTGCCTTCAGAGTACTGCATGTCCTCTGAGGCACAGCTCCTGTATAAGTGCATGCTACATTTGCTTATCTTTCTAGAAATGTCCAGATTCTGACAATCTCAGGCATTTTGGTGGTGCTGCTGTAATTTCAGTTTTCCTAGATAGTACCTGAAATTAAAACCTGAAATATACCTTTAAATGAATATTCTAAATTAACTAATGTACTTGGACACTGTCTCAATTGCAAATTGCCCCTTTTTCAAAGGCTTCTGGTATTTATGTTTGTTGCCTACTTCTCTGCTGAATAACTAGACTATTTTCTTGTCAGTTACTGAAGTGAAGTCATTGTCTCTCAAAATGGCTGATTCAACACAATTGGAACATGCAATCTGTTTCCATTTTAACTCTTCCTTCCAAAAAAAAAAAAATCACAACATTTTCGTATTCATGGATTTATAGATTATGAGGCTGGAAGGGACCTTGGAAGATCAGCAGGTCCAGCCCTCTGCACCAGGCAGGAAAAACCAAACAAGTCCCCTCTCATCCTTTTCTTTGTCAGACTGAAGAGTCCCAGGTCCCTCAGCCTTTCCTTGTATGGCTTGCTGTGCGAGTCTCTGATCATACGAATGGCCCTTCTTTGGACTCTTACAAACTTTACCTTGTCCTTGTTGAAGTGCAGCACCCAGTACTGGATCCACTACTCCAGCTGTGGTCTCACCAATGCTGAGTAGAGTGGAAGAATCACTTCCTTGGTTTTGCTGGAGATGCATCAATTGATGCATTCCAGAGTATTATTTGTCCTGTTGGCTAGAGTGTCACACTGCTCGCTTATATTCATACTGTGATCTATTATTACCCCAGGTCCCTTTTGTTTGTGGTGCTGGTCAGTTTGGCTTTGCCAAGCCTGTAGGTGTGTAGGAGGCTTTTTGGCCCAAGATGGAGCACTTTATATTTCTTGACATTGAACTTCATTTGATTCTGATCCGCCCAACTTTCTAGCCTGTCTAGGTGTGCCTGTATCTGCAGCCTATCTTCAAGTGTGACCATGCTTCCCCATAACTTGGAGTCATCTGAGAACTTGGCCAGTGAGTTTTTCACCCCCACATCCAAATAATTAATAAAGATGTTGAAAAGCATTGGACCAAGCACCAACCCCTGAGGGAGACCACTGGCCACTTCTCTCCAAGTTAAGCTGATTGGCCTATAGTTACCAGGGTTCTCCCTCCTCCTTCTCTTGAAGATGGGTGCAACACTGGCCCTCTTCCAGTCCTCAGGGACCTCTCTGGAGTGCCACGAGTTTTGGGAAACTTTTGCCAGTGGTCCCGCGATGACTTCAGGCAGCTCCTTCAGCACCCTCGGATGAAGTTCATCTGGTCTTTCTGACTTATATATGTCTAATTTTTTTCAAATGATCACACACTAGTTCTATGGTAATAGTAGGAAGGCAGTCCTTCCTATCCTGCTCATTCTGTACCCACTCTGGCATGATTTTGCCCTTGGCCTGGTGAAAGACTGAAGCAAAGTAGTAATTCAGGAGTTCAGTTTTCTCATGAGTACTGGTAACCAGCTGTCCTGAGTTAACCAGGTATCCTGAGTTGTTGAGCAGTGGCTCCACACAACCATTTGTTTTCCTCCTGTTCCCTACATACCTAAAGAAGGGGCTGCTTGTTGTCCTTGACTCCTATTGCTAACTTTAGTTCAGTTGCCACCTTAGCCCTCCAAATCTGTTCCCTACCAGTGTGGGCCATTGTTGTATAGTCCTCCTTGGGGCATGCCCCATGCTTCCATTGTTTGTACACGAGTGTCTTCTTTCTTAAGAGGACCATGATATCCCTATTTAGCTGAGAGGGCTTCCCAGTCCTTTTGTTACCTTTCCTGCATGTGGGAATGGACTTCCTTTGAGCTTTTAGGATCATGTTTTTAAGGAATGACCACTCTTCATAGACTCCTTTCACCCTCAGCCCCTGGCCACACAGCCCTTTCCCTACTAGTGACCTGAGTTTATTTAAATTTGCATCTTTGAAAGTCCAAAACTTCAGTTCTGCTATCTAACTTATCTGCCTTGCAATGGAGAGTGAACATGATGATTTCATGGTTGCTGTCACCCAGGCTACCTTCTATTTTTAAGTTGGTCATCAGGTCATCCCCCTTGATCAGGACCAAGTCTAGAATAGTGTTACCTCTGGTTGGCTTGTGCACGTCCTGAGTCAGGAAAAGCTCTTTGATTCAGGTCAGGAAGGAATGTGACTGATCTGACTTGGCTGAGTGTTCCTCCCAAGAGATATCTGGATAATTGAAGTTGCCCATGATGACCATGTCCTGTGCTCGTGTGGCCTCTGCCAGTTCTTGGGCGAACTCCAGATCATGTTCCTCCCCCTGGTTTGGTGGTCTATAGTATATACCTACAGTTAGGTCTCCCTAGCCATGCTCCCTCACCCTCTGCAGTATGACCCAGAGGGTTTCAAGCAGTCCTTCTTTAGAGCTGATGTTGGCCTCTAAGGACGTGTACTTCTCCTTCACTTAGAGAGCTACACCTCCACCTTTCTTCCCTACTCGGTGCCTTCTACGCAAGGCGTAGCCCTCCATGGCTATGCTTCAATTGTGCGAGGAATCCCACCAGGTCTCTGTAATCCCTACTAGCTCATAATGCCCACTGGAGAGTGGGAGGGGTAGCTCCTCCTGTTTGTTGCCTATGCTCCTGGCATTAGCTTACAGGCACCTGAGTCCACCTTCTGAGGCCCTCAACTTCCTGTCATGCTGAAGGAGAACTATTCCCTCAGCTCCCACAAGAGTGGCTCTCCTAGTGTCCCTATATATGGAGCTTTCTTATGTGACAGTCCCTGGGCATGCCTGAATTAGTGTATCCCTGTCCCCCAGCAGTCTTAGTTTAAAGCTCTGTCCAGAAGTTAGGCCATCTTGGCAGAGAAAAGGGCCTGAGCTTTCTATGTGAGGTGGATGCCATCCTTTCCCAGAAGTCCTGTCTCCCTGAAGTGCATGCTGTGGTTGAGGAATCCAAAGCCCTCTCAGTAGCACCTCTGTTGGAGTCATTGTTTCACTTCCTCAATACCATCCTAGAATTGTGGCCTGCAACAAGAAGAACAGAAGAAAAGACTACCTGGGCACCTGACCCCATAAGCCTGGTCCCCAGAGCCCTGTAGTCTCTTATGACCCAGTTTGGATTACTCCTGGCTTTGTCATTTGTTCCCACATGGATGAAAACCAAAAATTCAGAAAACCAAAAATTGTAATTTGAAAATATATTGAATAATCAAATGCTCTGTCATGGAGCTAGAGCCTGTGCCCAGTGTGGAAAGTTGTTCTTATTATAACACTGTTGTCTCAAATGGGGCTCTTCATTTATCATCTGCTCTTTACTCCATCAATACAGTTAGTGAGGCTTATAAATCAAATTCAGGTCTTGCTTATGCTGGTGCAAACATCCTTCCTTGGAGGTATTCTAGGATTATGATGGAGTGAGATCAATTTTAGGGACAGATTGTGTCCTATAGTTAGTGAGTTTTGCTGAAATTAGAGCTTCAGCATTTAGCCCATAACAAACATGTCCATCTCTCTTTTTTTGTCCCCTTCTTTTTAGGATTAGTTAATCAAATTACTGAACATTTAGGTAACCTGGCAGATATTTACTTCATGGCCTAATCAAGGTGTGTAATATGTTTTTTCACACCTTTGGTGATAATGCTTTTATTAGCATTGAAACTCAAGGCATCAAAGCATCATATCAAGCTAAAATGTCTATTTCTAATTTAATAGAATTGCAATTAAAGTATATTTGATCTGAATGAAATAGCATCCTAACTGGAATACTTCTGCACAGTGAGTAAAAATCTTTCTATCCTAAATTGAAGATTAATAGCATGGTGGGGTTTTTATGTTTAATGTGGCAACTGAAGCATTAGGTTGCAATTTAAGTGCAACATCACTGAACATTTTATGAACTCAACGTTTTAACACCTGCCAAGAGTCTTAAGAGGTAAATGCATTAACATTATTTTTGCTTTATAAATAAGCTTAAAACAGCGTTCTTTATCTTAATGTGAACATTTTTAATGAAGAAAAAATGTTTCAGCTTTCAAGGCAATAATCCATTTCCTGAGTGGATAAACTGAGGCTGAACACAAAGTAGTTTATCTCAATCTACTACTATAGCAGCATTACTTTTGCCTGATAAAACTGGGACGCTTCAGAACACAAGCTACATAAAGTTGTTTTTTTTTAAAGGAATGGTGTTTTCCTGTCTCTTTTCCAGATCTGTAATCTCCTCCTGATGTTGCAAAACTCTACCTTCTAATAATTTTTTACAGGAATTGACTACACCTTTTTCCATCTCTCTCTCATGTTGGAAGCTGTGCAAATAGTTTATTTCCTTTCTTCTAGAGAAGGATGCTCAAGGCAGTGATTTATTGTGTAGTCTCGGGCAAAACTTGCTGTTGGCCCTTTGGGACCTATCAGAGATGAATGAAGAAAGTAAGTCTCATGTGATTCCACCAACTTCAGCACACTGTCCTCTGGGCACACCAACAATAGAACCTTATTATGGTGTCAAATGTTGACTCTTTGTGGACTGTTTCTTATCTCTTGAAATCCTCACACTAATATATGTCTTAGTGATATACATGTTACTTGGACTCTGATAATTCCTCTTCTTCAGAAGAAAGTAAAAGCAATTAAAAGTGAGACATTCAATTTCTTATTTTTGCTTACCCCTTTTTTGTTTTGATGGGAAAGAAGATGGTGACTAGGAGGATTTTCCCAGCCTTTGGGGCTTTGCTTATGCTCAACTGCTCTGTAGGGAAAGATGATGGAAATAGCCAAAATTGTTCCCACTTTTTAGACGTTATGCACCCTTCCTGACAGAATAAGGAATAATACTTTTAAAACATTTCTTCACCTTTTTTAGGACTAGCTTCTTTTACTTATTGCTTCTCCAATATAATTTCTACCTTACAGAAACACTTGGGGCATTTTTACTTGTGCTCTGCAGGTTGGGAGAGGTAGCACTTTAATTAGAGCAGCTCTGAGAGCTGCTCTAATTAAAGCACCACAGCATCTTGTGTATCAGCATCTCTGCACTTCAAAATGGTGGCAAGAGCACTTGAACTAAAACTTGTTTAAGCTTTAGTTAAAGTGCCCTTGCACTTCATTCATTAGTTAAAGCGCCTCATTTTGAAATGAGGGGACACCTGAACACAAGACATGGAGGCTGGCTGGCAATTACCACACTCCAGCAGACTCCATGAATTAGCTCTCAATTAATTAGTCTTTCTGAAACTGATGCATTGGCTCTGCGCTGAGAGTGGAGCCACCAGGCTTAAGGCCTGACACACATGCTCCCAGAGTTGAGTTGCTGCATCAGTTTCGGCAGGACCAGAGAACCCCAAGGAAGCTGCTTCCCCAGGTTTCTCTGGTCTGCTGGAACTGACACAGTGGTGGGCCTGCTCTCTGCCTGGCAAGAGCAGTGAATGGGTCCTGCTCCTAGTTCTGCCCCTGCTCACCAAGCCTCTAGTAGCAGGTTATAGCTGTGCAGGTGAAAGACAGTCAAATCAGGTTTTTTTGCCTTATAATGTGACTGCTTCACTAAGCTGAACAACACTAAGCCAATTAACATTTGTTCAGTTTACAGCATACATTTAGCTCCAAATGATCTAGTTCCAGAGCCAGTATGGTACTCTGCCCAGGCTGGTTAGACTGACTTTTCATGTGTAGTAGCCTTGCTGGAGCACTGTTTCCTTGCATAAAGTATCATATCTTTACCCTTGTCAAATTGCATTAAGTTATTTAATAATTTGCCACAGCATCCTAGATCTGATGCATTTCAGCAATTCTTCAAAAGCTGCCAGTAGGTTGAGACTTCTGGCTTCTTGTGGTCTCTATGCATGGAAGGGGAGAGCTGATTTGGAGTAGACAGATAAGCAGAAAGTCTCAAGGGAACACTAAAAAGAGATGCTACACAACAGCTTTTGCTGCAGCTTGGGGAAATAATATAATTCGTTATCCATCACTTCAACCTCCATTCTGTTATACACAACTAGATACTGGGTGGTACCCAGGTAGGATGGACACCAGGATGCGCTCTGAATTGCCACTACCTGTGGCTCTAGACCACAACTTCATGCAATTAGTGAAAACCCTTTTATCCCAAAGGGGTACCAAGAGAAACCATAGCTCAGAAGAAACAGTCTTTCTAAGGAATGCTTCAATATACCCTATGTTCCCTGAAGCCTTGGCCTTTTCTGCAGACCAGAATGGAGGCAGATTAGGGGTGATCTTTTTTCTCCTGTAACTCTTACTGGAATTAATGTAAGGCAAGCAATCTTTGCTTACAATGACCAGTGAACTAATTAGCCTTGTTATGGACTGGGTTTGCAGGAACTATGCACTCTTGCTCAAGGCAGTGGTCTTTTCCACTGTAAGGAGGAAAAATCACCTGTGTCCCTAGTACACCTAAACAAAGACATCTAGAAACTGGCTGATAGTTCACCACAGAGTGTCTAGGTCCTTCTAGGTGAAAAGTGGATTACAAATGCAATATTATTGTTACTGGTCCTACTATTATTATTTTTAGTTGACATATCAGCCAGAGAGATTTAAGATATCAGCAGGTGTTAAGGTAACTAGTTAATTAGAATTAAAGAGAAATTCTGGCTCTCCAGGGACCTAGCACGGGATCTCCAGGGACCTAGCACTGCCCCTCCAGGGACCTAGCAGACCTCCTGAGACTAAAAAGAAAGGCCTACAAAGGA
>NW_017729002.1:10940749-10946563 GCF_001723915.1 Gavialis gangeticus | reverse complement strand
GTGATCTGATGGCCACCTATAAGTTTATCAGGGGTGACCACCAGTATCTGGGGGACCGTTTCTTCACCAGAGCGCCCCAAGGGATGATGAAGTGGAACGGTCATAAACTACTACAAGACCATTTCAGGCTGGACATAAGGAAGAATTTCTTTACTGTCTGAGCCCCCAAGGTATGGAACGGCCTGCTTTCGGAGATGGTTCGAGCACCTACATTGAACACCTTCAAGAGCAAATTGGATGCTTATCTTGCTGGGATTCTATGACCCCAGCTGACTTCCTGCCCTTTGGGCAGGGGGCTGGACTCGATGATCTTCCAAGGTCCCTTCCAGCCCTAACATCTATGAAATCTAAGAAATGTAATGGATTTGAAACTGCCTGCATTTCTTTCACATTCACATAAATCTGTAACAATACAAGTATTTTTGGATAAGCTCCATCTTTTATCAGTTACAAAATCTCAGGTGACTCCTGTTCATTACAAATGTCTACTCAAATACTACTTATTGTTTCTTCCTGCATTATCAATAAAAAGGGAATGAAATCTTATAACATTGCCTCAGTGATCGTCTTTGTAGATTTTTATAATTCCTGATGAAAAGGCAAGTTTTTACAGATGTGAATGAGAAGCTGAGCAGTTTCCTTAAAGCACAGCTTCTATTTAATAGCATTTTTCACTACAGCACTGTTATTGAAATTTGTGTGGGTGATGTCAGTTTGATAGGCTCAGCACTTTTAGGGAACATTGACAGAAACTAAATTGGAAAAATGCAACAAATGTTAGGTTTTAGCAGACTATCGACTTAATATAGATTGAACAGAGGAGAAAAATATTGCATGGTGTGCAACTTGAACTTCACATTGCCTCATTAAAGACTATGCAATGGATAACACTGTCTGTCTGTTTTGCCCTCAGCTGTAGACCTAGCAGATCATTCATGTAAGGAGTAATAATATACCATTCCATGGCACTTTGCAAGAACTGCCACAAGGTATTCTAAAAATCTGTTTTTAATACTTACAAAAATCTACAGCCCATTTATTTTGGTTTAACTATTTTTCTATCTTTCACTACATCCCCTTTCCCAGCCCTATTTCCATTTTCTTGTTGATGACTCATTTGACCCAGGTAAGTTTTCTTTTTATATATAGCAGCCAATAATATACCCTTGGAGACCCAAGTTCCAACATTTGAGTACTTAATTAGTTGGCTTTGTTTTTTTGCTTCATTCTAATGGTACTTTCCAGTAGGCTGTGTCAGAATAAATAATAGCTCATATCCATAGAAGAAATGTGCCAGGTACCTCAATTAAATTGATAAACTGGGAAGTATTGGATGGATTTGTGTCAAGTTAGTGTTTTCTCTTAAAGAAACAAGACCCCCTCACACACTATTTCTCCTTAAATAATACAATGTTTATTGTTTTAAAAGATAAAGGTCATATTATAACCTATTAAACAATCAGCCCTTTGAAATACACAGGCTGTGAGGCTGGGAGTGATGTTTACTGATTGTTTGATGTCTTGCCTTTCTTTTCCACTAAACTGAATCCAGAGCAGGTTGGTCTTATAGTAACCAAACCAAATGATGATGATTGAAGGTCCATAGGAAAGCAACAAAAATGATTGAAGTGATTAGAGGTACTGAACTACTCAAAAAGTTTGGACAAAATAGTAGTTTTTAGTCTAGAGAAGACTTACAAGACATTTGATAAGTTTTTGAATATAAAAGGGCTGCTCTAAAGAAGATGGTAAACTGTTCTCTGTGTCCACAGGCAGCAGGTTAATGAATAATGAGTTTAAATTGCAATAAAGGAGCTTTAGCTATTAAAAACTTTTTAACTAGAAGGATTTTTAAGCATTTGGAACACATTATCTGGATAAATTGTAGGATCTCCATCATTGAAAACTTTTAGGTGTAGCTTATGTACATGGATTTGTCTCTAGTGGGTTAGACAGTGATGTTCCTGCCTTGAGCAGGATCTTGGACTAGAAAAACACCTGAAGTGAGGTCCCTTCCATCTTTTGGGAAGGTAACTGAGCTCATGGTATCTTCTAGAACGATGATCTTCTCTGATAGCTATGAAGAGATTACTGAAGTGATTCATGGCCCGATTTCCTAGAACTAATTTGTTAATAGATTCCTGGATGTGGCCTATTTTGCTTTTGTCAGAAAGCAAAATAAATCATGGAGGTAATAATTCTTCCTTTGTCTCGCCTAGGATATCTGGGGCAGACACTTTTACTATGTGTTTGTGGAGCATCTAGCACAATAGTCTTGTATTCCATCATGATTTGAGCCTGTACTTGCTAGTGTATATTCATTTCTAATAACTCTTTCTTGTCTTTTATGAGGAGCGGGTTCATCTTTCACAGTGTGCACACTGTACATACCAAACATGTACCAGACAGACTTGTTAAGTCTCAGAGTGGTGCCTCTTGGTAGAATATTATGAAGCGTTATTCATTCTTTGTGAAGTGCATATCTGAATTTCAGGTCTTTAAAAGTAAAACAGTTCATTCATCCCCACCAAAATATGATATAGGGAAATAAATGCTGTAATCTTCATACAGCAAGGTACCTATTGGTATTTTCCCAGCCTACACCCTCTTTGTAACTGCAGAAAAACACTGGAAATTATTTGCCATCTTAAATATAGCAATTATCTACCCAGACTGCCAAAAAGAGATGGAACTTCTAGACAGTTATTCATACTGTAAATTGCAATGATGCTGTTTTGACTAGTGTTTAGAATGTACAACATATGGCATAGTGCTGACTTCTGCTTTTGAAGGATCGTATTGAATTCACACATCTGATGATACATTTCCAACTACAGCCTAGAAAACACCAAAATGGCAATCTCAGCATGTACTTTTAACAGCATGTGAGCTATATAAAAAGGTATGGGTTTTTTCCCAGCCTTATTCTATCACTTTCCCTTTTGATTTAGCCTTATTTCTGAGAGACTTCAGTTGGCTCAAACTACAGCAAACATATACCCTATGTAGTCTGCTTCTATCTTAAGGATATGTTATCTTGTCTGGGTTGTTTTTGGTTTTTTGGGGGTGTTTTTTGTTCCCTTCCATAAGGTATGTTGTTCCATTCAACTAGTGAAAGTGATTGCAATATCAATCTTGGTGTGACCATAACTGACTTTCAATCTTAAAACACATCAGAGAGTATAATAGTCGTTTTCTATCTTAAAGAAGTATTCTACTCCTGGGTTGCAGGTATATAACCTTATTTTAAAGCCTTTTTTTGTTGTGCCTAACTTTAGACCTCCTCATTCACCACTGGCCACTATGGAGAACTGTCATGTGAAGGTAATGTGATCGTGTTAGTGCCATAAGATTGCTAACATGATGTAATTATGAGCACTGCATATTTGCTAAAGCCTACGCTCCTGGAGTTGGATGATTATATGCAAGTATCTTCTGCTATTTAGGAAAGGAGGCCATCATGGTTGCAGATGGCAATAGCTAGAAGAGACTCAAAAGTCAGAAGGCAAGGAAGAAAAACTCCACGTAAATTATTTTTCAGATATCATTATTTTGAAGCCAGTATCATGTTCAGTTAGAGTATTCTTGGTGAGGAAGGCTTATCATTTTTTTCAATGCTTTTTTCAATGTTCATACTGGCTAGGGACAGAAGTTACACATAAACCAGTTCAAGTGATCAGAAACTGGTTTAAACCTGTAACAGAACAGAAGCTCAGTGCTCATAAACCAGTTTCAAAATGGCTGAAATTGATTTAAGATAAACATGGTTGAATAAAGTATCAGACGTAACTTATTTGGGTCCAACTGGTTTATGAAACTTCTGTCCTAGACTCTGCCTGGTTCAATTCAAATCAGGGTCCTCCAGCATCACAGCATTTTGCAGCCCTGGGCTGGGCTGAGTTGTGCTGTCTGCTTGAGCAGAGCAGGGTTGGCCTCACCCCCCTGCTCCCTAGCTGGAGCAGTGAGGGCTGTCTGGTGGGGAGCAAGCTCAGCTGGGGATGCAGTTGTCTGCGAGGGTGGAGGGCTGCCCCCCCCGCCCCCGCAGGCAAACCCTGGCTAGGGCCTGGGAGGTCGGGGGTTAATCACCCCTTCCCCTGCTTAAACTTCCTGCTGGCTGCAACTGTGAACTCCAAATCTTAGAGGCATCTGGAAGCAGGAAAAGGAAGTAATGTGCAGTCCTGCAGAATCCTGCCGCTGTTATATTGTACTGCAAATCCCAGAGACCTTGGGGGAAGCAGGAAGAGGAGATGAACACACAGCTACAGAGCTGTGCTCTAATGCCCCCTGACTTCTGGCCTGAGCCATTGCAGATATGTGGCTGCATTTCCTAAATCAAAGATAAATGTATGTTCATTTCTGTTTCCATTTAATCTGTGCAATTTAGACTAATCTGCAAAAACTGAATCAATTCAACCTCGGGCTTTCTGACTCTCTGTACCTAGCCACTTAGTTCATGGTTGTAAGAGGCCTTAACAGGCTCATTTTCAAAGGAGACAGTGGATAGCTTTACCATTTTGCCCTGTTTTACACTTTGCTTAATCTGCATCTCAAAACTGCCTGAATCATTTTTGATGAAACTTTCTATAAAATATATCTTCAGGCAGATAACATGCCTAGATAATTTAGCCTGAACAGTTAAAGTTTGGCAAAGTTATAAAATTTGCATTAGGATGTTTCAGGGTGTTCTGTGCTACAAAAGCAAGCACGCTTTTAATTGTGGTTGGTTTACCTAAATTAGCTAACTCTGGTTAAGAAAACATTGGGTTTGAAATCAGGTACAGCTCAGATTCAGCTTCATAGGGGAGGTTAGAACTGATCCTGAGCTGCTAACTTCAGTGGAAACCCAAGATTGTCTTATGCTATTTTAACTCAGGTTAGCCAATCTGAATACAGATTTCTTCTTTCTTATGTACTCTAAGGGAACATTGTCACTACTATCGAGAAAATGACTTGTGATGAATGAGATGTACATAACTAGTTCTGAATTGTGGAGAATCCAGTAACTGCAATAATATTCACAATATGCTAGTGAAAACTGTCTCTGAAAATGAATGATGCTTGATAGAACCAATTCATGGGTGCATTTTTCATATAATTTTTCATCTTTCATTAATGTTCATTTCTCTGCTTTTAATATGCAGCTATTCCTTTACAGAAATAAGGAAGAAACAAAAGGTGGTTTAGAAGTGAGAACTGTGAGTTAAGCAACAAATCAGCCATGCTATAAACCTAGGTCATTTAAAAATGTTATGTGGATGTCCACAGATTTATATTGTTAGTTCTCTGTACATAAAAACCTTGAAGCTGGGTGATTGTAATAAAAAAGATATAGTAGCTGTGGAACTTAATAAATTTCAGAAAACTTTTCTCTTACTTTAGACCTAATGACCTTTACACAGTTTAAGTGTCATTTTGAGGGTTTTTTATATATATATACCAAGTTTACAGAATTGTTTTGTGAGTCTTAACTTTTTTACATCTATAAATCAAAATTTGTTGTATAGTGCCAGAAGCATTTTTCTCCCATCTTTGCTACTGATAATCCTTTACTGCTTTGACGTTATCTGTTTAATTTTTTTTTTTTGCCAAGGATACTGATCGAACTGGATGACTATAACCATTCCTCTATACCTGTGTCACGGATTGACTGTTTCTTTTCAGATAATGTTGGTGACAGAGATCCTTTTAATATTCCTTAACTAACAAATAGCAATATTAATATCAAAAGTTTGAAGACGATTTCATTAACCATCCAGAATTTTTGCAGGATGTGTATGTGTATGTGTGCACATACTTCTTAAGTGGGTTTTTTGG
>NW_017729002.1:10926797-10940710 GCF_001723915.1 Gavialis gangeticus | reverse complement strand
GGGGGGGGTGGGGGGGCAGAGGGTTGGTTTGGTTAGCTTAACCAAACTTCTGGTTTTCTTAAAGTTTGCATGCTAGTGGTTCCTAACTAAAGATGTTTAAATGAAATCTCACCAACTTTTGAGGTGACTGTGCATGATTTGATGGGTAAGACAAGATGCAAGGTTATCAGTGGCCTGCTTAATACTTATTGTTCTATAGTCATGCTGTCTTGTGGCTTATTAAGTATAAATAATTTAATAAAGTGTATATTCAATTTTTGTTACCTGTGATTTTTTTCTGACCTGGTTCACTTAATACTTTTGCATATATATGAAATATGCATGTCAAAGCCTTAAATGGCTTTGCAATGCCTAACTTGAGAATCTGGATCCTAATAGTATATGTACATTTTACTCTACAGTGGAATTAAGATAAACTTGAATAAGCTCAGGTGTAGAAAGCAGTCTGGCTATGGTAGCATAGGGGCCAACTGTACTACTTCTGGTACCCAAGCTAGCTCAAAAATTTCTACACAATTCTATATTTACTCAGGTTATCAAAGAGTCTTTCAAACGCTTTCCTACAATTATTATTACCACATATATACTATAAATTATGCTTCTGTGAGTCCTCAGAATATCAGGTATGATCATCTGTTCTTTTTCTCTTTAGTTTTGAGGGATGAAAGTTAAATTCATGTCAAGCTAAAGGACAACTCGAGTTTGGCTTTCTTTTGCAATAAGAGGAGTACTGTGTGGAAGGCTTAGAGAAGAATGTACTTAGCTCATCAGATCAGAGGAAAAGGCATTTGTTTTCCTTGGTAGTTTTGGAGTGATGTTATAGATGTGATGGTCCAAGAAATCTATAAGAGGTAGGGGGATTTTTGTGGAAGATACCTTTTACTGAACCAAATTTATGGTTCGGGTAGACTTAGAAAAGTGTTTTCCTTAATTGTCTAAAGATTTTACGTTGCTAAACATTTCAAATAGGTTTGGGTATTTGACTGATTAAAGAAAGTACAGTCAATTGACTGGCTAAATAGAAGTCAAAAATTGTAAAAAAAAAAAAGAAAAAATTGCCAATAGGTCCAAATAATATACCAGAAAAGCACAATTTTTTTCATTAAGAAAGGTGTCAAAAGCCAATAAAAATAATATTTCTGTTGAGAAAACGACAGAATTTTTTTTTCTGTTGGTAAAATTGCTATAATTTTTGACAGGTTAAAAAAAAGATGCAGTCAATTGACTGGTTTGCCTACATTTATTTCAAGTGTCAAAAATATTGTCTATGTATATGGAAAAGGAATTAAAGTGATATAGTAAAAGTGCAGATTAATTATTGTTGTATGAGTGGGTGGTTTAATTTAAATCTGTACTATTTGGGGATTATTGTGCCAGTTTCACAAGTATGTGATAAATGGCAACTCACAGTAGTTACATTTGTGTTTTTACATCTAAAATATAGTCTTTCCAAAATATTGCTATTAAATATCTGTAATTTTCTGGGTCTAGAATACATGAAAACAGGTTATAAAGTATTCTAACAACTTTAACTCATTCCTTGGGATATGTGGCAGTTTTCTCCACCCTTTACTTTCATTGTTGGCTCTGCAAAGTACAAATTATAGTTGAATAAAGACCTCTTGGCCTCAGTGAAGTCAGGATCAGCTGCTAATTTGGTAATTTCAGCAGAGAATGGAGGTCCATTTTGCCTATGCCCACCAAGTGCTAACCTGGAAGCTAAAGGACTGAAAAGGAGTAGCTTGTATAACTGTAATAACCTCAGCATCAGTCCTAAATGCAATAAGCAATACAGGTTTAAATTTTAAAATTCATTGAGCATAATGAGATAAATTATCCTCTGATTTGACTTCAGGGACCACCATTAAAATAGAGCTTGTCCCAGAGTAACTGATCAGCATTTTAAGCAAAATAATTAGTTAATTTACCCATAAAGTCACTATATTGTGTCACACTGTAACATAACCTCTAGTTTTTCATTTTATAGATAGATACATATGCATTCCCTTCCCTTCCCCAACTATTTCTGACTTTTTCTCTCCCTGTCTATTCCCTATAGATAAGTATAAGTGAGCTAAGACATAGGATAAGCTTTGGCATTTTATCTTGGTAGCAAGTTGTTGTTTTGGGTTTTTTTCTCTCTTTCTTTGCAAATAAGTCCCCTATTATGGTTATCCACTGTTTTATATTGTATAATTATTATGTTTCTATTGATTTTTTACTGTTTTATATTACTGTTTTACTGACACTATATGATTTAGGCCTACGTAAGTTAGCATAAGTCATGTCAAGTTTCCATTTTGTCTGTCAAGTCTCCATCTTGTGCCCCTTCCGGGGCATATCCTATTGTAACTCTGTTGTAATTATGTGACTCATGACCCTCCCCCCATGTCAACTGGTTCTGTGTGTGAGTGGGTGATAGCTCCCTCTGAATGACCAAACCATCAAATCCACAACCCAACCATCACCTTACATTGACCCTCCCTGGCTCATGGTTTGGAAGACAGAGACTGCTGCAGAAACCAGCCAAACCACCATTACAGATACCTGAAACTGCACGTCCTTGCCTGGAATGCACATACTCAGTATACCAGGGGCTGAACCTTGCCTGGGCATGTCCCTGCTACTAGGGTCATAGAAGGTCTGCCCCTATAAAAGGGGGCAGTGAAGACAGATCCAGCTGGAACACCATTTCCATCCAGATCAGACCAGCTCCACATCACACCATCTATCCACCCCAGAGGCCTTCCTGGCGACCCCCTCTGGATATCACTGTGCTGAAGAAGACCTTGACTGGCCATTGAGAACTAACTTTCAGTCTGGGATAGGTAGATATTACCAATACCTTTCCTCCTCTAACTTGGACCCTGTCTCTCTCTCCTCCACTGTAACGTCATCTCCTGACACAGCCCCGGTCCTCCCACCCTGCACCGCAGTCTCCCGGCACCCCACAGCATTTCCCAGCTGCCCCACAGTTCCTCCAGCACCCGGAGCCCTTCTCTGGCTCCCAGCACCTGCTGCCACTCCCTGCAGCTTCTCCAGCTGCCCTGGGTCTCTTCTCCTTCTCCCTGGCAGCCCCCACAGTCTCCCCAGCAGCCCTGAGCCCTAAGTTGGCTCCGGCACCCAGAGCCCCTCCCCCAGCTTCCTAGTCTCCCTGGCAGCTTCCCAGCTTTTCTCCAGCTCCTGGCACCTGGAGTCCCTCCCACCCAGCTTCCTGATCTGCCCAGAGCCCCCAGTCTCCTTGGCAGCTAGAGCCCTTCTCTGGCTCCTGGAGCTCTTCTCCAGCTCCTGGAGCCCCTCCCCCTCATGCTTACTCATCTCCCTGGCAGCTTCTGCAGTTTCTCCACTCCCCTGAAGCCCCCCTCCAGCACCTTTGGCCCCATACCCAGATCCCAGTTCCCCCCAAACCCTCCAGCTCCCCCCAGTCTCAGTTTCCCTCTCCCCACCTACCTTTCGGCTCCCCTGCAGCTCCGGCTCCGGGTCTGGCCCTAGCCTGTGTGCCAGCTTCTCCCTGGCATCACTCATCTGTTCTTCCGGCTTTGGGCATTGTCCTTTAATGAATTAACATCAATTAACCTAAAGCAACCCCAAGCCTCAGTTTCTCAGCCCAGCTTCTCTCTAGTCTACTGGTTCTAATCCCGGTCCCAGCAACTTTCACTCCCAGCACTTTCACTCTTTCACCTTAACCTTCCCCCAGGTATCCCAAGTACCCCAAGCACACACATACATATTGTACCATCCAAGTTAGGAACTCACTTGTGTGTAAGTGTAGGTGGGTGGTATGCATGTGAACTGGTGAATATACATACATACATATATATATATATATATATAATCATGTGTGTGATATATGAATTAGTGATCAGTGTATGTGTACTTGGTGTGTGAGTGTTGGTAACTGATTTTGTCTAGTTTTTGGTGTGTGTAGTGTGTAGGTGCTTGAACTGGTGATAGGTGTGCATGTGCCTAGGCTGGTAATTTTGGATTTGTGTGCCTGAGTTGGTAGTGTGTGTGTGTGTGTGTGTGTGTGTGTGTGCATGCATGCGTGTGTGCGCCTGGTGGGGGTGTATGTGCCTAGTGTGTGTGTGTGTGTATGCACCTAATTGATTTTTGTGTATGTATATGTGCAATTGTGTCACATCTTCTTGTCTAACAGCACAATTTTGAGATCCTGAGAGTGTGTTGTCAAACTTCATTTATAACTTTTTTACAATAATAATTTTGAGGAGGAAGGCTGTGTGTTAACAGCAGTAACTAATAGGTTGACTCATTTGTCTCACTGCATTAGAGGGGGATAAGGATGAGAATACAGAGTAGTTTAGGTATTAATTCCTTAGTTTTGTGTAGTGCATCTTAAATATAAGACAGGGCAGCATTTACCTCGGAAACAACTGTGTAAAATATTGACTGTACTAGTGCTAATCCTATACTGAAATGTACTTTGCACAAGACGTCTTTTTAAAATTAGATCAGTTTGCTCCCCCACTGTAACATATGACATTTTTCCTAATTAGGGCAATGTTTAATTTACTGTCTCATGGCTTTTTGAATAAATATAAATTGTCATATTAAAGTGACAGGTGTAAAACCCTGGGTAGCTGTGTTAGAGAGGTTAATTTGCTCTTAATCAAATCAGTTCTGCTTCACTTTCTCATGGGGAGTGAGAGATAATAGGCCTGTTTAACTGGAGATTAGGCAGCCTTTTTGCTGGAATTCCCAAAGGGTTCACCTGAGACTTATTGTGCCTTACTCTGTATAAAGTTATTTGACTATATCAATATTGAAAGATGAGCTGTGTCTACACACAGGGGTATTCCATCACCCAGTGTAGATGCAGCAGAGACCCAGTATGGGACAGGGCTAGAGACCCAGTATGGGACAGTTCCTTCCTGTGCAAGCTTTTGGAGAAGAGAGGCTGGGTTCCTAGGTGCTGACTAAGAAGTTGGTAGCTGTGCCGCGATATGTTGTTGCACAGCTGATCCACTCCATTGCATGAAACACACATCACCTCTTGCCCCACCCTTGATCATATGGGATAAGAAATGATTCAGTCTGCTGACTCTCTGCTCAGTCAGACCTGTCCCCTGTGATTGCTGGCCACGGTCTGGCTGAGTGGAAAAGGGCTGTTGCCCAGACAGCCAGACACATCCCCCTCAAGGGAATCAGGACTGAACAAGGAAATGGGGGCTTTCCTGCTTATAAAGAGGCACCCAGGGTCCTCAAACCTGCAGAGCACCTGCCTGTATTGGTTAGAGGAGACAAGCAGCTCAAGCTGCTTGTGTTCTCCCATCAAAGATCTAATCAATGTCTACCACAATACAGTGTCAGAGTCTATTCCTACCTTTGTCATGCCACTAATGTTCCCTTGTTGTACCAAATCAAAAGGTAGTGATGTTTATTTGCTCACAATTTGTGCCACCATAAATTTTTATGAAGGTGCAAATGAGACATTGGGAAACACCTGTTTTCGTGTTCAGTTTTAGAATGGAGGGATTGCCAGATCCTATGCATAGAAAAGGACCTATCTCATCCTGTGATAAAAGCTGCTTGTTCCTTATATACTCCTTGTAATAATGAAGTGAGAGGAACAGGCTTTTTCTCCCCACTTGTCTGGGGAGGGAAGAAGTACTGCAAGAGGACAGCTGCTTATTCTACCTTTTCTTAGTAAAGAGGAAGTTGGGAATATTTGCTTTCCTGAGAATTGGTTGGGCAGGGAGAGATGGGAGAGTAATTCAAGGTTCTCTTAGAAAAATAAGGAGGTTTTTTCCCGAGATGCAGTGGAATTGGAATTTCTTTTCTACTAGGAAGAATTTCTCTGTAATGAATGTAAGGAAAAAATGGGGACTCCGCAAAGAACCTGTGCAGAGTGGGGGGAAACCTAGAGTTGAAACTTCTCTCAAGGGAAGTGAAGGGGAAGTGCCTAATATAAAAAGCTGTGCTCAGCCAAAGTGGGAAGTAAGTGGGGGCAATATATGAAAAGAGAATTAACTATTTTGGAAATGCAAAGAAGAAGAAGAAATTTTGCCTGTGAGGAATGGTAGGCTCTTGGTCTTGTATGTGGGGTGAGGGAATAACTTCCTGTAGCAGGGCAAGTTTTGGGCTGGTTTTGCTTTGGTTTGGAATTAAGTACCAAACTGGCTTACATTGGCAATTCAGGTTACATTTACTGAAGAAAAGCAACATTTGACTTATGGGACGACTTTAGTGTGGACATCAGGATTTATGTTAAATGTATTTCGAGGTCTTTTAGTGTCTTAAATGACAATATGAGAAATAAGGTAAAAATTATTAAAAAGGAGATCCATTTCTCTGAGGGAAACTGGCATTGCTGTTGATATTAGCAAAGAGCCTTCCTTATGTTCAGACTGAGATGTTCACCAGTACTTGCACAGGTACCTGAAGCAGCCTGAAGGAAAATTCTTTCTTCAAGTCCCACTGAAGTTGATGTTCCTCAGATGAGCACTGTAACAGGGTTGGACCCCATGGTTGGCTGTGATGCCATCTGGTGGCCACACAACTCCTGTCCTGATGCGCTTCCTAAGGTGCCCTCCCTCTTTTCCTACCTGCCATGCCTTGATATAAATATTGGTTCATGAGAAGGGAAGCTGTCCTAGGGTCCTGAAGCAAGACCTTGTCTGCTACCACTCAGTAGTTTCTTCCAGAAACCTCACCTCATCCTGCCCTCAGGCATTAAGTGGATGCACTCCTGGCCCATTCACACTTGGACATATTCATTGCCTTAAGGGCTAAATTTTGTGGGCTCCATCCCATTTTTGCCAGTGGGTGGGGAGCCTAAGATGATGGCATGACCCCTTTCCCCAGTGGCACAACTGGAGAACAGCCAAGCCAAGCCCATGAGGGTTCAGGGGCAGAGGTGGGTTGCCCATTATGGGCATGGGGCTCCCTTTCCTGCTGCCCACCCCATGGGAGCCCCATACCAGTTGCACCATCATGGCACGGTGCCTCTTGTTTGCCTGGCAGCAGTGGGGACTCAACTCTGCACTGCTACCCCTGCTGCTGCTGGGTGGGCAGGAGGTACCTCACCATGGTAGCATAGAGCTCCCAGTGGGAAAAAGGTTGAGGAGTCCTATGGTCACAGTGAGCAGTCGACAACCATGCCCACCCTGTGGAAAAATCTAGGTGGCACTTGCTCCCCGATGGCCCCCTACCTGGGAGTGAGTGCAGCAGCAGGGAGCTGGGTCCCCTCCCGCTCCCTGGATAAGATGGCCATGGCTCTGTCCCACTCCCCATCCTGGCCCTGGTCTCTATGAAGCACTCTGGCTGGGCAATGCCCCTGTTAGAAGTGTAGGAGCATGCATAGGATGCCTAGAGGTTAGAAATCTCTGAAATCTTTAAACTTCTGACCTTGATGATGCCCTAATTACCAGAGAGGGGCATGCACAGTTTCTATTATAATTATGTAACCAGGTTTTGGTGTGAAATGTTACTGGTCTAGGAGAGCTCACCTCAAATACCCCACTGTATGTTAACTGCAGTGCACCCTCAGGCCCCACTATGGCCTCCTTACAGCCATGCACCCAGTCTGTCAGTGTCAACCATAACACAATGCAAAAGCCTTCTGGCTATGACAGAAAACTATCCCCACACTGGGTCCCAATATACACATCCACTCCCTGGCTGAGCCACCACACTCTTCCCCCATACGAGGGCCTTACTTCCCTGCAAACATTAGTTTGCAAGTGTCAGGGAATCTCTTGTCTGCCAGGCAGTCCCCTTTTAGCATCCTTGTTCTGGAGCTCCTTTCCTTGTATCTTGCAAGGCCAGACCGACTGCCCTGGCTCAGGCTTGCCTTGTATTTCTCTCAAGCCCTTACTACTTCTGGTCAGGCAGCTTGCTAGCTCTGCCCAGCTATCTCTCTCCCATTCCAATGGGCAGCTTGTTGTTGCTACCCTGGCTCCCATCACAGGTCCTCTATTGCTTCAATAGACTCTGTCCTATCATACTATTGTTGTGTAACTTGCATGGTAATAGGCACTTTGGCTGGCTATTCCTTCACAGGTCATCATTACTAGGCTGCCTGAGTGCTGTTTATTGCTGTTTCCCCCACCTTTCAAGTAACAGGAGCTGTAGGCTCTCTGTTACATACACTTACACACAACTATGCTTACAAGCACTTACTTATATGTTTTTGCTGAATAAGAGAAAAAAAATCTCTAATTGAGAATCCATGCAGCCATTTATTCAGACTGTTGTACCCCAATCAACTACAACGTTGTCCACCACATAGGTCATTTTTAACGCGGTTGAAGTGCATTGAACATCTGTACACAATCATTTCAGCCAGGGCAATTGTGATTCTACAGGCTGAAATGTAAGGTTTGTATATACCCTAAGAGACCTCCAAGCCTTGGGGATGAATAGAAAATGGATGATAGAAGCCACACAGCTTTGAGTGAATTCTTCCCTAGGTGATTACATATGGGGAAAATTAATAATTTAGGAATTCAGAGATGCAGTGTTTTGGTCTGCTGGCTATAGATTAACTGTAATAAATAATAGGCCTTTGCAAAGTGGCTAGTATTCACTTTGGATTTGGATTTGGCCAATTTGGGGACAGTGATTCAGTTCGGTTATTCAAATCACTGTCTTAATTTGACTCAGCCGAATCTCCAAATCAGCCAAGCCAGGCCCATTCACCGCCCGCCCCAGCTCCCAGGATTTGTTAAAAAAAAAAAAAGCCCCAATGCACAGGGTGCTGCTGGGTGGGGGGCAATCCCCGTTGCCTTCCACTGCCCCATGCTTCATGGGGGGGCTCTGCCTTGAGCCCCCCAATCCACCCTGCTCCCCCAGCCCCCCAACAGCTGCCCTGCCTGGGCCAGCTGTGGCCCTTTAAGAAAAAAAAAAAAGAAACGCCACCCAGACTCACTGTTCCTGCTGGTGGGGGATTATCTCTGCTGCCCCCCCCCTCATTGCCCCATGCCACATGCGGGTCTCTGCATAAGCCCACCAGGCCCTGAGGCTGCTGCAGGAGTGGTGAGTCCCAGGACTTTTCTTGTTTTTGTTTTGTTTTTCTCTTAAAGGACCGCAGCTGGCCCAGGTGGGGCAGCCATGGGAGGGCCAGGGGAGCTGGTGGGGGGTTGGGAGCCTCATGCCATGCAGTGTAGGACAGTGGAGGGCAGAGAGGATTTCCCCCCCCGCCTGGCAGCACCCGAGGAGCACCGGGGCTTTTTTTTTAAAGTACCGAGCTGGGGCGAGCAGGGGCAACCATGCGGGGGACTGGGTGAGTAGGCAGGGGGAGGTTGGGGGAGCTGGCAGGGTTTCCCTCATGGTCCTCTCTTCCCTCTCCCAGTCTCCTCTCCCCTGCTCTTAGTACTTACCAGCTCAGAGTCGACTGCAGCTCCCTGCTGCAGTCACGGGGGACTGCCCAAATCATCAAAGCTCTCCGAATCTTTTTTGAGAATTTGGAGAGCTTTGAATCAATTCAGACCTTTAAATTGGTCCCCTGATTCAATTTGGATTCAGAGTTTTAGCACCAAATCAGGCCAAATCTCCTCCGAATTGAATCACCACCCAAGGTTTCGCAAAGCCCTAATAAATAAGGTCTAATTACTGTTTTTTGGCTGCAACATGTTAGGGGGATAGTCGCAAAGACATGCTTTCAGTTTTATTTTTAAGGTATCCTACATTGTATGTAAAACAAGCAACTCCTTTGACATGTTTAGAGATGTATATACTGGATGTGCTAGGCAAAATAAGAAGGATAGATACTATCACTCTTCTATTATTTATGGACTATAAAGTCTTTACAGTGGCATTGACAAAGGGTTTATAGTCAGTACACAAGCTGGTTATACCATAAATTGTAATGTTATATGATAAACTGGAAGTTTATAGCAGTAGTAGATATCAAAGAAAAAATTAATTTTGGTCTGAAATGATCTATCATAGGATGGAGTTGCTACACGTTTAAATATTCAACCATTTTTGTCTTCATTTATTCTGAACTTACCGATAATTCATGTGCTACAGAACAAGGATTTATAGGTTGGTTTAGAAATTGTTGTTGGGGGGAGGTGGAAATAGACCCTTTAAGCTCAAGAACAATGCAGTTTTGTATGGTGGCTGGAAAACACTGATGTAATTAAATTGATTCAAATCTTTGGTTTCCAGCTCTGGAGATGGCAAGCAGAGCTGTTGCTTAATATTTGGTCTGTTGCTACAGGGCTCCCGACAATGCAATAAAATAGTTGGATTACTATTTCTAGGAATGTAAATGGAAACTACTTAAAGCAAAAATGTCTTAAACATAATTTAATTGCTTCTAGTTTACATAAAAACTAAAAGCACTAAAATGTCAACAAATGTTAATTCTACTTCCTCTGTATGCAGCACTTTCCTTTAGCTAATGATTTTGTAGAACAAAAAAACCCTTCAGTGTTTACTTAGAGCATTAACAGTTTTTTATTAAAAAAAAGCTACTTGTAACTTTAGAATTTAAATTTTTTGCCATGCTGATAAATTATTGTGCATTAAATTTTAAAGTAATATAATATTTTGCTGATTGTTCTTCTCTCCCTTTCCAGAAAAAGTAATTGGATTTTCACCGTTTATTAAAATAATACACAAAAGAGAATACTAACAAACCAAATATATGTTTACAGGTCAAATAAACTCATGTTCAGCATTTTTGCATTGAGAACTTATTTGGAATATGGGACATACCTCAAATACTAGAGTCATTTGTAAGCATTTGGTGGAACCTGTTGAACAGAAGAGTATAAGAAGCAGTACTGTATCAGACCAATGGTCCATGTAACCTAGTATCCTCTCTTCAATGGCACAAGTGGATGCTTTAAAGGGAGAGTATTGAACTGGATATATCTAGTAATCTATCCCCTATTCATTACCCTCCTTGGGATCCACCATTCATTGGATTAGAGATGCCAGAAGAAACTTCTCCAGCTGTTCTGTTCAACAGCTACTAATAGTTCCATCATTCATGAACTTCTCTAGTCCCTTTTTGAACTTGGGTATGCTATCTGCCTCGACCACTTCCTGTGACAATGAATTCCACCAGTTAACTACATGTTGCCTAAAAAAGTACTTTCTCATGTTAATTTTAAACCTGTCTCCTACTGATTTTAGTGGTGCCACCTAGTTCTAGTATTCTGGGACCTGATGAATAACAGTTCACTTTGTCCACCTCCTTCATGATTTTATACACCTTTATCAGATCTCCTTTTCCCTCCCAAAAGCAGGAGTTGTAGTCTTGTCAGTTTCTCCTAGTATTTATCAATTTGTTGTAAAACTTACCAGTTTGTTACTTTAATGTTGTCCAGCTCTTCAGACCTACCTGCTAAGAAGGAATGGCATGTGAATTCCTCCAGTATCTTCTGAGGTAAAAACCAATGCAAAGAACTCACGTAGCTTCTACGTTATGGCCTTATCATCCCTGTGTGCACCTTCAACGCCATGGTCATCTAAGGGTCCCATAGATTGTCTCATTGGTTTCTAGCTTATGATGTATTTTAAAAGATATTTATTATTAATTTGAACATCTTTTGCTAGATACTCCTCAAATTAGTTTTTAGCCTGCTTTATGTTGGTTTTACATTTGACATGCCAGGATTTGTGTGCTTTCCTGTTTTCTTCATTTGGGCCTACCTTTCATTATTTATGGTTTTGTTTTTTTTTGTTTATTGATTGATTGATTGATTGTATTGCCTTGAAACACCTCCTTAGCTATGCTTTTAAACCATGAAGGGTTTTTACTGAACCACTTGGTACCCATTTTGATTTGTGGTCTATACTTTTCCTGATCCTCTATTCCATATTTAAAAATGCCATTATTTTAAAAAGAGCTTCCAAGTTTCCTGCAGGCCTTCTACATTATTGATTGCTCCTTTTAACTTCTTTCTAACTTCCTCCTTTTTGTATATTTCCCCTTCCTAAAGTTGTATATTGGCATAGTGGATTTTTTTTTTTGGCTTACTCCCTCCCAGTGAAATGTTGAATGTGATTGTGTTATTGTTGCCATTACAGAGTGATTCACCAACAGATACCTCTTGAACCAGGTCCTGTGTGCTACTCAGGATAAGGTCTAGAATTGCTTCTCCTCTTGGATTCCAAGGCAAGTTGTTGTAGCAAGTAGTATCTAAAAATAAGTATCATAAGCTGTTGTATGCTCCATAGTTAAGGGTCACCCAATGCATATTTACTGAGAAATGACATGAAAAATAAATTTGGAATCAAACCACTTTACAGTTGAATATGCATGATCCATATTCATGTTCCATGCTCTGGAAGAAGTCACTATTACTGTTGCTTTTAAGATATAAAGGCATCAGGAGAGGCTGAAGCTTCTTTGCATATTGGACGCTCCAATAAACAACACTGAGTAAGAGACAGACTCTGCCCTCAAAATCCTACCATCTAAAACCAATGATTCCTGTCCAAGGATCTGTGAGATATTTTTTAAGTGTGCTGCATAATATTAGCACTGTTAGGTATACAAATACCTACACATGATTCCAAATGATTTTAAAAACTTTAGAGATTTCCATTATGAATTCATAGTTTAAAAAAACATTCTGTCCCTTTCATCTTTAAGTTCTTTTCAATGGGAGAATTGTTCTATTAATTTACTGTAGTCAAGAAAAAGTGAAAGCTAAGAGCTAGTATTGTCTTATGGATTCCTTGGGCATCTTTACACATGCTTGGGTTGGGGGTGGGGAGTGCTTTAATTACAGCAGCTTCAAGAGTCATTTTAATTAAAGCACCCACAGCATCTTGTGTATCAGTGTCCCTACACTTCAAAATGGGGGTGGGGTTGCTTTAACTAAAGCTTGTCAAACAAGCTTTAGTTACAGTGCCCCCTTGCTGCCATTTTGAAGCATGGGGATGCTGATACACAAGACACCGAGGTTGTTGGAGTGCACTGATTAGCACATTCCAGCAGACTCCTTTAACTGTCCTGCTCTGATGTGCTGTAATTAGAGCACATTGGTGCACCATCCCTGCATGTCTACAGGCACCCCATGAGTCAAAAATAGCTGAGAATCACTGATCTAAATGTGTCAGACAGATTAAGAGACTGGTGGGGGGCCTGGGCCCAAGTGAGGTGAGGTGATTTACCCACTTTCATGTCACTTGCCAGAAACAGAATTCAACTTACCTACAATTCAGTCCAGTTCTGTACCCCTTAGGACATGCTGCCTTTCAGGGATGCACAGTTCTTTTCCATATGACTTACAAAGTATCCTCTGTTAGTGCCCATTGAATTAGAATGCATACAGTTCAGCTTGCTTATTGATGCGCAATCAGGGCGCCATGAGCTTATCATTGGTTCCTCCGTAATTGAGCTCAAGTAACAGCAGCTTGTTTGTAAACATTAAACTCAATTTGAGAAAACAAAAACTAAACACATTTTTTTTCTTTTTTAAATATCATTTGTTAAATTTTGTTCAACTTCCTTTAGTAGACATTAATTATACTACATTTTATTTTGTGCCCTGCGCCATAGGTGTGTGGTAAATAGAATTAATGGCGTCTTGGTACATTAATTGAACAACATTTATCTATTGCTTTATCTAAAGTTTTTCCCTCATTAGTAGTAAGTCTTCTCTCTTCCTCTCTCCTGAATATCTTGAATTTCTGAAGGTCCACCTTTCTTTCTGCAGCTGACATATACTTTTCAAAAATGATAGTATAGTATATACCCTAGATGAGTAGCAAGGCTTTAAAACCACTTCAGCAGTCAGCAGAAGGGCAAAAGGAATGATGGTCAGGGAGCAAAAAATTAGCAATATTTCACTTTCCCTATTGCTGGGGGCATAGGTAATGCCAGACAGTATGCACCACAGATATTTGGCTTTCCTCCAAGCCCCATTCCAACATGACTAGAAAATGAATTTGTATGAGAAGGGGGAGACAGACGTGTTTTTTATATATAT
>NW_017729002.1:10923546-10926412 GCF_001723915.1 Gavialis gangeticus | reverse complement strand
TATGCCTTTTGTTTCTGCAAAAGGTCAATGTGGTTTTTCCTTGAAGTACAAGGCTTACATTGCCTATATAGCTAACATGCAATGCTAATAATAAAAAAATTGTATTCTCAAGCCAGCCCCCTCTTATTCCTCAAGTGTTTTTAGCCCTTCAGCATAACAATTTTCAGTTGTCCTGTGGAAATCTGATGTTCCTGTTTGCATTAGTATACCATAGCTATTTTTTTCATGAAGGCAAACAAATTCCAAAGTCTGAATTGCTGTTGCCTCACTTATGCAGTCATTTACGCAAAGAAAATGAAAAGTAGATATGACATACTTCCATTTAGATTGGTTAGCCTTTTCACCATTGATGTAAATGACTCCCAAATGTATAGGCTTTCACAGAATCCTGTTTTACTTTTGAAGTCTGTCCCCTCTCTGCTATGGATGTGTAATATTCCAAATGGCTCTTGAGGAATTTCATATTTTGGAGATCATAGTTGCTCTTCCCACACTTCTTCCCCTTACCTCAAATAAAATTGTCACTACGTAATGCAAGGTAGGTAGGTATTTGAGCTTTTACTGCCAACACACCCACCATAAATCAGCAATAAGCATTTGGATAGGACCAAATCCATGGCCTGCCTGGCAAACTTCACCTGAGTGCTTGGCAGGTCTTCTGTCATTACCCACCCCTCTCCTAACACCCCAGTGCAACAGTTCCAGGGAAGCCATTTTAAGGCTAGCACATAAAAGGGAAAGGTTGAACAACCTATGAAATTTCCCTTGCTCTCTTTGGCCATTTTCCTGCCCAAGAGGTGTCCACACAGTGCAGATCACAGTAGAGTTGAGCTGTGGTTTGCAGTTGGGTTGCACAACTCACATGTAGTTTCCCATATTAGGCATTCCCAATCTTATTCTAGGACAGTGCTTCTCCAACTTTTTGGACTTGAGGCACCCTTCCATAACTTTCGTGGAGTGAATGGCACACATTTAAAAAACTATACAGAGCTTACCTTCTTGCAGGGAAGCCAGATAGTGGGAGTAGGGTATCATCCAGGAAGGGGCAACATTGAGCCTGTGCTTATCTGCTCATTTCCTCACTCCTCATGCCACCCTCTGTTTGACTTTTCTAAGGAAATCTCTCTCTCTCTATCTATCCAGGTGGGATATTTCCATATCTACCTATCTGAGGATTGAATTTGTCTTAAAATTGACAGTTCTGGGTTTTTTTTCCCTATTTAAGCCCCTCCTGACTTCTCTAGGAAGGAGCTGTTACAGATCAGTAGCATGAGCTTATCTGAGATGTGCATGTCAATTGTAGTGGGCCATGTGTTGGAATAGCAGAAGCCAAAAACAGCATAGTTCATCTGGATGAGGTCACAACTGATATCTGGGTAATGCCTTTAGGTTGTTGTTACCTCATAAAACCAAAGACAAATTGAAAGTGACTACTTTTGTGAGGGTTTATGAGCCACCCCTAATGCATTAAACCATGAATATGATATACCATCACTTTTAATATGAAACATTCTAAGTGTGGTAACTATACTTTTTTTAAAATTTTCTGAGTCTAATATGTTCCAGTCTGAGCTATGCTGCAGATAAACATTAGGGAAAGCTGTACCTTAACTGTGATTCACTTCAGGTACACAAACTTATCAATCATACATCAGTAGGCTAGCCAATGACTTACAGTTGCAAATGGGTGCGGGTCTTGAATCTGCTCTGAATTTTGCCAAATTTTAAATGCTTTGGTCTGACCTTCTGGCTCAAAGAAAAGCCAGAATTTCAAATTGCTGTTGTGGCATTAAGTGGAGAAAGTTTCTGTAGGCCTTGACAGTTTTTTTCCATGTTGCTGGGAAATGGTCTGGCAGAAACTACTTGGCCACTTCACAGTTGGCAAGGTGAATCCTCCAGTGGTTCCACAGAGTGATTTTTTTCCAGTGCGTCAAGTGAATAATTTACCTCACTCCTTAATATAGATTTGCGTCTCCAGGCTCCTTAATATAGATTTGTGTCTCCAGGCTCCTTTTTGCTGATGAAAGAAGAAAGCGTCATGGAAGTGAAGGGTCTCTATTTTGGCTTCTGCTGTAAAAGACCTTTTAGAAAAGGCCCTATAGTATATAGTTTCTTATCCATTCCATCATGTTGAGCTCACTGTAGGTGAAATATTTGTTTCTAGACAATACTAACAAGCTATTTTCTTCTGTCTGTGTACCAAAAGCATGTATATGAAGTACAAAACATTGTGCTCCTAAGCTGCTTTAATATAGTTTTTGCTTTACAATAAAAATAACCTATTATGTAAGTTAAGGAAAACAATCATATGAACTGTTGCATTCCACTCAGAGTTTCCTGTGTGCTTACTGGATGCCAACTGCTGGTCTCAGGCTCTCAGCTCTATATGGGGGTTTTTCCAGTGCCATTTTGATCTCTAGCAGCTTGTCCTGGCAGCTGTATTAGTACATGCTATAGAAGCTGGAGTTTTTTTGTGAGCCTGTCAATGCTAATAACAGGCTGCCTGATTTGCTGCCTTAGAACTGTATATTTTTCTTTTCACTACACTGGTTAATTCAGTTAAGAATATAATATGCTCCTTTTTTCTTTTCTTTTTTTTTTTAAAGAGCTCTCAAGTGTGGCTCAATATTAAATCTTAAATTGCTGTGGAGAACTGTTTTTTGCCGCTTCTACTCTGTGTTGGTTACTTCATTTACTATACTTCTTTCTGGTAAATGAATAAAACATGAAGGCTACATACTGCACCTGAGAACTCTACAATGTATAACTGCTGTGGAGAAATGACCCAGGCCTATATCATGTACAATTCAAACCAGTTTCTGAAACAGCAAGAGGAGCATCTACCACTATGGGAGCAAGGCTAGTG
>NW_017729002.1:10912301-10918380 GCF_001723915.1 Gavialis gangeticus | reverse complement strand
GTGTGTGTGTGTGTGTGTGTGTGTGTGTGTTCTCCCTTCTTTCCCTGAGTTTCTCAGTGTCCAGTGATATTATTTTGGTTAAGAGATGAGTAGTTCATTTTAGACTGGTTTTATGATGCTATCAGGTCATGCAGTGCTCATATCTGAACAGAGGTCTTGCCTGAAATACTTTTTATTTTACTTATAAAATATAATTTTATTTGTAGTTTTAAGACTAGCTTTCTACAATCCCAGAACATAGAACTGATTTTTAAATTTAAAAGAATAAATTGCTTTAATTTACTTCTTAAAATCTATGGAAGAGCCTGTTAAGGCTGTGTGCTTGTTTGTCTCATGCACAAATGGTTTCTCATAAGCCTTGCAGTAGCAACTGTGGCTTATATAGCTCAAACCTAATTTTGCAACGAGATTGTGTGTGTATGGCATTTGAAAAACAAACTGTACTTACAGGGTGAAATTAATTCTAGTTGCAGAAGGCCCTGTGTACCACATTAAGTGCTTAAGTGATCACTCCAAACTGAAGGGCATTTCACACCAGTAGACAACAGGAATGATGTGATGAGAAAAGTCCAAGTTCTGCAAAAACAGGCAAAAATCAGGATGCTAATTGGTGTGGAAAACCTGCAATAGCAAACAACTCAATGAGAGGTTCTAGTGAGCCCCATTGCACAGCAGTTCTGTGACAGTAGTTCCCATGCTCTGGAGTCTCAGACTATATACCTAAAGCCTTTTGACAAAAGTAAATTTACTTCGAACATTTTCTGTTGAAACAGTTTTGATTTTTTTTCAGTACTTTTTCTATGTATTATTTATTATATAAACTGCTTTCATTTACATCCTGCAGCTTTAAATGGCAGAGCCCCAACACAATGCCTAAAATTGTTAATTCAAATAAACACTGAAATATACATGCTTGAAATTGAGAATTATAATATGAATAGACAGAAGGCAGGGTAGAGATGCACCTTGTAGACTAACTGAATCAGAGCTGCAAAGAGAATCTGTGATGCACATAATCTGTAAAGTGCATCTAAACTCTGACTTCAGACTTACATTGTTAACTACCTCCCTCTAAACATTTATAGGTAAATACTTTTTGCCAAGAACCTTTTCATCTACCTTTTAAAATGCACAATATTTGCATAAGCACTGAATAGACAAATGCAAGTTTTCTAGGACTACTTATGTGCATTGAAAGGATGGCTGGTATGTCCAATGTGCTGTGATATATAGTTGTACTTTATGTAACTTAGGCTTTTTTAACATCTATGAGTTTTGACTGAGCAAGCAGGTTATGGTCATATCCCTGATGTTGCCAGCCAAGTATCATTTATAATTCATCTTTTAACAATCAACTTGTTAAGAAACGAGTCCAGGAATACCACCAGGTGGGCTCATACTAATGGCCATAGTATGACATAGTAGTGTCTCACCTGATAATAACCCCATTTTTTCAGCATTTTCAGTAAGCCAGTAAGCAATGGAAAACATCTGAGATTTTCTGATGCGTGCTTAAGACCATAATGTTGTTGTTATATGCACAAATTTATTTGCTGCTTAAACAAAAACATGTTTTCATAAATTTGTACAGATAGGTAAAATACTTAGTACATTTACTGAAGTCACACCCTTGTATAAGTCCCATGAGTTACATAAATGAATAAGGCTAAGTACAGACATTGCATCTATTGCACCATAAGCATGCAGACAGGGTCTGTATCCATAACAGAAAAGACATTCATGGCTCAGAGTGTTTTAAAAAGGGGAGATTTCACTTTTAGTTAACCCTTGATGGATGTGTTATCAGACTAAAGTGCTTCAGGATCCTGAACTCGATCATTTTGTCACTGCTGCCCAAGTTGCCATCCACTTCTACATCCCCCAACAAGTCTGTTTTGGAAGCAGCAGGTCAAGAAGAACAAAGCCGTAGTTGGTCTCTCCAACACTTGCACCAGGAAGTTGTCCCTAAAAACTTTCTGGATTGTCTGTGGACTGCTGTGTTGCCCTCCCAGCAGATGCCAGGGTGATTGAAGACCCTTATGAGAACCATGGCCTGTGATCTGGAAACTTGTGCTAATTGTCTGAAGAAAGCCTCATCTACCTCATCCTCCCAGTTTGGTGGTCTACAGCAGCCCCCTCTCCCCCGGCAACATCACTCTTGTTCTCTGCTCTAACCTTAACCCACAGACTTTCTACAGGCCTATCTCCAGCTTCATACTGGAGTTCTGAACAATCGTACAACTCTTTTACATACAGCACACTCCAGTTCCTCTTCCTCCTCTTCTCTGTCTGTCCTTCCTGAACAGTTTGTACACATCCATGACAGTGCTCCAGTCATGTGAGCTATCACACCAAGTCTCTGTTATTTCAATCACATCGTAGTTCCTTGACTGTGAAAAGACCAGTTCTTCCTGCTTGGTTCCCAGGCTCCATGCATTTGTGTATGGGCACCTGAGGTGTCTGTAGCCAATTGCCCCTTACTTTCTCAAGAAGAATGAGGCATCCCCTGCTGCCCCCTTCTGCTTTGGCTTCCTCCAGGTCCCCCACTTTCATAGACATTAGGGCTAGAAGGGACCTTGCAAGATCATTGGGTCCCACCCCCCACCCAAGGGGCAGGAAGTCAGCTGGGGTCAAATGATCCCAGCAAGGTAGACATCCAAGTGTTTGTTTAAAGTATCCAGAGTAGGTGCTTGCACCACCTCTGTGGGGAGTCTGTTCCAGGCCCTGGGGACTCAGTCTGAAAAGAAGCTTTTCCTCATGTCCAGCCTAAAATGGTCTTCCAGGAGTTTGTGATCATTGGACCTTGGTCCTCCCGTGGCATGCCCTGGTTAACAGAAGTTCTCCCAGTTCCTGATGCACACCCCTTATGCACTTTTAGGCTGGCACAAGTCATCCCTGAGCCTACACTTTTTCAGGCTGAAGAGTCCCATGGCTCTCAGACTCTCTTCATAAGGCCTGCTTTCTTGTCCTCTGATCATGCATGTGGCTTTTCTCTGGACTCTTTCAAGCTTCTCCCCATCCTTTCTGAATTGCAGAGCCCAGAATTGGGTACAGTATTCCAGCTGCAGCCTCACCAAGGCCGAGTAAAGCAGAAGGATGACTTCCTGGGTCTTGCTGTAGATGCAAGCCAGAGTTTTGTTTGCTTTGCTGGCTGTGGTGTCGCATTGATGGCTCATGTTCATCTGGTGGTCAATCATGACTCCCAAGTCTCATTCAGTCATGGTGCTAGTAAGTGTAGGCTATAAGTGTGGTGTGGGGTTTTTTCTCCCGACATGGAGCACCTTGCATTTCTCAGTGTTGAACACTATCAGGTTTTGATACGCCCATCTTTCCTCTTCTTCCTTCTGGTGAAGAGCTTGGCACTAAGAGTCAGTTTCTTCTTCCCCACCCCTGATGGCATGCAGCCTCTGCACCATGACCTGGAGCTCCCCTATGTGGCACTCCAGAGACTCCAACGCGGAGCAAACCTCACAAGGTAAGGTGTCATTGCTCTTAATCCCAGGTGCCTGCAGGGATGCCAGGCAGCCCCCACAGCCAAGAGCCAGGGGCCCCATCTGAATAGAGGCTGAAACCATGGATTCCGTCTCGGTGGAGGCCTCAGAGGTACCAAAGGGGGGGAGCCCAGTCACAGAGGGGATCTTTGTGGGGTGGTGGATTCCCACCATGCTGCAGGTAGTAGTCCGGGCTACTGCTGTGCCAACCTTTCACTTCAGGCTCACCCCCTAGAGCCTCATGCTCCTCCCATGCTCACTCCTGTGCTAGGCCCAGAGCATGCTGGTTTGCATGCACTGTTCACAAGGCTCCAGTCTCGTGCCTCCCCAGGGGCTGGGCCAAGTAGGAGCTGGGGGGGGGGGACATGACCCTCCGCAGCTCCTCTCAGCTGCGTCCCACACCTGACTAGCTCCCACCCACTGTTGGCCCCACCTACCTCCCGGCTACAGTGAGTCAGGGTTGGGGTCCACTGCAAGTCCCGTTGGGGATCCTGGGGGTCCTGGTTTCACAGGGGTGCAACAAACCTCCACCCATGCAGCTCTCACTGGAGCAGGCCCAGATTGTGGCTTCTACCATTGGCAAGCCCTTTTAAACTACTCGTGCAGTAGGGCCCCAGAGGCTTGGGGTCCCTGCCACACCAGAGAAGGGGAAAGGTGAGTGCCCCCCTTCCCCTGGCTCACATGCTGCGTGGCACTGGTTGTGTGGCTCCCTGGGGGGTTGGGCCAAGTAGAAGCTGGTGGGGGAGCATGACCCTCCTTGGCTCCTCTCAGCCACCTCCCACAGCTGACTAGCTCCCACCCACTGCAGGCTCCACTTACCTCCTGGCTATGCTGGGGGTCAGGGTGTGTCCTGCTGGGAGTCCTGGGGGTCCTGGTCTTACAGAGGTGTGACAGGCTTCCACCCATGCATCTCTCACTGGATCTGGGCCCAAGCTGCAGCTTTCACCATTGACAGTCCCTTTTAAACTCTGTTCATGTGCAGTAGGGCCCAGCACAGGCGCTGCACCACTCTCAGGGGCTGGGAGTCCCTGCCCCACCACAGAAAGGGACAGGTGAGTGCCCACCCTTCCCCTGTCTCACGAGCTGGGAGGAACCAGTCATATGGCTCCCTGGGGGGCTTGACCCAAGTAGGAACCGGGGGCAGGGCATGACCCTCCTCGGTTCCTCTCAGCTGCCTCCTGTAGCTGACTAGCTCCCACCAACCACGGCCTCCACCAGGTCGTAAACCTCACGGCTTTGTTCTTCATCCTCCAGTAAACCTAGTTTAAAGCCCTTTTCAGTAAGTTTGCAAGCCTGTCTGCAAAGATACTCTTCTCTCCCTTCATCAGGTGTCTTCCTAGTAAGCCTTCTTGGAACAACATCCCATGATCAAAGAAGCCAAATCCCTGTTGGTGACACCACCTGTGCAGACATGCATTGATCTTCAGGATGCCACCAGTCCTGCCAGGGCCCTTCCGCTTGACTAGAAGGATTGAGGAGAACACAACCTGTGCCTCCATCCTCTTCACCCTTGTACCCAGAGCCCTGTAATTGTCCTTGATCTGCTCAAGTTTCTCTCTGGCAGTATCATTGCTGCCCACATGGATGAGTAGCATAGTATACAGAGGGTTAGACAAGTCTCAGTAATCCTTCCATGACATCTCAGATCTGGGCTCCAGAGAAGCAGCAGATCTCCAAGGACAACAGGTCAGGCCAGAAAATGGATCCCTCCATCCCCCCAGAAGGGCATCTCCAACCACCACAACCCATTGCTTGGTGCTTCTGGCAGGGGTCTCGATCCTCTCCACCTTGGGGATTCCTGGCCTGGTGTCTTCCACCAATGGAATGCACTCTTCCTCCTCTATTGTTAGTGCAACCCATTGCATGTGGGGATGAAAGCTTCTTGCTGCCAGAAGATGCAAGCTTCCAGCTTCCACTGTTCTGAGAGTCCATGCATGCACTCTTCCTTTTCTAGCATCACCTCTGACAGTCCTTCCTCTACAGTTCTAGAGGTTTCCTCCAGCCTGAAACTGACAAAGTCCTCATGGTGGAAGACGCTTCAGAGTCTTGCTACCTCCTTCTGTAGCTCCCTTGTCTTCTCCTTGAGGGACACCACCACTGACATTGCAGGCACTCCCTCACCTAGCTGACAGGAAGGAATCTGCAAGTCACAGTCTGAACAGTACCAAACCAGGATCTGGGTGGAAGCCTCAATGGTGAGTGGTCCTGCCTGGACAGACCTCACAGCTGGAAGCAGGGGAAGAGCTGGAAGTAGCATTGGGATTGTGACATCCTCCAGCTATGCCTTTGGATCTTCTAATCTGCTACCTCTCACTTTGTTCCTCTCTTTCCAAGCAGACCTTCCTTAGCAAACTCCTCTGTACCTGGCCTGTTTTGTTCCTTGATCTTTAGGGTTCACTTTTCCCTACAAGCTCTTTCTTTTGGCAAATTTACAGTGAAGGAATGTGAGAGAGAGTTTCCAAATAAACTCCCCCTTGCTCTGGGCAATGGGCTTAAGTCTTGGTCTAGCTGCTGAGTTTTAGTGGCTAAAATAAAACTATGTAGTTAGTCATTCCTAATTGCATATATATATATATATATATATATAT
>NW_017729002.1:10908200-10912038 GCF_001723915.1 Gavialis gangeticus | reverse complement strand
ATTATATATATATATGTATATGTGTATATATATATATATAAAGCATCTTACCTTTTAGGCTCCCTATCAAAGAAGAGGGTGGCAAATTGACCTGGAAACTGTTGGCAAATTGTTCGGTTTGCTTTTCACTGTTTCCTGGTCTCCTGGTAACTTGGACTGCCTCCTTGTATAACTCTCCTGGGCCTGTACTGGCTAGGCTCCTTTGTCACACCCAGGCAGAAATCAATCAACAATCAGTCCGCTCATCTGCTCAGATTCACATACCCAATCACACAAACCCACCAAACAGCCCTCAACAAGCCAAGCACACAGGCAACCCTAGCTTAGTTACTTTCCCAGAGCAGGATCTGGTGCCTGGTTCCTCTTCCCTTTCTTCTTACTCCCAGCAAACTGCTCGCAAACTGTTTGCTTCTCCTTGTCTGCTGCTCCCCTTGTTGCTTGAACTGCTTCCTTTATCATGACTTGATCACATTTGTTAGATGCAAACCATAAAAGTGTATGTTTGATGTATTAAAAGATTCAGCTTCACAAGGCTGTAAAAATGGTGCCAAATCAGTTGGGAGAGAGAATTTAAATGGGACATCAGAATAGAAGATCACAACTGTATTTCCTAGCCTTTTAATCTATGAATTGGAACAGCTGTTTTACCCTCTTCATCACATGCAGACAGTAGTGCATCTAAAATTAGGATGAACAGGGGCACTAGCTCCAGGTGGCTGATTTAGAGTGGGAGCCAGACTGGCATCCCCTGGGGAGCCTGTTGTGTGGAGCTACTACAGCCAGTGTGCAGAAAGCCTGAGCCCACCCTGCCACAGCAGCAGCTCCCAGAAATTGGCATAATACCCTTATTCACTGCCCTGCCTCCTTCTCTGCCAACAATACCAAGAAGCCTGCTGCACCTCTGCATACAGATTATGAAAATGGAATTGGCTAGTTGTGCTGAATTAGGGCTGTTCAATTTACTTTTCCCTGCATCTGAGGCCTGTGCTTTTACTTAAAAGCAGAGAAGGAACTTGGTATAATCCATGTCTTCTCTCCACATGATGTTTAACCAATTTTTTCTTGAGAGGTTGTTCAGTGGATTGTTTCAATTGGAGCATATCTTCTTACGCCCTCATGTACCACCCATTTGTGGGATATGTGTGTGGCTGTTCTCAGGCTGGCCACCTAGAATATGGAAGTGGGGAAGATGTCTTTTGCCAGGGCCGGCCCATCCTATCCTGTGGAACCTGTGGCCGCAGGCCACCCCACAGAGCCAGGCAGAAAGGCCGCAGCCCCTCCCACATTTGGCAGTGGCTGCCGTGTTTTGTGGTGTAGCCCACCCACTCACCCAGTGGGCTGGATGTTTAACTGTTGCAGCTGGAAATTACAACCACCATCCCTGTCCCCACATCCAGTGCACCAGGACGTTCATTTACCGACATAAGTGTGCTGTGGGATGGGTAAGGGGGCCCCACATAGGCTGATTTTCCCTGGGCACCATACCCTGCTATGGTTATCTGTATTGATGGAACAGGGTCCCCCAAAACTATACCTTGCAGGGGTTTCCAAAAAATTGTGGGCTGGCCCTGCCTTTTGCCTCTGCTCACTCTTCAAATTGGCAAATGTTTCTTTGATTGGTGTAATATCAAAGATCTGTATTAGAAGTCATTTCAGATCTTTGCCTGAATAAGAATTTCCACCCTAACTTTTATTATTCTGTATAAGAATCCAAAACCTGTGTTTTAAATAAGTCACTCTGAAAAAGAATGTCAGAGATGGGGACTCTTTCTGCTCCAAGGTGACTAATATATGCCAAAGATATTCCATTTCCAGTCACTGAAGTTTATTCTACAGTTCCCTTGAACAAGAAACAGGAGAACTTGAGGTACAAAGACTTTATTTAGAGGGGAAAAGTTCTGTAAATACACAATTCTCATTGTGCTCCAATGTCCAATCCACAACAGTCTAATGAATTTAAATCCTGCATTGCAGACTGCATTATGTTCTATGGGTAAACAGTGTTCATGAGACATCAAGGCACATTTTGGGAACAGGCATAAAGAGCTGCTGACTCATCAGGAAAAACTCTGCAGAGTGGCTAATTTACATATACTAATACTTAGCACCTGTAAATCCATTTTTTTTTTTAGACATTAGGGCTGGAAGGGACCTTGTAAAATCATCAGGTTCAGCTCTATGCCCAAGGGGCAGGAAGTCAGATAGGGTCAAAGGATACCAGCAAGATAAATCTCCAAATGTTTCTTGAATGTGTCCAGAGTAGGTGCTTGCATCACCTCTGGGGAGAGTCTGTTCCAGGCCTTGGGGGCTCGGACAGTAAAGAAGTTTTTCCTTATGTCCAACCTAAAAGGGTCTTGTAGGACTTTGTGACCATTGGACCTTGGTCTTCCCCTGGGGTGCTCTGGTGAACAGGTGTTCCTCCAGATCCGGATGCACACCCCTTATGTGCTTATAGGCTACACCATGTCACCCCAATCCTACACTTCTCCAGGCTGAAAAGTCTTATAGCTCACAGCCTCTTTTCATAGGGCTTGTTTTCTTGCCTTCTGATTATATGCATGGCTCTCCTCTGGACTCTTTCAAGCTTCTCCATGTCCCTCTTGAATTGTGGAGCCCAGAATTGGATGCAGTATTCCAGCTGTGGCCTCACCAAGGCCAAGTACATTGGGAGGATGACATCCTGGGTCTTGCTCAAGATGCATTGGTAGATGCAAGCCAGAGTTTTGTTCTTTTTGCCAGCTGTGGTATTGCATTGGTGGCTCATTTTCACCTTGTGGTCAGTCATAGTTTCATAGTTTGTAGGGTCAGAAGGGACCTGAGCAGATCATCAAGTCTGACCCCCTGTCATGGCAGGAAAGAGTACTGGGGTCAAACAACCCCAGCAAGGTGTTTGTCTAGCCTTGTCTTAAAGACCCCCCAAGGTAGGAGCCAGGAGACCTCCAAGTCTCTTTCAGTCATGGTGTTAGCAAGTGTAGCATTGTCAAACCTACAAGTGTGATGTGGTTTTTTTATTCCCGAGGTGGAGCACCTTGCATTTCTCCATATTAAATGCGATCAGGTTTTCATCCACCCACCTTGCAAACCTATCGAGATTGGCCTGGATCACCAGCCTATCCTCAAGTGTGGACACTCTTCCCCAAAGTTTGGTGTCATCAGTGAACTTGGCCAATCTGCTTTTGACACCAGTGTCCAGATCATTTATGAAGACATTAAAGAGTACAGATCCAAGAATGGAGCTTTGGGGGGATGCCACTAGTCACCAAGTGACATGTTGATTCAGTTCTATCAATTACCACTCTCTGGGTCTGACCCTGGAGCCAGTTTCCTTCTATCAGACTGTGGAGTAGTTGAGGCTGCAGTTGCCCAATTTTCCATGAGGACATCATAGGACACCAAGTCAAAAGCTTTTTTAAAGTCTAAATATATGACATCAACCTCTTTCCCTTTGTCCAGGTGATATGTCACCTGGTTATAGAAAGAAATGAGATTGGTCAAGCCGGACCTACCCACAACAAACCTGTGCTAGCTGTCCCTCAGAATATTGCGTTCTGTTAACCTGTCAAGAATGGTTTCTTTGATATTTTTTTCCAAAATCTTTCAAGGGATTGAGGTCAAATTGTTTGGCCTGTAGTTTCCTGGGTCTTCTTTCCTCCCTTTCTTGAAGATGGGCACCACACTGGCCCTCTTCCAATCTTCAGGTACTCTGCCTGAGTGCCACACGTTTTTGAATATCCTAGAATAGCCAGTTCAGACCCAGACATAATAGGGCTTACAGAAACTTGGTGGGATTCATCTCACAACTGGGCAGTTAGCATTAGGGACTATAGGCTTTACAGGC
>NW_017729002.1:10902862-10903200 GCF_001723915.1 Gavialis gangeticus | reverse complement strand
TAGTGGGCGAGGTTCTGGGATCCTTGAGAGCAGGGAAGCTCAGTGCCCAAGATGAGTGGTCGTTCCTTAAGGAGATGATACTCAGGGCCCAAGGGGTGACCATCCCAACACAAAGCAAGGGGGGCAGGAGTGCCGAAAGCCCCCCTAGCTCACCAAGGGTGTACGGGAATGCCTGATTGCCAAAAAAGCAGTGTACAACCGGTGGAAGGGGGAGCTCCAAGAGGCTCAGGCCTGTAGGGGGACTGTCAGGAAAGCTAAGGCGGACAGAGATCTAGGACTTTCATCCAAAATCAAAGATAATAAAAAGTCCTTTTTCAAGTATATAGGGAGGATGAAGA
>NW_017729002.1:10900823-10902000 GCF_001723915.1 Gavialis gangeticus | reverse complement strand
AGACTGCAGGGCATGAACCTGTTCAGCCTTCACAAGAGAAGGCTGAGGGGGGACCTGGTGACCATCTATAAACTCACTAGTGGGGACCAGAAGGGTTTGGGAGAGACCTTGTTTCCCCTAGCACCCCCTGGCATAACAAGGAATAACGGCCGTAAGTTGTTGGAGAGTAGGTTTATATTAGACATCCGTAAGAACTACTTCACAGTTAGGGCAGCTAGGATCTGGAACCAACTTCCAAGGGAAGTGGTGCTGGCTCCTACCCTGGGGGTCTTTAAGAGGAGGCTTGATGCCTACCTGCCTGGAATCATTTGAGCCCAGTTTTTTCTCCTGCCCAGGCAGAGGGTCGGACTTGAAGATCTACAAGGTCCCTTCTGACCCTACTTCTATGATTCTAGCCAGTGGCTGTGCTGTGATGTCTGCCAGTGCCTTTAGCACTCTTGGGTGCAACCTATATCGACCAGCTGTTTTATGGGGGTCCAGCCTCTCAAGATGCTCCCTCACAAGATCCATGCCAATGGTGGGCATATATTCATCTTCACTCTGGTTATCCCACATCATGTTGGGCAGGGTGGTCCCTTTGGGCTAGTAAAAAATTGATGCAAATTAATCATTAAGCAGATTGACTTTTTCCTGGGTGTCAGTAGTCAGCTGCCCTAGCTGGTTTAGCAGGGGTTTAATGTTGTCCTTCCCCCACCACTTTCAACTCCCCATGTATCTGAACAAGGAATTTTTATTATCTTTGATTCTTGTAGCCAGATGGAATTCAGTTGCAGTCTTGGCTTTTCTAATTCATTCCCTGCAGTTGCAGACCAGTGCAATGTACTCCTTCTTAGTGGTGTTTCCTGTCTTCCATCATTTATACACCTCTCTGTTTAGATGTAGGAGGTCCATGAGTTCCCTGTTGAGCCAAAGGGGTTATTGAGCCCTTTTACTACCTTTCCTATGGGTTAGGATGGACTCTCCTTGTGCTTCTAGGATCACTTCCCTAAGGAGCAACCACTCATCATGAACAGGGGGGATGCAGGGGGGCAGTCAGGTAGGTCAAGGCGGATATGGAACTGGGACTAGCTTCCCGGATCAAGGACAAGATGTCCTTTTTTAAATACATAGGGGGCAAAAAGAAGGTTCCAGGTAATGTGGGGCCCCAGCAGGACACGCTAGGAAATTTGGTCGTCAC
>NW_017729002.1:10880223-10899954 GCF_001723915.1 Gavialis gangeticus | reverse complement strand
TTCACTGTCAGGGCGGCTGGGATCTGGAACCAACTTCCAAGGGAAGTGGTGCTGGCTCCTACCCTGGGGGTCTTTAAGAGGAGGCTAGATGTACACCTTGCTGGGGTCGTTTGACTCCAGTACTCTTTCCTGCCATGGCAGGGGGTCGGACTTGGTGAGCTGCTCAGGTCCCTTCCGACCCTAGAAACTATAAAACTATGAAACTCCCCTCCCTGTGAAATCAAGACCTTTTCATAAGTTCAGGAACAAGCCTCCTGAGCTTATGAAATTCAGCTATCCTAAAGCTGAAGACTATTGCATTGCTGGCTGACTTGCCAGCTTTGCCATTGATAGTGAAAGTGATCAACTCATGGTCACCATCACCCAATTTCCCCTTTGATTCTTAGCTTGCTGATTAGATCATCCGCTTGGCCAGTACCAGGTCCAGCAGTGCCTTGCCTCTTGTTGACCCATAAACTTCTTGGGACAGGGAGAGTTCATCCACGCATGTAAGGAAGCTTTGTGACTGATTAGTTTTGGGTGAGTGCTCATCCAATGAGATGTCTAGATAGTTGAAGTCTCCCATGATGACCATGCACAAAGAGCATGCAGCCTCAGCCAGTTCTCTGGCAAATTCTTGGTCAAGCACTTGTTCCTGGTTTGGAGGTCTGTAGTAGACTTCTATCATTGTATCCCCTTCACTATATTCCCCTTGTATTCTAACCCAAAGGGTCTCCAGTCATCCTCCTTGGGTACCAATCTGCTTGTAGGGACGTGTAGCTCTTCTTCACATAGAAAGCTACACCCCTGCCCCTTTTTTTAGCCTGATCTCTCCTGTACAGGATATAGCCATTTATACAAGTAGTCCAGTCATAGGAGGAGACCCACCAAGTCTCCATGATCCTTATGAGATCCTAGTAATTTTTGTTTAGCAGAAAGACCAGTTCCCCCTGGTTTTTTTCCTCAACTCCTAGCATTAGTATAGAGGCATGTAAGTGTGCTGTTGGAGGCCCTAGGCTTCCTTGTACTCAAGGAGAAGCTATGTTCCTGGGCTGGGGTAGGAGTGGGTTCCCTTGAGCATCCTAACATGCTGGTTTTATGGTTGATGCTTGATGAGGTTGCTCTGGTGGTTGTCTGCCCATCCCCTGGTGAGCTTAGTTTAAAGCCTGGTCAAGCAGGTCAGCCATTCTGGCTGAGAAGAACTTCTTTTCCAAGAAGAAGGTCTCCCAGGAGTCAGCAGACCTCCCAGGCTAAGGGGTCAGGGTGACATCATCACTCCGTCTGTCCCCCTCAGGAGGGAGTCTCCCACAATAACCACTCTGCATTTTATCTTAGGCATGACAGCTGGTCGTGTTTCTTCCTCACTTACAGTAGCTAGAAGCTCTGCAGGTCCTACTGGTGCTGCAAGAGGTTCATACCTGTTGCAGAGATCCAGTGGGGTTGGTGACCTGGCTACAGCAAGCCTTGGGGCTGGAGACAACTTTTGTCCTGTCCCCTGGCTGGACAGTATGGGAGTGCCTCTTGGTCTCCCTGGTCCTGGCAGGTGACCTAGTCTTCCCTCTTCTTTCCTGAGGTGAAGGGCCTGGAAGTAGGAGTCAATCTCTTGTTCACCATCCCTGATGGCACACAGCCTCTGCATCTTGGTCTGGAGCTCCACTGTCTGGGATTCTGGAGACTCCAATACAGATCAAACCTCACAAGGGGGGAGATTGCAAAGCTCCTGATCCCATGTGCCTGGAGTTGTGCCAGGCAGCCCTCACAGCCAAGAGCCAGGGGCTCTGTCTGAGTGGAAGGTAGGACCAGGGGTTTCATCTTGGTGGAGGCTTCAGAAGTACCAGAGGGGAGGGATCCAGCCACAGGGGAAAACCTCAGGGTGTGATGCATCCCACCCACCATTGCACTGGTAGTAGTTTGGTTACTACTGTGCCAACCGTTCCCTTCAGGCTCCCTGCCTTGAGCCTCGTGGCCCTCCTGCTCACCCTCCTGAACAAACTCCCACTCTAACCTGCATGCCAGGCCTAGAAGTGTGCCTGTTTGTGCATTCTGTTCACGAGGCTCCGGTCGCGGGGCTGGGTGAAGTAGAATCTGGGTGGAGGCATGACCCTCTTTGGCTCCTCTCAGCTGCCCTGTAGTTGTGCTACTCCCTCCCACCATGGGCCCGCTTACCTCCTGGCTATGCTGAAGGTCATAAGGGGTATGCTGGGGTCCTGATGGGAGTCCTGAGGCTCATGGGGGTGCAACAGGCTTTGCATCTACGAAGAACGATACAAACATCTTATTTAATATTACTTATACCAAACTATTAGATTTAGCCTCCGCTTTGGATCTCCTTTCAGAAGAAGTCGAATCCAAACCTGTAGTCTCTTTTTTTTCGTGGTTATCTTTCACTTTAATACATTAAAACAAACAAAACAGGAACAGAAAAAAAAAAGGCGGTAGGGAATTAGGGTACGTCTACACAACAGACTTGGAGCAGAGATACCAGTGCTAGTTTTAAATGATGTACCATGGGTACCAGAAGCAATCTACCCTCCTCTGTACATCATGCTTCAGACTGCATTGGCATACTTCCTTCCACAATGTGATTTAGCTCATGCATACAGTTAAACAGTATAGTTAACCTAAAACTGGAATGTTCAAAAGTAACTAAGGAGGTGTAAGGGGTGAAGATAGCCTGTGTCCCTAACCCTGATGCACATTACATCTATTGTGCAATTAATACGCATTAACTGATTAACTGCACAATAAATATAGATATGCTATATGTGCAAAGTAATCATCATACAATAAAAATGGTCAATGAGCCATAAAAATGGTCAATGAGCCTTAAATTTGTTGCTGAAAAATGGAGATGGGGGAGGAATTTTGTTCAGAAACCCATGGGCAAGACAAGTATATACGCAAAAGTACCTCAAAGTTCCTGGAGAGTTTGAGCCCTTTGGTTAGCTCTGCTCCCCCATTGATTTCATACAGATCTTCCCAGATATGTACAAGGGTTGGGGGCACAGGTCCTTTACCTGAAGGAGGTCAGCTGATTTTTCATTCCCAGAACAGCTGCAGAGAAATGACAGTCCATATCACCAGTTCCCTGGCTCCCCTTGCTAGCGAGTGCTGGCAGAATAAGTTCCCAAGTCACTTTCCCCACCTCTGGATAGCTTGCCCTTTGAATGTGATGTAGGTCATGTGACATGACAGTTTCCATTGAGTGAAATTGCCTGTTGCTTGATGGAATTAATGATGCTATAGGCCTAAAATGCCTAAGTGGAAACTTAATTCACTTAATCTCTTCTTTGAAAAACCCAGCCTAAGTTTGTAACCATGAAAGAAAGATCTAATATCTTTCAATATTTTTCATATGCAAGAAACCTTCATATACTGCTGGGATACACCCTTGAGAAATATCAGCCTTAGATTAAATGAGTCTACTTTTAAATTTATATGGACAGAAATACTGAACCTCCAGGAACTAAATTGTTCATTCCAGCCAGAAAGTACTTTTTCAGTTTTCTCAGATGTTCATTCTTTCAGTAATAGTTGCAACATACTACATTAATACTCATTTTGAAGCACACAATGTCCCATGCGTATTTATAGTAAGAGCCAGATTCTACTCTTCATCAGTTTTTTTCAAGGTGAGAGTCCTACTGAATTTGATTCTTGATTTGAGCCTAAATGTTTAGAAGGGAAACACTCACAAGTAATAAAGTTAAAAAGAAATCTAAAACCTTTTATTAAAAAAAGACATATTAATTAGGTACAACAGGTTAAATAAATATTTATTTAATTGGTATTTACAACAATTAAATGATTAATTGGTCAGGTTCAGGGATGGGGACAGGTGTAGCAGCACTGGGCTCCTGGGGCAAAGTCAGTTGTGGGGTGCTGAGCCCTGGGGCAGCATCTGCTTTGCCCCACCCTGCCATGGAGTAGGCATTGCACCCATCTGCCCCAAATGGTGTGAGGGGTCGGGGGCCAAAGCAGTCCCACCAGGCAGGCAGCACAGCCCAAGAAGCCCTAGGAAGGCAGAAGTCAGCAAGGGGCTGCAGCCACCAGCATGTAGCTTCCCAGGGCCAGTTGCAAAAGTGCAGAAGGGAGGAGGGAAGGAAGAGGCAGCCAGCAAAGGGCTTTACCAGTCTGCTGCAATCACTGGTGTTCTGGGTGGAAAGGAGCAGGCAACTCCTCCCTCCCTCCACCTAGCCTACCTGTTAGGTATTGTAATCCCTCCCCTCTCATCTCCCCTTCCATCCTGCCCTGTTGCCTTCCCATTCCTGGTGGGGCATCACAGGATTTCCTGTATCCATCCCTTCCCTCCTGGAGTGTGCTAGGCCCCAGTCTAAATGATAACCAGTAAGCTAGACCGGTTATCACTGAACTGACCAGTTACATGGTTAATATTTTAACTATTTACATCTCTAATGTTAATGTGTTTTAGGGGGAAATTGTTTGCAAAGTGAGACAATTTATATTTATCAGAAGTGGTATATTTTGGAATGGTAGGAATTTAATTTGGAGTTGGGCAGTGGTACTTAAGTACTTTCATTTTTTTTCCACTTCCTGAACAAGAAATTGAAATTCCAGAAACATTTGTGATCCAAAAAATTGTGAAAAAAGTGTTGGTTCATTTGAACTTTATAAACATTTAAAAAAAAACAAACATAAATGGTCAGAATGAATATAAAAACTGCTTTAAGGTCATCTTGAATTTTGAAATAAAATAGTCTTGAATGGGAGAACTACAATATTATGAACTGTGCACATCAGAGCTGGCTCAAGTGGTGCAGTCCATGGCTACCCCTGCAGTGCTCTGCATGGGGCTGAGCCCCACCTAGGCAACCCATGGCATGCTGCAGCTCATGCCTGCTCCAGCCCCGGCCCCAGCCTGGCAGCTTATGCCTACCAGCCTGGCCCTAGCCCCAGCCCCAGCCCTGGCCAGCATGCAGCTTCTGGTGGGGCTGTTCCCCGTGCAGTTGGGTGCTGCTCTGCTTCCCATGTTTGTAGTGGGAGCAGCTTGGCTGAAGCTTCCCCACCACCTACCTGCCCACCCAAAGTGGCATAGTAGGGGTAGGAGCATGAAGAGGAGCTACCACTGGAGGCATGGGGATCAGAGCAGCACCCAGCCAACTGCAGCCACACCAGGAATAGCCACACTAGAAACTGTATGTGCTGGCTGGGGCCCAGGCCAGCAGGGCTATTTTGCTTCCCTCACTCTCCAGTGGGCATGCAGGGGGTAAGCAGAGCCCTGCACAGTGAAGCAGGAGATGGCCAGTTGAAGCTCTCTCCTGCTCAGAGTGGTACAGCAGAGGCAGGAGCAGGAGGAGGAGCTGCAGCTGGAGGCAAGGGGAGCAGAAAAACTCCATTGGCCTGGGTCCCAGTGAGCATGTGCAGCTTATGGGAGGACTGTTCCTTGTGCAGCTGCAGGTGTCTGGGAACTGATCTACTCCCTTTGCCTCCAGTGGCGGCTCCTCCTCCTACTCCTGCCCCTGCTGTGACACTCCAGGAGAGAAGGGGAAGCTTCAGCCAGAAAGCTCCTCCTGGAGGCAAGGCTTGCAGAGAAGCATTGGGAACAGCCATGTTAGAAGCTGCATGCACTGGTTGGGGCCAGGGCTGGCAAGCACGGATAGGAGTGTGGCATGGGCTGCCCCAGTGGGAGTGGATGGGGCTTGTCCCCATGAGGAGTGCCACAGGGGCATCTGTGGGCCATATCTAGTCAGCTGGCAGGCCACATCTAACCCACAAGGCATATGTTACCCACCCCTGGTCTACCTGGTGCTTCAGGTGATCTAGTTCATTTTGCTGAGTGGCAGTGCCAAGTAACCTGCCTAAGACTCATTAGCCAGCCAGCAGCAACCCCCCCAGACTTTTCTTTTCTTCTTCTTTTTTTTTTTTTTTTACTTAAAAATACATTCTCTCCCCTTCCCAAAACATTTCTGACTCTTTCTCTGCCTCCTCTATCCCTTATAAGTAGTTATAGGTAGTCATAGGTAAGTTAAGATAATTTCGTATACTCCCTTATAGTAACAATCCCCTTTCATAATGTAAATAGTGTTCAAAACCTCAGTTTTTTCCTTCGCTTCCACCCCAACATCAGGTGACCCTGAGTAACTGCAGGGCACTGAGTGATCCTAAGTAACCCTGGGGCACCATGACCCTGAGTAACCACAAGCCCAAGTTATCCCAAACGCATGGTTACTCAGGGTCATGGTGCCCCGGGGTTACTTAGGATCACTCAGTGCTCTTCAGTGTTTGGGTTCATACACACATACACTTACACAGAGTGTTTGTGTGTGTGCATATAATTCTGTATCAAGCCCTCTGGTCTAACAGCGTAATACTACTTTGGATTCAGAGATACTGCTTCTAGTGTAAGAAGAAAACTGCCTGGCATAGCATAATGTGCAAGAGGTAAACTGCTTTGGAACATGTGGTAAACTTATCATATATGCAGGGGATATCTCTTAGGCCACATTCTACATGTTAAGGTATCTATGTCCTATTAAGATAAGGAAAGGCTGGAGTCTAAATGAGAGAGAAAGAGATTCTTAAATACCTTTGTGAATCCAAACCTTAAGCCTCGTAGCACTGCCTGCCCACAGACTCTAAAAGATCTGTGCCTTGGCATCCCATGTGCCTAAGTCACTTCTGACTTTGGTTTCCTTATGTGGAATGGAGCCATACTTCAAAAATCTGGACACATGAGACCAAAATACTTGTGTAACACATACAGTGTACAAATCATTTTGTACTGCAAGGTGTCTTAATTTAAATATAATTATGTGGGGGGTTTGTGTCTAATTTGTACAGCGTATATTTTAATTCATTTTTTTCTATATTTGAGTATCTTGTTTTCTCTCTCCTGCTTGGGTAAGCTGGAAAGAAGCAGGAGATACCTGTGGTTTTTGTTAATCCTAGGATCTAGAGCTAACCCTGCTGCTTACTGTAAATAAAAAGAATCATATAAGCAGGGGAAATTGTCAGCCACATAAGCAGGCACATCAGACACCTAGCCTCATTGGCTGAAGTGGGAAGTGTTCTTTTATTTTTAATGAATTGGTTAAGAGAAAAAAACTGGCCTCAGGGAAAGCTCTGACTGGGAAAGCTTGGGTGATGTCATGCCAGGCTATATAGAACTCTCTCAACTGGGACTCTGTCCTCTTTCTCTTGGGGCTGCTGAGACCTGAAAAGCTGACTTGGGAATGGGAGAAACTGCTTCCCATCGGAGGTCCCCCCTCACGCCCCCCCCCCCCTTCACTGGGGAAGTAAGCTGAAGCTATGTGAAGGGAAAGCCTCAGGTACAAAGTTGAGACCCCTCTCTTCTTTTCCCTTTTGTTTCCTGGGTTTTGAGTGGAATAATACCCTGGGAGTATTAATCCCTGGAGCACACTGGCCAGGGTTGGAGCCTGGCAGTTTTCTGGCTGTTTGGGCCAGAAAGAAAGGCCTGGAAAATTTGAGCCAGGTGTAAAGCTTTGAGTGGGATAATACTATGGGGGTATTAATCCCTGGAGAATGCTGACCAGGGTTGGAGCCTGGTAGTTTTTCTGGCAGGTTAGGGCCAGGATTAAAGGCCCAGCACAATTTGAGTCAGATCCAAGGGTCTGGATAGGATTACCATATTTCTAGCATCAAAAAACAGGATGCCTGTGGCGGGGAGCCCCGCTGCCCATGCAGCTCATGCATGCACACACACACTCTCTCTCTCTCTGTGTCTGTCTCATACCTGGGAGCAGCTGATAGGCCCCACACATAGAGCACGTGATCCCCCAACAGCCAATTACCTTGCCCTGCTGCTCCCAGCCCCAAGCATCCAAGCTGGAAATGCCAAGGAAAAGCAGAGGCAAAGCAAAAACCTGGACATTTGCTTGCATTTTAAAAAACCACCTGGACAGGAGGCCAAAAAAGAGGACCTGTCTGGGACAACCCAGATACATGGTAACCCTAGCCCTGGCAAGTTTGTTGCTGTTTCAACATTTTTTTTTGTTTCAGCCTAGTTATGTGGCTGAACCCCAGCTGTATGTTTTGTGGCAGCTGTGGCCAGGTATACACACCCGGTAAATTTGGGCCACACTAAGGCCTTAAGTAGAATAATATCATGCAGGTATTAATCCTCAGAGGATGCTGACCGGGGTGGAGTCTTGCATTTTTGCTGACAGATTTGGGCCAGGGCGAGACGTGGCATGGATTGAATCAAGGTGAGGAGTCGGGCATATTTTGTTGCCTAGTTTAGGCCCAACATAGAAAGGCATGGGTCTCTTTTGTTGTCTAGTCCAGGCTTAGCGCAAATAGGCCTGCTCCCCTCCCCTGATTATTGCTTTACATATGTTGCATCTCAGTTTAGTTGTGCAGCGGAGCCCTGCTGTATGTTAAGGCCTGGGCCTGAATAGGCCTGGCTTCCCTTGAGTTGTTTTGCAGTTTTCTGCCCCAACAGAGCTGGGTATCAGGACTGGATATTTTGGGGGTGCAGTATGCTGACTGAAGCCACAAGGCACCCCCTCAAAGCCACTACGTTGACGTGGAAATCAGTACCCTACAGCTTCCAAAGCTGTGCAGCCCCAGCCCCACTCCCACTCCCTTTCTCACTGCTAGGTCCTCAATCTCCGCCCCCACCCTTGCCCTCACAATAGACTTACCAGCCAGACCCAGCTGCTCTCCATGCTACCGGGCTGCACTTCTCACCGCCTGCATGATGCTCTGTAGCTGCATGCACTCATTGCTCATTTATCAACAACATTATGGGCCAGAAAAAGCTGATTGACATTACTGTTAATTTTCCTTATATGGGTGCTGATCCGATATGGGACCAATGTATCAGTGCACCTCTAGTCATTAATTGTACTGTTCAACCAGTTCACAATATCAATCTCCTGGATTGCTTTCCCTTGTCACTGGGGAATCAATGCTAATCCCAGCCAATCTGGGAGGGTTGGCAACCCTAGACCAACCACATGTTCAGGCCAGAAGAGACCTGAAGTACTGAAAGGTAAAAATCCCCCCCCCCCTTCCAGACTTCTCCCCTCACCCCCAAACCCTTGGTTTCATGGAGTTCTCCCTGCCCCCAGCACTCCCCCTGCACCTCCCCCCTCCCTTACTTGTGGCTGTCTGGGCTGTCTATACCAGAAGAACAGACAGTGAAGGATTAAGCTGCTGCCTGCCTTTGCTGCTACCAGGTTGCTGCTCTTCTTTGGGCTGAGCCTGGTCCAAAGAGCAGTACTGGCTGGGCAGGATGGTTAACCCTGCCTGCTACCCTGGCACAGACAATGTGGACAGCCACAAATAAGGATGGGATTGGAGGGGAGGGCAGTGAGCAGGGTTTTGGCATGCCAGGGAGTGTGCTGGGGTGGGGAGGGGGAAGGGCAGGGCAGTGGGCCCAATCTGTGTTAGTGGAGTTGTTCACCCTAATATGTAGTCTGGAGTGGCTGCATATTAGTGTAAGACGAGCTGAATAACACAGATTGGAGAAAAACCTAGGCTAGAGTGGTGTAACTCTGAGCTGCCTAAAGAGTGCTTAAAGATAGCTTCACATATGGTATTCAAGTGTGGAAAATCCAGGGTTAAGAGCACAAAGAGTTGCCTAAAATTAACATGTAACAAGACCCTTATGTTCTGTCCTTGCTCTATGTAGCCATAACTTTGGAAAAACATTTTTTCTTCATTTTCCTTTAAAAAAAATTGTACATTATATTTGGGGGTGTTAAGTATGTGAGAAAATAGGCTAGTAGGATTCAGAAGTAGGTATACAATATATATTTTATAGGAAAAATAATTAATAGTAGCCTACTGTAATGCTGTCCAGCAAACCTAGCTACCCAGTCATATTGATGATGCATAAATACCAAGAAGCATCCATCCTCTTTTTGTGTGTGTAGCAAAATTAAAAAATGGTAGTTCAAATGCAGTTGTAGGTTCATTTTCTTTAATCTATTATCTTGGCTACTGCATTACACTAAAAAAGCTTTCGACATGTTACGCAATGTAACGTTAAAGGAAAAATAAGCAGAAAAAAATCTATTTTAATTTGCTTCTAATTACTTGCTCAGAGCCAATCAAACAGCAAGTCAGGGGAATACAAGACAGTACCATTAACACTTCAGTAACTTTGTTTTTTACATGTGGGATTTGGATACACTTTGACTGGTACTAGACAAAGTATTTCTGTGCTTGATTATAAATCTAGATGATTATTTCTTTGAAGAGATATTGTACTGACTTCTAGGGGACTTAATCTTGAAATTGTTCCTTTTTAGCTGCCAAATAAAAATATTTTTTTTTCTAAATCTCAGTTTAGATTCTTTGACGCTGCTGGATAATAATGTTAAGAAGAAGGTAGTAAATTAAAATGATGTGTCATAAAGGTATTTAAGCTTGGCATTCTCATCCCTATTTTTGGGAAAATATAAGCAGGAACATACATAGTTCTAATGGTCAGAGAAGGGAATGAACCAAAGCTGCAAATTATTCTCAATTCTTCCTCTGACTTTGCATAATTTTTAGTAAGTTATCAAAACTCTGAGCCTGTGAATATTCTGAATCTTGCCTTGTGTGACTGAAAGTGAGATGTGCACCTTAATGTTTACCTTGATGTTTACAAAATACTTTGAAATGAAAAATGCTCTGTAGGTTCAAGGAATATAAATTAATGTAGGAGGAGATTTTCATATACAGCTAATTGACTTATAGGGGAACTTGTGTTTTTAAATCTCTTAGGCATATTTTAAAAATCTTCCCCATTAAATCTGACCCAGCCTGTATTTTTTTCTGTAGAAGATGTAACTTTTCCTTTTACATTTGCATAAACAAAATGTCTGAGCACTTCTAAATTGAAAAGTAGCGTAAAAAGTACCGCAAACTTACTTGCAAAATAGATTATATTTTAAAGTTTGTAAATAATGTAGTATTACAATTGTAACACCTGCATTTGTCTGATAACAAGACAGAAAGGATGGGTTTGTGTTTAACATGTGGAACTTCTAAGACTGGAGTCTGCCCTGATTTACCACAAACTTCTGGACAAGAGTTTTTAATTTCTATTAATCTCAGCTTCTCTCTGTAGTATGTGGCAATAATGGCTCTATACTTGCAAGTGAGATGTGAAATGCATAATGTCTGTGAAATGCTCACATAGGAAATTGTGGGAGGAGACTTACTACCTACCTAAAAAGTCATTTTCTTGGATATTAAACCAAGGTGTAATTTACAGTTGGCTATAAAGTTGTGGTAACAGGATTTCAAAAGTACTTTTTGCACTATCAGATCTTCCTAGCTTCCCATGTTTTTGCTTCTTACCAAAATAATGCAAACAAACCTACCAAACAACTCCTTCCTCTTCTCCCCCGTATACAAATATTGCTAATATTGAGTCTTAGAACATCATGGAAGAATGAAAATTAGGTATCAAAAGCCAGATTTGAAAACAGAACCTATGCTCTGGTTCTGAGAGCAGAATTTGGTCTGATGCCAGTTAACTCAGTTTTGGACCTTTGCAAGACAGTTAAGTAAGTTTTTGATTAATTTACCCCTCTTGCACATTCTTTTGTGCATCTGCTAAATGACTTTTATTTATTAACTTAAGTTTGTTCTTTAATTTGAATTGACTGAATATTTCAGTCTATGATTTCTTGATGATTGTTCACTTTGGCTGTTTACTGCTTGTTTGGACTTGGTCACTGACATCACAAAGTTTTGTTTGTATTCATTGACTGGATCACCCCAACTGGATCACAGATTGCACCATTTTATTGCTCCCGGGAGCATGTTTACGCATGTGCCTGGGATTGCAGCATGCTGAGCTGGGTCAGAGCAGCCCCAGCTGGAAGGCAAATCAAGGAGTCAGCCTACCAATCTAAGGCTGATCCTCCAGGCTCAACATGCTGTGGAGGGGCTGGCTGGGGTACGGGGGTGCTTCAGTGCAGGGCTAGTCAGCAGGAAGCCTCTGCACTGAAGCACCCCTTTGCCTCAGCCAGCTACAACAGCATCTACATGTGTGTTGCTGTGGAGTTTTTTACTCCACAGGCAGATAGTAACTTGTATTTACTTGTTTATAACTTCGTTTACTGCACAGCTAATTAGTCTACTACACAGTGAATGTCTCGTATGGACACACCCTTTATCAACTAGCTTGTATCAGCATTCATGGGATATAGGCTTATATAACTGTCTGTAGAACATGTTTTTAGTGCACCCAAGTTTTGATTTCCATTTAAACTACTTTTTTTTTCTTTGGTATTCCCCCATTTTACACAGTTGCGTCCAACTATTGTAGGCTCATAGTTTTACTGATTTCCAAAACCTAAGTAACAGTATTATAATGTCACAATATTCTGAATTCATGAGGTGATTCCTGAGTCTCAGACTTGGTTCTCTCAATATTTTTGCACTGTGGTTTTAAATCAGACCCTAAAATTTATCTCAACATAGCTTTTTTTGTGTGTTTTAATGTGGCTTAATTAACGAATGTTTTAAGTGAGGATTCAAGTACCCATGCAGATTAAATGAGCCAATTTAGGATCCTGCAGGAGCTGAGTCTCTCCAAGAGCACATTACATTTTTTTCTTCCACTGAGGAATACAGGAAAGCTTAAGGGCCATGAAAGAAACAAAAGAAAAAAAGTCAGATAAGGACAGGAAAATTAACTTTTTAAAAATGAACTTTTCAATGTGAGAACCATGATAGAACCATGAAAACCTAAGGAAAATGGATAATTTTATTCAGGTTCTACAGAATATTACTCCAAGTGTCACTTTTGGTGAAATATTATATTTGATTATATATGAAGAGTAGCTTCAGAACTTCCCTCCCAATTAGGGGCTAGAAACAGTCGTATTACTTGCATTCAGTTTCAGCATCTGTCTAGAATATTGGTGCCAGTTCCATTAGAGGAGTTAAATCAGCCCGTGTTCTTGTGGGCTAGCCCAAAAGCTGCTTTCCCACAAATTAATCTGTTTTTGGAATGATGCTTATAAAAATGTTGGAAGTCATCTTTGCGTGCATACAGTCTTCAAGGCTACAATGTTAAAGACAGCAGGGAGTCTTGCGTGGGTAATTACTAATGGTAAAACTTTTAAAAGTGCACATATCCCATTATTAAAGATGACTTTCAAAAGTTACACCTTGCCGTAACTAGCTCAGGCTTCCACACTGTAGTGCCCAACTTAAGACCTGGTCCTACTTTCAACAAAGTGCTGAGCACTGACATTTCCTGCAGAAATCAGTGAGATTACACTGGTGTAAAAAAATGAAGTAAGGTCTGGGAGATCAGTTTTAATAGTCTTCCATGAGCCATTTATGGACTAATTTTTGGCTAATAGTGACCCTTCAGATGTGTCTTGAACTATATGACCATACTAAAACAGACTTGGGGAGAATAAATTGGGGAAGCTTGAATGCAGAATGTTCATCTGGTTTAATGTGAGTGGTGTTCATAATCAGGTCTGCATCGTTGGACCTATGAGCTGCCTATTCTTAGTCTCTTGGGGCAGAGAAATCTTTTCTTTCTCTTCTCCTGTCACCATTGTTTGGATAGGAAGTAGGTTGTTCAAGCAGGTTTTATTCCACTAGAGGTAAGAAAGAGACTTCTAGCTTGTTTCAAACCATGAAGTTAGTGGAATTAAGACTTGGGTACTTATGACTAGAGTTGATTGGGTCTCGTGTGTGTGTGTGTGTGTGTGTGCACACGTGTGCATGCACATGTATGTGTGTAGGAGAAGTTTGATTCATTGAATGGAATTAAAACCTGTCACAAATGGATGTGCCAGTTTCTACAAGGATAGGATATCTGGTCAAATAGGAAAGGTACCCTACCCGGTATAATGAGTTGACCAGTGTTTAGGTGTGAGCAACAGAAGTGTTCAAGTGTTTGATCTGAATCAGAAAGAATCTTCACGTCCAATTACCCCAGGACAGTGACCTAACTACTAGTCTGTTGGTTGCTGCTAGGAGAGAGGAGTGAGCTTATCTTCTGTTTTTTCACTCCCAAAGACTTTCAAGGGGGATAGGAAACATTATTAAATCTCAAAAATGTTTGTGGGACAACAAAATCTTCCCCCACCCCTCTCATTCTGTTGTAAAATAAGTAGAGAGATATAGTTAGCTGTGTTAGCTGGAACTTGGGTGCAAATGCAGGGCAGGGTAGGGCAGTGGCTTAATACACATGATAGTGAGGAGTTTCCTGCCTAGGAATGGCTCTAATTAAAATGCTACCCTCCCCCCCACACACACACACACCTCTGAGCACATATAGGCTAGGGACACACATTCAAAAAGCCTGAGTCTGAATTGATTCAATCTTTGCAGGTTAGTCTAACCTGGCTAGGCTGAACTGGTTTCCAACTGAACAAACATTCACTCTGGACTGAGGAAATGCAGGCATATGCCTGCGGTGACTCAGGTGAGACAGTGGGGGAACTAGAGCAGCCCTCTCTTCCCTTGATGAGCTGAGGGTGGCCAGGCCCTGGCCAGATGCTTTCATTAGGGAGAGGTCATCCCCACCCCCAGCAGCCCAGCAGGAAACTAAAAAAAAGTGTTTATCACCCCAAACTCAGTTTTTATGACCTCATTAAGAAAATAAAGGGACATTAGCAGCTACCTGTTGATTCTTCCTGTGTACTGCCACAACATGGACCATAGCCAGCATGTGGTCTGCTAGCTAATGCTGAGGTGTCTGTAAGGCAGAGGGGATGGGGGAGGGGAGAGGCAGATGCCTGCAAGTCTACCTGCTAGAGCTCTGGCCAGGGGACAGAGGGGAGGGGCCAGCTCTGCTGTAGAGCAGAAAGCCCTGCAAAGCCAAGAGAGCATGCTGGGATGCTGGGGGAGTCTGATATAATTTAAACCAGCAAGGGGTCTGGGACAGACACTGCATAACCTGGTTTGAGCCAAATCAGTTAAGTTTGATACTATATTCAACCAGGTTTATCTCAAACCAGTTTCAGTCATTTTCAAACTGGTTTACGTGCACTGGGCATCTGTTCTCTTACAGTTTTAAAACAGTTTCTGATCACTTATGCCAGTTTACGTGTAATGTCTGTCCCTAGCCATATAGGTAGCCTAAGAGTAAGTACAACTGTTACATTTCAACTGGCCAAATCACAGTTCCAGTGGTTGAAAGCATGTGGTCTGCTAGCTAATGTTAGTTAGACTGTGAACAAGTTTCTACACGACTTCAAATGCTTAAAAAATGGCCACCACAGTGAAATCTGCAGTGCATTGGACCAGTGCCAGTCTGCCCTGCCTCCTAGCATAAAATAAAACATCTCAATTAAGAACTACAATCCTGCAAATATTCTTAGAAAAATTAACATAAAAATATCTTTTTTGGTACAAATCATGCCTACTTCACCTGTACAATCTGGGGACTTGTTTTCTTGGAGTTCTTACATATAGCTCTCTTTTCAGGTTTTTCATTGTTCCCTATTAAAAATAGAAAGAAATATCCTCACTTTTGTTTTAGTTAATGTAACCCTAAGTCAATTATACTAGTCCCCATATGGATTACCTAAATTTATAGTTAAGCTTTTTTTCTTGATTTTAAGACCTATCCAAGTTAAAATACATTGCAACAAAGTAACAACAACATGGAAAAAAATCCTACGGTTTCTGTAGGTACCTATTCCACACTGTTTTACTGGGCTGGCTTACAGGACAAAAATGTTCATTTCTTATTTGTGTGAACAGCCAACTGTAGCAGCACCGATGTCTGTAACTGGATTTCATTATGGAAATTCAGCTAAAAAGGGCCACAGGCACAAAAATCCATTAAAATATTTTCTATTGCTTTACATATTCTTCTGTGATAAAAATAGCCCTATATTTGAATTTAAGAAGCTTTAGCCTAAAGGGTAGCAGATGGATATTAAGGAGATTATAATAAAGAAGATTATTATAAAAATAAATAAATAAAATGGCATATGGGGAGGACCATTCTTTCATATTTAGGGGAGCCAGTTACAGGGGCAACTTGTATTTCAAGTGTTTAATCCCTTTGTAGAAATTCAGTAATAATTCTTTGCATAACTTCTATTAGTGTGAAAAAACCTGATGTGAAAACAGTTGGGTTGTTCTTATATTTGATATAATTGGTATTTAAAAGTTAGATTAATGTTTGCTAATTAGAATATTGTTAATTCAAAATCTAAGGGGTGGCTTCCCATCAGAGGAGAAATTATTTGGGCATGATCCCAAGTATAATTTGATTATTTACACTCATGTCTATCTTGAAATGAAATGGTTAAACCTCATGAAGTATAAGCCATTGTTCTTGGAGTTTCAACCTCACACCAAAAACTGGCTTCTGTGAAGCAACTCTGTTTTAAAAACAGACTATAATGGGAGCCCAAGGAAGATACCTTGTTCTCCTTCTGTTCATTCAGAAGGCTTCCATAATCCAAAACTAACTTTGAATCACTCAAGATTACCCATCACACAGCAGTTAAGCTTGTTCACATGACATGGTAAGAAAACATTTAGCATAGATGTGTCTATCATCATCACCCAATGACACCTCCCTCAATAAAACCCTATTAAATTAATTCTAAAGTCTATTCTTGATAAATTAGAAGACTGTCAAATAATGCCTATAGGAAACAATCTAAAATTTTTAAGTAGATTGTGAGCACTGGACCTACACACTATGCATTACCATTAATCCTCATTAAAGGATTAATTTTGGATTTGCCCCCGGAACAAATATGAGAAGAAAAATCAGAAAGCATGAAAACAGCTCGCTAGATCCCTTTGTTTCTGATGGGATTCATTTTCTTCACTGGATTTTAACATCATTGGACTGAGCTGTGGTCTCTTTGCTCTTTTGGGAATCTGCTGTATCTAGTTGGTCTTTGGACCATTTCAGCCATGACTTTTCCCCCTTCTCCTGTATAGCAGTATCTGAAGAATGTTATGTCATGGTTCCCAGTAATAGGGATTTGCTGTGTGTTTAAATAGCCTTCTATGTCTGCATCAGCCCTAAGAGTTCATTTTCAAGTAAAAAGGATGTGGTGGGGGAATGAGAGGGAATGGAGAAAAGAACAAAAACTATTGTATACCTTAATTACTCAGGAAGGGTTAAACAACGAGGCAACTATTGCAGCACCTAAATATTTTTGGCATCTCTTTAATGTGAAACCTTTTCATCTGAGATACCTTCAGAAGTCAGATCTTGCTAGACTTGCTTTGAGTTGTGTGCTTCCATTTCTGTCCTAATTACCTTTCTCAGAGTAAGGCTTCTTGTGTTTTAGTTGAGGGGTGGGGGATGTTATGTGATAATGTATTTTATCATTTGTAAAATACATCTATATATATAGTCAGATCCCAGTCTTTTTTTTCCCTGGCACTCTCCATATGTTACTGTTTAATATTTAATCAGCCCCACCTCATCAGAAACACTGCTGGCCTCATTAGATAATTAATGGCTGCCTGTGTCTCATTTGCTTCAGTTGATACATCTGCAGCCAGTAATTAGAGCAGGAGTTTATTAGTTGCACTGGCTTAGTTTATTTGTGAAGCAATCTCTCCTTTGATTGAAGCCGCTGGGATTGGCATATGTGGACAGCCTGTCTTCCTGTTCAGTAGGGCTCTTTTGTTTACATTTTTGCTACAGTTTTGCAACACTGCACATCCTGGCAGTTCTAGGAACAGTTGGTGGTAAAGATTTGCCTTTTATAATTTAGAAGATAATTGGGTAATTCGGTGCAGTAAAGCTACTGCTAAGCAATTCTCCAAGTTTGGAGCAGGGGTTGGGAGGGGCAGAATCTAGCTGACAATTTGTTCATTTATAGCAATTTTAAATTAAAATAAATAAATAAATAAATAATGCTATAAACCTGGGAGGATATCAGTGTGCAAGATCTGCAAAACAGAGGCTATGATGATTTGCATGATTTTTATCTTTAGTTCTCAGTATATTGGCTAAAATTTAAACATCTCTGAGCTTAAATATCGGTGTGTGTTTGTACCCTGGCATCAGTAATGTGTCTTCCATAATAAATTCTAACATTAAACCTCTCCCCTTTTTCTGTCTCCTCATTTGTAAATGTTTAACAATGTAGTGTGATATTTTCTAGTGACCTTACAAATTTATGAGTCTCTTATTGAATAGTCTACAGGAAAGCAGCCTGCATGTTACCAGGTGTATTAAAGATACAGGATAAATTGTGCCTGCCTCAGAGGCAAAGCACAGATCCATACCAGTCCAGAGATTTGCCTCAGAGAGCTCACTGCACACTGCCATGCCTTTTTAGATATGATAGATTTGGTGCTATGCTTGTCCCCAAAACATTGGCTTCTCCTTCCCCTCCAATCCCCTCCCTACCCCCCCCCCCCCAAAAAAAAAGAAGAAACGATCCAGTGGTACGTTATTATCTTACAGGGCACTGGAAAAAAGCAGTCCTGACATAACTGTTGCTGTATGAAGACTTAAACAGAGGATAAGGTTTCTTGAATCCTCTTCACTGTTGTTTCCACACTGCACATTCAGCACCACTGGCCACATCCTGGCTTATAGCTGTATCAAACTAGGACTTCTACATTGCCCTCCATGAGTTATCTAGAGGCAGGAGAAATTTTTTTAATTTTCATGATGTCAAGTGCCAGGTTGGAGCACTGATTTAGCATGGACTTCTACAGGCAAGAAAGGGTCACTGCCTCTCTGCTGTGACTTCCAGTGATCTTGCAACTGATCTGAACATCTGTGGGTGGTGGCATCCAGTGTGAGTGCCTGGATTGGCTTTGCATTCCACACACCTGCATTTCTGTACATTACTGTTTTCTGCACTTGTGTTTCCTTCAGTAAGGTGGCAACCTTGTAGGAAGGCAGTTGGAGGACTATCACTGCTTGAGTGGCATTGTTACTTTGAACTATCCATGCAAAGAGGACATTTACCAATCCAAATTAAGCTGGACCCAGTGTTCCTACAACACTTAACTCAGGCTGGAAGCAACTACAAAATTTGTTCAGAGGGATTTTTGTGTATGAACTGTTTGGGCTAAAACTCACAAATGTGCCAAAAATTTAGCTGCCAGCACATCTCTCGTGTTTTAATAGAGTAACTGTTGTATGCTGCCATATATGCTTCTGTTTGTTCTCCCTGTGAAACCACCCCTTCATTTCTTTATGTACATATTATTTTTCATACTGCAATTTTTTGCACATCTGCTCTGCATAGGAGCCAGAGACCTCAATAAGTGCATATCTGAAATGCTCTCAGAAAGTTAGGGTACGTGGCATGGCAGCAAGTGGTGATGCTTGTGCTCCAAGCTATAGATGCTTTGTCACTTGTCAGAATGTTGAAAAGTCTTCTCTTTTACCAGAAACCCTTTATCAAGTTGCTGTTATTCCCCTTACTCTACACAGGCAGATTCAGTGTGCTTTGACAGTTTTGACCTGATGAAAAGCTTGTTTTGTGCATGTAACTGATTATAAACATAAATAACTCAAGGGCACCCTTTTGCTTATGTTGTTCAGGGTGTGATTTGAGGGGGGTGTGTGTGTTTTCCCTTCAGTTCAATTTCAGTGTGGGAAAGGACTTTGCAGAAAGTAGTCTAGATTTTCATTCATGAGCTATAGTTGGCCTGCCTCTGGAAATGAGGGTGAAAGGAAGAATTGGCCTTCAGCATTTCATAAGAAGAGCATGATTTTAATGATATATGTTCATGCTCTATACAGGAACAGCGCTGTTTGAATTTTGACCTTAATATATGGATCACACCATGTAGTTAACATTCTCCTTATTTCCTGTCAAACTTTTCATTATGGTATCTTTGTACAGCTAA
>NW_017729002.1:10868801-10875223 GCF_001723915.1 Gavialis gangeticus | reverse complement strand
TATGTAGTTAACATTCTCCTTATTTCCTGTCAAACTTTTCATTATGGTATCTTTGTACAGCTAAGAGGTTGTGCATTGTCATAACACTTACCTTTTGATTTCAAATTAGCCTACCTGCATTAATGTTATAAGTACAGAAATTACAGAGAAAATAATATTGAATTAAGCTTGTTACCATGCAAGCTAAAATCCTAACCAGCTGCTGACAATGGAACTAATTATAATATGTATTCAGCACTGTCCTCTACCTTCCATATTTTGGGCTACTTTATTTTATACATCTGCTTTAACTTGTTTTTTTTAATATAGTTGTTAAAATTGCTATGGCCTATGTCTTTAGTAAAGGGCCTTTCCTTCGAAGGAAGCTATTTTTAAACATTCAACATAGCATGGCAGATGTGGATCAGTGTAGCCTAGGTGGGGATTCTGAAAGGAATCAAATGGAGATACATTTCCAAATCTATGTAACTTTCATGGGAGTATGGTTTTTAATTTCCCCAGGATCCTTTGAAAATCCAAGCCCTACTCTTAAGTAACAGACACTGGCTCATGATTATTTTTAATGACCTAAAGACTTAGTGAGCATTAAGTAGACTGTTATATGGCATAATTTTGCCACCTTCACATGGTAATGTGATACAGACAACTCCAGATTGTGTTGAGGCCTAAGGAACCTTTCTCCATTGGCTTGCAATTACTTTTTCTTACAGTTACACGCCTGTATGCAAAAAAAGAAGTTGTCATTGTTAATTTATTTAACTGTTCAGTATCAATGCTGCAAACTCCAGAAAGCTCAAAACAAATAAATTCTGGTACCAAAGGGTGAGTAGAATATATAAACTGCCTTGAATTGAGTTTTTATTAAAGGATACAATAATTATGTAGGTATATGATACTTTATGTTATTCCTGATGTCAGAGTGGAATTTTAGACGTGCAAAGAATACTCCTTCTCAGTAAACCACCATGTCCGCAAAGGAACACTACTATGTTGGCTCCAAATAAGGGCCCTTTCATCCCTTTTTCCCTCACTTTGTTCCTTGACAAAGAGAGAGAGAGGAACACAGTTTAAATGATTGTCTCCTCGTAAAACATTTTACAGATCAAGGGTTTGATTCTCCAATCAGGTACACCAGTTTTCTTACTAGTGAAAGTACACTGATTTCATTGGAGTTACACCGGTAGAATAATGGCTAAATGGATGATAGGATCTGGAAAAGTAGGGCTGTAAAGCACCTCATGAGATCATCTAATCCCAGCTCAAGGCAGGACCACCCTTGACTAAACCATCCTAGCCAAATGTCTATCTCACCTCCTCTTCCAAGGATGGAGATTCCAGTTCCTTTAGGAAACCTGTTCCTATGCTTGACCATCCTCAGAGTCAAACAGTTCCTCTTAATCTTCAACCTAAATTTCCAGTGTTGAACCTTGAGGCCATTGCTCCTTGTCCTGTCCCCTGTGGTCATGGAGAAAAGCCCCCCCCAATTACCCTTCAGGTAATTCTTCCCAATATTCATTTCAGACTGTTACTCTATTTACTTTAATATAAAATGGGGTCCCTCCTCCCCCAATCAGCATGTGGGGGGTGGAGGGAGGGAGGAGCCCCTCATCTTATACCTGCATACAAAGAAACCACATTAAGTATGTTATCTACCATTAAACTGCTGCCAGGAGGAGTATGTGCTCAGTGATGGAAGCCAACTTTGAAGTTGATTAAATGCAGACAATGCTGAGCATGACTACAAAATACATAGCCCATAATGAGCAAACATATGATGAGAACTTACTACAAGGATAGGTTAGTGCAGCCCATCTGACTAAGATATATGGTAGTGCCTGTTGCACACAGTCCTCTTTATCACCAACTCTTTTCAAGTCATCATGAGCCACTACATGGCATATATTTTGATTTCCTCTTTACTCCCACAGCTGAGCTGTGCCTTTCTTTCCCATTTTCAATAATTCCTTTCTTCACTATCCTTAAATGCCTGGCAAACATCACTGAATTTGGCCCCAAACAGTTCATCCAGAATCCCTCTGTTGTCCCTCTCAGACTATCACATATGGTTAGTGGGGCCCCACCCTCCAAGAGGTGAAGCCAGGGTTGCCCTGCACCTCATGGTATAATATTTACACCAAAAAGTACATTTTTAATGTGGGAAATAAAGTACATCAGTGGTGTATTTAACAACTTAGGGTAAATGCCAACCAAGTGTCATTCTGAGCAAAAGTTTGCCTCTGAGATTTTCTATGCTCCTTCAACTTTTCTCATTGCTCCCAATGTTCATTGCACTGAATGCTTCGTCTCTTTGTTCCTGGTAAATAGAAAAACAACCAGGAATGTAGTATAAGAAGTGCTATTTTTCAATAATTCAAAAATGGGTTATTTTTATTGACATAATGAAAAACTGGGACATTTCTCATTTCCTGGGATGCCAGATCATCATTGCATTCTATGACTCTAATGAATCTGAGGCATGCAGTCTCTTCAATTAAAAAGATTCATGTTCATAAATGTGTAATATAGCAACCAGTTCATGCATTATAAGCTCCTCTCTTCTTTGGCCTCTCATTTGGATATTTAATGAGAGTCTGGACACATGTGAATGAAAGAGAATGCTGTTTGAAACAGAATCTGAAAAGACAGGAAGGTGAATTTGATCAAATTAATCTAACCCAGTCTTGCCAAAAATCTTTATTTGAAAAAAAGTATTTTGGTATAGTCTATGTTCACTGTTTTTTCACTCATTTGCCTTTTGGGGGGGGGGGGGGGGTTTGGAAGTCATCCTTCCTTGGAAAACCATTTTATGTCTCTGAATTTTTATGGGCTTTAACAGGTTTCCATTAATAGACTTTGCATTAAAAGTCTGCCTTCTTATTTTTGTGCTTGTTTTTAAAGACTTCTTTACCCATTGCTTTTCCCTCATATCTCATTACTGTGCTGTCCATCTTGACAACAGTGAAGAAAAACTTTTTATCTGGTCATATCCAATATTGAAGAAACAACTAGTTTGCACAATGGTTATGGTCAAATTTGACTAGCTTTTCTTTATGAAATGTCTATTTTCTTCCAGTGTTTTGAAGTAGTAAGGACTGAAAGAGGTGGTATGCTTGTAGTCCAGGTTATTAAAATTAATGGAAGCAATGAGTAAATGGCAAGTTAAACAGCTTCTGGCAGTATACTGCCTTTTTCCTCTGCCCCTTCGTGAAAGAGTTCCACACTTGCTTTTAATTTTTTTCAGAATGAGAATTTGATTAACTATGATTAATCAACTCACTAAGTTGATAAGGGAGTCCAGGCTAGGAATCTACATCTAGCATATTTTTCCCTAAATTTTCAAAAGTGATTTATATTAAGATCTTTTTAAATGTTGGGGTGAAAAGTCATGAGCCTATCTTACTGTTTCCTACACAAATATTGGCCCTTTTTACTATAATAAGAGGCAGACTTCCTGATGGGTACTGGTTGGGAATGTTTTGTTCTTCCCAATATTAATTTTAAGTTAACAGTTGCACCTTTCTGTTCAAGCTAATAATTTATGACAGTTCTAGGGTTAACTATAGGAAAGAACAGATGCACAACTTAAACTTTTTTTGGATCATACCACAAATTCATGTACAAATAACATCAATGACTTGTCTTAAAACCACAAAGCAAGAAATAACAAAGCTGAAACTGAAAACCCATCTTTACTTGCTCTGCTAAAGGAATATCATCTTTGTTGCTTTGACAGTCATCTGCTGTTTGAAGACATTTACACTTAGTATCCATAATCAAATAATTATTTCACTGTGTTTAGGTTTAAACTTGGCAGTTCTTCCAGTGAAGCATATATAGAATCCCTGGATCTATGACTTTGAGGAATCTGACAATACATGTGCTGGATATGGGAAACTATGTTTCCTAAGTCCATTTTCAGCTCAAAATGCAAGGCATATTTCTTTTTTTCTTTTTCTTCTTCTTATTCTCTGCTATAAACATAAAGCAAGGTATAATTTACAGAAAACTAAACAAAAAAAATAATGAATAAGCCTCATCAAAACAAAAGACTCCAGTAAATACAACATTCATGATACAGTGAGAGGCTGAGAGAATGAATCACAAGTAATAGACTTAAGTTGTTGGAAGGTGCATGTACTACAGTGATGAGTGTAGTATAGGAACCAATATAGATAAGGATAAATGTTTCAAGAAACTGTGTGGAATGTTTGGGTGTTTTGAAGGAAGTGGATTCCCTGAAGAAAGCATTACATGCCCACTCACTTAATCTTCCAGAGAACTGTGTTATAATTTTTGGAGTATAGGTGGTCTTGAGTAATTATTGTTAATTGAATAATTATCTAGTGGTGAGTGTTCTAGTATGAAAAAGGTGAGAGCAATCTTGTAATTTTAAGAGAATTTCTGGAGAAAGAATTGGACAAACAAGCTGTCCTAGTAATCTGAAATGGCAGTGATACTTAGGCTGAGGTAAAAATCTCCTTCAAACATTAGGGAGCTGGCCAGAATTAAATGTATGAGATCCTTCAGACAGCTTATGACTTGGGATTGGAGAAGGTAAGAACATCTATTGCTCAGAAGTAGGAGAAAAGTGAATTTTTAGATGCCCTTGTGCCTACATATGGTGGTTGTGAAAAAAACAAACAAGCACCAAAAGTTATTCTGAAGCTAGATAACCTATCTCTACTTTTGAGAATCCAATTCCTTCACTGAAGACAGAAAAAGAGGATTCATAAAAATGAGGCTTTAACTAGCCATGAATATAGCAGAATAAAAGCTGATCACTTAAAAGACATTTTGAATTGGTCTCCTGAGATAAAAAAAATATTAATAATACCTTAGAAATTGACATCAATTTGTATGATGTCTTTTTCCCATGACAAAGAAATAATAAACCAGAGTTAAAAAGGCTTTGCCCTAGAGATTGTTACCTTACCAGCAGGGATTTGCTACCTCTGACTGAAAAAGAATGCCCAAATTCAGTGTTGCACAGTAACTCCTTTAAATTTCCTTTATAAGGTTGATATCAAGCAAACAGCAAGTTGAAATCATGGCCTACATATACTTCCCTTAAAAAAAAGAAAAAAAGGGAGAGTCTTCCTACAATGTCTGCCACTACTTTTTGGTACAACAACTGAAATAAATTACAAGAGGGTCATATGGATTTCTCATTGGAAATATGGCCAGGTTTTCTTGGTAGTCTTGCTACTTAAGAGAGAGTGACTGTAAATTAAATCTTTTCAGGAAGCTCCCCTTCTGAAGGAGTGATAACACAAATTGGTTGCCCTCTTGCTAAGTATTCAGTAAAGTGGGTTCACCCCAAAGTCAGGTACAGACATTACACTTTTCAGTATAAGTGATTGGAAACTGTTCTATACCCATAACAGAACAGAATTTTGAAACACATGGACCAGAAACACTTTGGCAACTGGTGCCTCCTGGGTCTGGGGGCACACCTGGGGTCACTCTGCAGCTGATTGCTAAACTAGGGGGGCAAAGGGGGATGGTCCACTGCATGCTCAGCCGTGGACCCAGCAGTGGACCAGAAGTACTTCCAATACAATTCTGGGTCGGCCACCGAGCACATGGGGGGAGCTTTCCTGCACTCCTTGGGGATGCTCCATCTCCCCCAGCATCACAGTGTTCACAAGCCACACCTGGTAACTCAAGGTATGTGGAAAAAACATTTAAAGCTGTGTCTATGGCTGAATCTCTGATTCTCTGAATCAGCACTGAATCTTCAGATTCAGTCAAATCGAATGGGGACAGTGATCTGAATCAATGAATCAAGTCACTGTGCCCTGATTCGGGCTGCTGCAGAGCAAGTTGGAGATCTGTAAATAGCCTTTAAGGCTCCACATGTTACAGAAGTGGTGTACGGGTCAGAAGTAGCTTCTGAGAGGAACTCAGAAACAGGTGGTCCATAAAAAATTTATAGACGGGGAGGATGTAGACTTACTCTGGGGACCCTGGGGCAGCCTCCTTTACTGTCAAGCTCTGATATATAGCAAGGTGTGGCAGTTGAGAGCAAGGGGAAGGGGTGAATACCTGGAGAGTGAAAGTAAAAGCAGGAACTCTGAGGCTACCAGGGGTGTAATGGCTGCCCCTGGTATCCAGTTCTGCCACAGATGCCAATATTGCAAACATATGAGATAGAGTAAGAACTCCACTTCCAGCATTAACTAGGTATGATTACAACAAGTTGCTGAAAAATCTTATAAATATCTATTATATTTTTAAGCAAGGTCTAGGACTGACACTTATCTTGTTACCTTTGAGGTCAGGCCAATTCTCAGGATCTCAATAGTGTGCTGTTAGACAGGAGGGTGTGACACAATTGCACATGTACAAACACACAAATAAATTAGGTGCACAAGCGTGCGCGCGCGCACACACACACACACACACACACACACACACACACA
>NW_017729002.1:10867391-10868663 GCF_001723915.1 Gavialis gangeticus | reverse complement strand
TATCACCAATTCAAGCACATATACACTACACACTAAAAATTAGACAAAAATCAATTGTCAGTACCTGCAGACTTATTACACATACACAGATCACTAATTCATATATCATGCACAAAATGATATGTGCGTATGTGTGTGTATACACACACACACGCACACACTCACCAGTTCATACATACATACAACCCACCTACATATGCACACAGGTAAATTCCAGCTTGGATGGTACCGTGTGTATGTGTGTGCTTGGGGTACCTGGAGGAAGGTTAAAGTGAGAGAGAGAGTTAAAGTGTAGGGAGTGAAAGTTGCCAGAACTGGTGGACTAGAGAGAAGGTAGCTGAGGAACTGGGGCTTGGGTTTACTTAAGGTAGATTAGGGCTGGAAACTGAGGCAAACAGCTGAGATATTGGGGGGTGCAGATAAGTGGTGGCAAGGAGGAGACAGCCAGGAAAGAAACTGAGACAGAAACCTAATTGCTCAGGGGGAAAGGAAAAGGCAGTAGGGATAAGACATTGACAAAGAAACAGGGGGTTTGGAGGGAGAGGGGAGCTCAGGACAGGTGTTGGAGGTGGCAGTGAGCCAGAAGCAGGAGAGGGAGAAATGAGACAGAAGTTAGAAGGGCGAGAAGCAGAGATTGGAGCAGGGCCAAATAATAGTAAAGCAAAACCCAACTTAGGGGTCCAAATAACAGTTTTATTAACAGACAACACACTACACAGCCCCATTAAGTTATTGGTTTACACACACATACACACAAGCACTCACAATGGCAGCAGGAGAAAGAGACTCAGTGGAAGGGCTGGAGTCCAAGTAGGGAAGAGAAGCAGAGTCCAAGTCCTTGCTTGAAGAGGGGGTGGGGGGTGATAGCTACCTATCCAGGCTGGAAAGGGGCCCTTGTCCAGTAGGTGTTGTCCAGAGTGGGGTCACTGGCAGGGCCTCTGGGTGGATAGGTGGTGTGGCATGGTGGTGGTCCAGATGAAGAGGGTGTCACAAGGAGTCAGTCTTTACTACCTCTTTTATGGGGCACACTACCTCTGATCTCCTGTGGGAAAGGCCTGTCCAGGCAATGCCAGTCCTGTTCCAGAGGGTTCCAGGTGTTATTACTGAGCATGTGCATCCTGGCACAATGGTAGGTTGCCTCATCTTTTGTTTCTTGAATGGTGAGGGTGGTTCCAATGGCTGGGTTGTTGGTCCAAGTATTGGTGTTGATGGTTTAGTCATTCAGAGGGAGCTATTTTTAGACCTACTGCCATTGTCTCTCAAGCACCCTCA
>NW_017729002.1:10862955-10867363 GCF_001723915.1 Gavialis gangeticus | reverse complement strand
TGGGGGGTGATAGCTACCTATCCAGGCTGGAAAGGGGCCCTTGTCCAGTAGGTGTTGTCCAGAGTGGGGTCACTGGCAGGGCCTCTGGGTGGATAGGTGGTGTGGCATGGTGGTGGTCCAGATGAAGAGGGTGTCACAAGGAGTCAGTCTTTACTACCTCTTTTATGGGGCACACTACCTCTGATCTCCTGTGGGAAAGGCCTGTCCAGGCAATGCCAGTCCTGTTCCAGAGGGTTCCAGGTGTTATTACTGAGCATGTGCATCCTGGCACAATGGTAGGTTGCCTCATCTTTTGTTTCTTGAATGGTGAGGGTGGTTCCAATGGCTGGGTTGTTGGTCCAAGTATTGGTGTTGATGGTTTAGTCATTCAGAGGGAGCTATTTTTAGACCTACTGCCATTGTCTCTCAAGCACCCTCATTCATCCCCATTCATTCAGGAACCAAATTACATAGGATGGGTAGGTGTGAGTCATGGGTTACACAACCGGGCCTGGGGACAGGATGGAGAATTGAAAAACAAAAGGAAACTTGACATGACTTACGCTAACTTACATCTATAGGCCTAAAACAGTAATCACACAACATAAAAGGAGTAAAAAAAATCAATACAAACATAATAATTAGCACTTATAAAACAGTGGATGTCTATATCAAAATAGCAGAGCACTTATTTGCAGAGGGGAGAGAAATAAAACTTACTACCTAAAATAAAATGTTAAATCTTATCCTACATCTGATCTCACTTATACTTATCTCTAGGGAATAGAGAGGGAGAAACAAAGTCAGAAATGGTTGGGGAAGGGGAGCGAATGCATTTTAAAAGAAAAAAAAAAGAAAAACTGGAAGTTTTGCTACAATTCTTATACTTATCCATCAAATTAATAAGGCCAGTCAGTGTGTGCTGCCAGATATAAGAGATTAAGGGATGTCTTCTAAGTTGCTCCTCAAGAGTAGTATTGGGAATATTTGAATTAAATCAGCTGAAGATGGAATTGGTCATGTGTGGTTGTAAGGTCTCTTCTTTTTTCTGTTTTGTCTAGGGTGACAAGCAACTAGCAAAAGTTAGCATCTGCACTATTGCTATGTCATCTTGGCACTCCAGTTCATAAATGTTTGTTCAGAGTTTAAATTACCTTAATCAGTACTTTCATTTAAACTCTAGAGAAACATGAAGAAATTTCAACAGTATCTTACAGATGTACTAATTGACCTGTGCTCAGCTAATTATTCATTAAAACCTGTTTCACACATTAAATGAGTGGCAATGAACAAAATAAAAGGCACATTTACCTTTCTTTTACATTGGTGGACAGTATTTAAAACCCTGTAACTGATGCATTAACTGCCAATTGACATTGTTGTGATTAAAACAAGTGGCTCTGCATTATCTTTATAGCTTGTTGAATGTTTGTTATAACTGGTGAGCTCTTCTCCTCTTTTCCTTCAACAGCCTATTCACAGAATAGCAGGTGTCAAACAATGCAGAATGGTATTAGCAGCAGAACAAGATCATATGAGCATCTCTGAGTAACTTTGTTACAGATAAGACATATCAGTTATTAAAAATATGGATTAGATATAGGCAAACTATTTGTAATGCATGATTGCTATTCAAAATTTCCCAGAATTGTCTGTGAATAGATTGCATTTTTTTTCTGATTCATTTATGGGAAAAAAATCCCCCTCAGATATTTTATGGGAGGCAGTAAATTTTTGGTGTGTAGTTTATTGGCAAATATCCAAAATGAAATCAAAATTAGATCTGATCTGCTCAGATGTAAAGGTCATATAGTATTTTTGTTTCCTGGTTGAATGAGTCAGACTATTGCCATCAGATTTTTAGTGAAAATACTTCTGATTTGTAAATGTGAAGTTTAGATTTTTTTTTTTTAACACAGTTGTTTTTTTTTTTATATTTAAAACAAGTATCTATGGAAGTTTTTTATTTGCTTGTTTTTGTTGGGGTTTGGGGTTTTTTTTAGCCCTGGTGTGAATCCACTTTTTCTTTTATTACCTGTCACTGCTGAAAACATCACTATCTTTTTACTTCAGGTACATGTCTTAATTTTACTTTCAAAATAAATGTTACTTCCAGAACACCTTCAAATTCCAGCCATCTCTCTTGATCTGAATTGCCAAAAGGTTTTTAAGACAGTGCTTGTTTTAGTCTAAAGGAAATATTTTTAAAGGCAAAAAAGTACCATTTTCAAAAGGGGTCTGAGCACTTCATGCTTTCTGACTTTAAATGAAACTTAGCATCCTAAATGGATAGGGTAATTTTCAAAATAAACATGTCCAAAATCATTTGAGCCAATTTGAAAATGTAATCAGTAAGCGTCATCTCCAGCTGAGGAATCAAATGTACAGCCACTTTTTAAGCATGTGCGTATTTTCATTGCTTCCAAATGCTTAAAGTTACCCTTGCATTTAAGTACTTTATTGGATCAAGACCAAAATTGACTTTCTAGATGGTTTTAAAAGAACTGATTCTATTTAAAAAAACCCCACAAAATTATAATAACCGTTAATCTGGAATATTGGTTAAATGCCCAGCTAACTTAGCTCTACAACATAAAGATAGTTTGAAATAAAGGTTGATAAACATTCATCATACATTTAAGATATTTATGTTAAGAAAGCATGTCATGGAGTCCGGCCTTACTGGGTCTCTGTGCTGTAGAAATACACTAAAATAAAATGTTCTCAAAGGGTTTAAGATCTAAGTAATAAGTATATTTTCATTTAATTTGGAATAGTCAAACAACATTTTTACTATTACATGTGGAAGGCTTCTGCCAGAAACAAATGTTATGGCTGAAGTAGAAAGTAATGAAAATTTAAAATCATAATCTCTCTTTATTTTGATAAAGGAAAGGAAAATAATGTTTTGGCTGCTGCAACTTCGCAAACATAATATTTTATTTTCGCTTTACACTCTGGAACAAAAATTTCAGAAATAGTAATTTTAGTGTTCCAGTAATTAAGGCATCATGTAAAATTTCTCATGTTAGAAAAAGCAAAGTGGATTCATAGATTGTAAGGGGCTGGAAGGGAACTTGCAAGATCATTTGGTACAGCCCCCCTGCACTAGGCAGGAAAGACAACTGGGGTCAGGTGATCCCAGCATGGTGCCCATCCAGTTTTCTCTTGGAGATTTCCAGGATAGACAATATCACCACCTCTGGAGGGAGTTTATTCTATAGTCTGGACACCCTACCTGTGAAGAAGTTTGTCCTAGTGTTAAGCCTGAAATGGTCTCCCAGGAGTTTGTGGCCATTACTCCTAGTTTTCCTCAAGGGTGCCCTGGTGAACAGTTGTTCCCCGAGCCCCCTGATATAGTGGTAACCTGCTACCAAATCCTGTCTCAAACTTCTCTTTTTTAGGCTGAAGAGACCGAAGTCCTTCAATCTTTCCTTATATGGCTTGCCTTGCAAGTCCCTGATCATATGGGTGGCTCTTTTCTGGACTCTCTCAAGCTTTTCCACATCCTTGTTGAAATGTGACACCCAGAACTGGACACAGTGCTCCACCTGCAGCCTCACCAATGCTGAGTAAAGTGGAAGAATCACTTCCCTGGCTTTGCTTGAGATGCATCAGTTGATGCACGCCAGAGTACTGTTCTTCTTGCTGGTTATGGTCTGTTATTACCCCTAGGTCCCTTTAAGTTGTGGTGCTAGTCAGTTTGGCACCACTGAGCCTGTAAATATCTTGGGGATTGTTTGTCACCAGATGGAGCGCTTTGCATTTGTCAGTGTTGGACTTCATTTGGTTCTTATATGCCCAACCTGCCAGCCTGTCTAGGTCTGCAGCCTGTTTTCCAGTGTGAACACACTCCACTGTAACTTGGTGTCATCTGTGAACTTGGCCAGTGAGTTCTTCACCCTCACATCCAAATCCTTGATAAAGTTGTTGAAAAGCACTGGACCAAGCACAAACCCCTGGGGAACACCACTGACAACTTCTCACCAGGACCACACAGATCTGTTCGTTAGAACTCTCTGGGTTCTACCCCATAGCCAGCTTCCTACCCACCTAACTGTTGAGCAGTTAAGCCCACAATCCTCCAATTTTCCCATAAGAACGTCATGGGTTATCAGATCACGGGCCTCTTGGAAGTCTAGGTATACAATGTCAACTTCCTCACTCTTATCCAGGTGGTGAGTTACCTGGTCAAAGAAGGAGATTAGATTGGAAGACAAGTCCTGGACAAGGTGAAGCCATGCTGGCTGTCATTCAGAATCCTACCTTCTGCAAGTGTATCGCACATAGAATCCTTGATGAATTTTTCCAGGATTTTCCCAAGGGACAGAAGTTAGACTAAGTGGCCTCTAGTTGCCTGGGTCCTTTCTCCTCCTCAATGAGCACAACATTGGCCCTCTTCCAGTCTTCAGGCACCTCCGTTAAGTAC
>NW_017729002.1:10856120-10857955 GCF_001723915.1 Gavialis gangeticus | reverse complement strand
ATCGCACATAGAATCCTTGATGAATTTTTCCAGGATTTTCCCAAGGGACAGAAGTTAGACTAAGTGGCCTCTAGTTGCCTGGGTCCTTTCTCCTCCTCAATGAGCACAACATTGGCCCTCTTCCAGTCTTCAGGCACCTCCGTTAAGTACCTTGAGTTTTGGAAGAGTTTCACCAGAGGTCCCACAGTGACTTTGGCCAGCTCCTTCAGCACTCTTGAGTGAAGTTCATCTGGTCCTGCTAACTTATAAATGCCTAACTTTTCTAACTGATCACACAGCAGCTCAACATCAAGAGTAGGAAGGCTGTCATTCCCACCATGCCTCTGCTGAACCTGGTCTAATATGATTTTCCCCTTAGTCTGGTGAAATACCGAAACAAAGTCATCATTTAGTTCAGTTTTGTCCTGAGTGTCTGTATCTAGCTGTCCTGAGTTGTTAAGCAATGCCCCCATGTTTCCATTTGTTTTCCTCCTGTTCCCTACATAACTAAAGAAGGACTTCTTATTGTCCTTGATTTCTGTTGCTAGTTTAAATTCAGTCGCTGTCTTAGCCTTTCTAATCTGCTCCCTACAAGTGCAGGCTGTTGTTGTATAGTCCTTCTTGGGGACTGCCCCAAGCTTCCATTGTTTGTATGCCGCCTCCTTCTTTTTCAATGGGACCATGATATTCCTATTAAGCCAAAAGGGCTTACCAGCCCTTCTGCTACCTTTCCTTCACATGGGAATTGACTTCTTTTGTGCTTCGTGGATTGTGTCCTTGAGGAACGACCACTCTTCATGCACTCCTTTCACCTTTGGTCCCTGGTCCCACAGTGCTTCCCCTACTATTGCCCTGAGCCTATTGAAATTCACTTTTTTGACGTTCAAATCTTCAACCCTTCTAGCTGATTTGCCTGTCTTGCAATGGATATCGAATGTGATGGTTCTGTAGTTGCTGTCACCCAGGCTACTCTCTATATTCAGGTTGCTTACCAGATTGTCTCCTTTGGCCAAGACCAAATCTAGGAGTGCATTACATTTGGTTGGCCCATGCACTTTCTGAGTTCGGTATTGCTCTTCGATACAGGTCAGGGAGCAATGCAACCAATCTGACTTAGCTGAGTGTTCCTCCCAAGAGATGCCTGGTAATTGAAGTCGCTCATGACAACCATGTCCTGTGCGTGCACGGCTTCTGCCAGTTCTTGAGAGTAATGTAAGTGTGTCAGTTTAACCACATATCCCCTCAGTACAGAATATGCTAAACAGGGCTCTGTACACCTATCAATCCTGCTTATCACTTCAAGAGTTTGCGAAGAATCCCTATTGCCCCCTTCTGCATGGAATCAGATATTGCCATATGGGTGAAAACTACCCAAGTCAGAGTGGTCGGTATATGGTCTATGTGTTACTTACATACCACATATGTTACAATGAAAAGAAAACAAAGTGGTTTTGCCCTGGCCCTCAGCAAAAGAGTGAGTTTCATTCTCTGTGAATCAATGAAGCATATGACTGTTGAGTCACAGATGAATTGGTGTCAAATTTGACAGCTGTCTCTGACTTGGCTATATGTTAAACTATTAATTTTAACATTTCAATTACTAATTCCAGAATAAATCCCTAACAGGCACACTGTTTTCGTTATTATATTCTGACTAGAACAGTGGTTTTCCTTGATTACTACTACAAAAAATGTTTTTTTTCCCTTATGTAGAGTTTGCAAGAAATAGAAAAACATTTGTTTTATTCAAATCTTATTGCCCACAAGAGCAGTACTACATTTCTTCTTTGTCACCATTGATTTCATGGACAGTTTCTATTCTCTCTCTCTCTCTCTCTCTCTCTCTCTCTCTCTCT
>NW_017729002.1:10851340-10856109 GCF_001723915.1 Gavialis gangeticus | reverse complement strand
CTCTCTCTCTCTATATATATATATATATATATATATAAAATGTCTAGTCTTGCATCTCTTCCTTCTATCTTCATTTGCATTACCCTACTTTACGTAAGAAATATCATGCTTTATATCTCCGATGGTCCCAATGATAGCCACATACTTAGAATATTTTCATTTATACTGGAGCATAGTGCTTGCAGACTTCAGCTAATCCAATAATTTACTGTCTGTAGTGCACTGGCAGTCCATTGGCAGTTGACTTACTGCATCTGTTTCCATAAGCCTGTCACTTTGAGATGGGTATCAGTTGTTCCAGTTCATATTGTTTCTGTATCCCTAAGCTAAGTCCTCCATATCTGCTGGAGAGGGAGATCATTAGGTACATAGTCAGCTAGCCAGGGAGTCATTTCAAAGTGCCATTTTTATAGGAGAGTACCTTAATTGTTTTTCAGAGCTTAGTATAAACAGTTGCAATAACTGGAAAAGGCTCATAAGGCCCTGATTTGAAATGTGAAGGCTCATGGCTATAACTGCAGTATACTCTTGAAAATCTTACTTGTACAGGGTTTAGGCCTCCAGAGTCCATGTGAACAATGAGTTTCTAAGAAACTAATAGGCATGTAGCTTCCTATAACTTTCTTTCAAGTGTTTTGTAAAATACTAACTATAAATGAGAAACTATTTCTATCAATTTAGGCAGATTTTCAAACTCCATGAACAAATCAAGTATGTCTAAATAACTGAGCATTAGGCCAATAAACAGTATGCATTTTGGCTAGTATTCCTTTCATTAGCTTCAGCAGGTTTTTTAAATAGAAAAAGACAAGGTGAAAGGCAAATGTTCATTTAAGGGCAAGTAGCAAATTTAATGAATCATTAAATGCTGAATTAACTTTTGTTGATAATAAACAGCAAAGATGTGATAACTATCTCTACTGTGTATTTTTTTTATATTTAAATCAACAAATAAAAACCTCAGCCTTTCTTGCAAAAGCTCTCTGATCAGGGTATTGCACCAAGGATTTTGCTATTTCCATGCTCCAGTCATGCAAAACTCAGATTGCTGTAGAGTAATTCAGTATATTGATGTCCTTCATGTCAGTGTTAACATAGAAAAATAGCAGAAATGAGCCTGCACTGCAGAGATGAGATACAGATACAGATCTGATGCAAATTCTGAACATACTCTAATTTCAGACAGATTTGAATTCCTGGTATCTCTTCATACCCAGCTGAACTTGGGTGATAGTGAGTTATTAACAACAAACACACAAATAGAGCAACTAGTATATTGCAGATTTACATATATATTTAGTTCAAAGAGAATATACATGAAAACGGATTGTATCCTTTCCTTTTAAATGTTCCTGCCTCTAGTTTTCTTAAACGTAGAGGGAGGAGGGAAGCCCCACATTTTACTCAAGCATACGGTACTTTATCAAACTTGTATATAAATTACCTGATTCTTCATACTACTGATATTCTTCCAATTGCCTTAATAGACCATAAAAATGGTAATACTGTGGTAAACCGTTAAACGCTTAGCCATTTAGCCCAGCAGTATTCCTTGTTTAATAGTTTTACTCATTTAACACTTACGATTTGTAACAGAGTAAATCTAATTTTAAAGTAGGTTGAGGAAGTTAAACCACCTCTGGGGAATAAATCTACACTCCTTTACCTGGAGGGCAATACTAATTGCTATCCAGACCCAGAGCAGGCTCAAATGAAGTCAAGCTCCAAGGATTACTAATGAGAAAGGCTTACATTGTATGAGTTAAAAGTCTTTTGAATGCTATTGTTTACTTGAGATGCTGGCTGAAAAAAGTCTGAGAAACTCCATGCTGTCAGTAGACTGCTGGTGCTTTTAAGCATTTGTAATTATGAGCCTTCCTCCTTGGGATGTTAATGATAGTGGTTTGACCTTACTCCAGCATCCCAATCTAAATGTGTAACTTAGCCATCAGATTCCCTTAAATCAAGCACTAAATCTGTTTGATTGCCATTTCATATGGATATTAAAAAAACATCAGGGTCTACTCAGCAGCCTTTGTCAGCTAAATCCTGCCCAATAGTGTGAACAAAATAATGACTTGAACGACATTTTGTTTTGTTGTGCATTTACAAGCTTTGTGTTCTTCAGAAGATGAGGAATGTATGCTTTAATACAAGGTTTATTTTGTGTATCAGTAAGGTGCAACTCCCCCACTTAGTTGCAAAAGCACATGAGGAATGAGTGAGAACGTTTTTGACTAAAGGAAGGCTCTTCCTTTCCATCCATCATGAACTTTTCACCCCAAACTTGAGTCATCTGCATCTTGGCATTTAGAAAAGTTGAACTTGAATGCCTTTGGATTTTTATATTAGTGAAATCCTTGCAGAGGCCTATCTGGCTAGTCCTGCACCCTAGATGGTAGTGGTATACAGTACAAAGGAGGTGGCTAGAGGTTTGGTGAAGATGCACCTTCTCTTTTTTACCACTGATGCATGTCAAGCAGCTATTTAAACACTGATCTTCAGCAGCAAAAAAGGAGGTGACATGTGTCCTCTGCAGCAGTGAACTTCCAGCTGTTCTTTTTATGCTGTGTTGCATTCCTGCTTTTTTTTTAACTCCCCATTGCCAGAAACACTGCAGAGAATGTGCAGGGTATGAGGGTGGGGGACAGGATGGTGAAGTGCCCATCCCCAGCTCCTTGATGCCTTCTTCCTTCCCATTAAGCAGTGCCTGCAGCTTGTGCCCTTTTGAGCCACCTATCATACTCCACTTTCTTCTGGTGATAGCTGAAAATGGAAACACTAAAAGAGCATACATGAGTTTGACCCATTACAGAAATCTTAGATGCTGGAAAAAAAAACCCATCCAAATGTTTTTTGTGTTTATTTGAAAAAAATGTTTTGCTTTAAAAAATTGCTTGCTGCCCATCAGACTTGTGTTCTACTTGCTATGGAATACTGCTGTGATTCAATGCAGTCCCCTGGGAATAGTCAGGGTTACAATGAGAAGGGACCTAGAGAAGGCAATTCTTATGCCTTTCTACATTCATTGTAAAGTTTGTGAGTGTAGACTTCAGTACCAGAGACAGAAAATATGATTCTTCCTCAGAAGATGAATTAGCATTGAAGGATTATTTGCAGACAATGGACTGTAGGATATATCTGTTATAAAGTGAAATGGGATTTTTGGTTCCACAAATACTGCAGAAGACAGCAAGCACAGGGGAGTAATATTGCATTTAGAAAACCTAAAGTGTGAAGGTTTGTGGTAAAGGGAGTTTGCTATATATCCAAGTTATGCAGTAGATAAAGTCAAGGAGCATTGTATGTTAAAAATCAGTGCAGAAGGAGTTTATCTTCCGTTAATGAAAAACAGTTAAGAACACTTGACACTTTGCTTAAAATAGGGCTTGACTAACAACAATATTGTTTGTACTACATTTGCTTGTTTTCAGTGTATTTGTTGGCTAAAATCCAAAAAAATTACTTTTGATATTAAATGACTTTCTTCCCTCTATAATCACCAGCTAATCAGAGGTGTATGCTGTATGAAATCTGCTGATGTAAAACTGGTAAAAGGAAATAGTTTTTCACACTACATACAATCAAAATTAGATTGAGGAAGTCATTGTCATGAGTTACAGAGCTCAGAAAAATTATCAGGATTAGGATTGGGCATTTTAATAGACAGTAAAACCCAGTTGTGTGAGTTAATATTTAAAAAGTAACTTGGAATTTAAGAAGTAAGATGAAATACTCAGGCCTCAGGGCATAAGTCAATTTCTAACTGTTGGGGATGAGAGAGAGAATTTCTTTATGGACAGGTTATTCTATAACTGCCTAAAGCTAGGTTTCTTTTGACACCTTCAGTAGTATACAGTGGGAGACAGAATATTGGAGTAGATCTAGTCTAGTAGTTTCTCTTTTCTTAAGGATCTTTTGACCTAGAGGTAATAAATAGTTTTTGCTCTAAAATATATGAAGGAACACTTGAACTGGTGAAATTCAATTAAAGATGGATGACCACAATTTTGAGTTCTGTGAAGATTAAATCTCACATTTCAGACTTTCCCAGATACTCAGGCACATGCATGGGTGTCCCCAAAGTGCAGCTTGTTTAGGGAGTGGATATAATCTGTCAGGAAGTAGATATAGTTCCTCCACCCCTTCTCTCCTGTTTTACTGTATATTGGGATCCTGTTTCCTCTTAGTCCCTGAGATGCATTTGTTGGGGAATGCTAATAAATGTATTTCATTTACTTCTTTCCCTATGAGTATTTATTTTGGTTATAGTATGTTCATAGAGAGAGAAAGGAAAACATGGTGAAAATATTAGTGTTCTGTCATAATATTATGCTGCATTTTGTGGGTCTACTATGTTCCTCTGTCAAAAATCTTTTAAAAATATATAAAGTTTTTAGCCTTACAGTTGAACAACTAATGAGCACTTTTGGAAAGGTTGAACTGAACATAGATTGGAAGAAAGACACTAAGATTCCCTTTAACAATAATAATGCATGTTTCTTGTCTATCTTCTTGTGAATAACATACCTCCAGAGCAGGGTAGCTTGACCTTCTGTCAAATTATTGAGTTTGTAATAGTTAATGTACATATTCAACCCAGAACAATAGATAAAAATAGCAAACAATCCAGGAAAACTATTTGAACTTCTTACACCTGTAGATGGAAGAAAAGCAGAAAACTTAGAGAAGCAAAATTCCTTGGGTGGGAACTTTAGGGGAAAACAAATTGCAGAAACTCTCACAAAAAAGAGATTCTGTAACATACT
>NW_017729002.1:10839821-10851329 GCF_001723915.1 Gavialis gangeticus | reverse complement strand
CAGGGGGAAAAAAGTGAATGGAAAGTGTTTCAAACACCAGTGAAACTGACAAAAAAACCCTCAGCTGTCTGAGAGAAATTGCTTAAAGAGTGCATGGTCCTACACATTTGGAAGTATCATCAGACTGTTGCAGTCATGATTATGATTTTATTCAGTTCAGGTAAGGACAGTCCCACATTCTACTCTTGAGTCTTATTTGGTATTGTAAACTGCTTCTGTGGTAAATAGGAAATTCAGAAGATCTTTTAGAAAGCAATTCACCTCTGTACTTTCCCTCTGTAGGAAGCTATAAACTCCTCAGAGCTTGAGTCAGTATTAAGTGGCAAAGTGGTGCTTAAGTGGTCCCCTAGAGGGATTAACCAGGAGTTCTGCAGTGCATATGCCTTTTGTTGGTCTTTTGCACCACTGTGAGGTTCACCCTCACTGGCCAAACTCAATAAAAGCCAGTCATTTTCTTTGAGTAACAAGGCTGTGGAAAACCCAGAAAATGCATGGAAATCAGAACTAGGAGGGGGCCCTAGAGAATTTTTAACCTAAATAGAAGAAGCTATATCTTTACTACAGAAAGCTGTTACTGTTTCACTAGTCTTTCTTTTTGCCTCTGGGATATTCCAGAAATGTGTGCATCCTCTGTTTTATGTGATGTACTTGGCTTCCTCAGATGTGGGGAGAAACAGGAGGAGGTGGACGATGGCATGGCCTCCAGCACTTTGTTTATGAGAACATCCTCTTAGCAATTTCATGTCTGCATGAGGTCGAAGTATTGTTTCCAGTCTGCCCTTGAGCTGTGGATCAAGCATTTTACTCTTACTCTTTTCTGCTTTAAATCTTTATACTCTTATGCCGGGGTCTATAGACAGCTGAGATGTTTTTGCTAGTTTCCCTGGTGTTTGAAACACTTTCCATTCACTTTCTTTCCCTATCTGATTATGTTACAGAATCCATCAGTTCATATCTTGCTTTTCTTGCTGTACAAGGTATGTGTCCTGAGACCCACTGTACAGTAGCACTTGCTTTTCATGATATTCTACATAAAGGTGATTTTTGTGTAATCATTGCCACATAAAAATACTTTCATAGGAACATAAAAATTTCCATACAGGGTCAGATTAATAGTTCATCTAGCCCAGTATTCTGTTCCCCACAGGATGCTATAAAGGGAGAGTATTGAACAAGATAGCTGTAGAGTGATGTATCCCCTAATGCAGTGGTGGGCAATTTATTTGGGCCTGCAGGACACATAGGGAGTTTTGAGGAGCTGTCACAGGCTGAGTCAGTGCTGCCAAGTCCCCCACAACAAGTTATGAAACCTCCCTATGGGGGATGAGGCTTTGGATGGGTGGGGAGCTGGAATGGGCACAGGTGGATGGCAGCTTCAGCAGAGGCAGTTTATCCAGGGATCCTGCGGGTACCAGCGCTGCCCCTCTACCCCAAGGAAAGGCTGGAACTGCTGCCTGGCCTTAGTGTTGGTGATCTGGGGATGGAGGCAACGGCAGCACCACCAGTTGGGCAGAAGCTACTGCTGGCCGCCAGGAAAAAATGGGATCTGGCAGCATGTGCAGCCACCTCCCCCTTGCTGCTGCCAGGCCCTTCTCTCTGTGGCTGCCTGGAGCATGGCTTCTCCCTGCTGCCATCACCCCACTGGAGATAGAATGTGGCTGGGTTATTTCTCTGCCTTCTTCATCAGAATGTAAAACCTGAATGTTTTGCTTGTATTACAGCATGCTGTTTTTCCCACCCCCCATAACCACTTGCTGGAAATTGTTGTGTGCATTATATGTGAGAAAAATTGTAAGAACAGTATCTGCTGATACAGGCAAGCAAAAGTAAAAGTAAAATCTGCACACAGTTCACAGAAAAAGAACAGTGAGCAGCTCTACTCCCTAGCTGTTGCTGCTCAGTTTCTTACTTCAAGGAAAGATATTTTTTTCTTCATTCTACCTTTCAGAAACAAGGTGTGTATTATATTCTCGGTCATGTTCTATGCTAGAGAATATGATACTTTTTTTTAAAAGCCAAATATTTTCTTTTCTTTTTTTCAAGACCCCCTCAACCTTTAGTTTTACCAGGGCATACATAAGCCAGACTCAAGGCTTGTGCCTGGGCTAACACCAGGGAAGGGGCATGCATGGTCCCACTTGGTCGGGGCTGGGGGGGAGGTGGGGAGGGGCAGGTCAGTTGGATAGGGGTCTCCATTACTGGTGTCTGGATCAATGGGTTACAGTGTCTGGCTCACTGAGGTTGGCAAACATTCTTTTCCCCAGTGCAACTCCCCAGAATGACCCTGACTGTGGCAACAAGCCATTCAGAGCACGCTGTTCACTGGTGCCAGTTGAAATTGCAAGAGTTGCCAAAAATATATTAGCAGAGCATATCTCCCCAGACTTTGCATGAAAGCAGCTGCCTTGAGGAACTACTGCTCCCTTCCACCCCCCACTAAAATATCCCTTTTTGGTTTGCTATGGCTGAATATCCCCTTCCCCCCAACCCATATATTCACTTGGTGGTTTTACAGAAAACCCAACAAACAGCAGTTTGTGAGACTGCAGGACCATTAAGCATGGCTGCCTGCTTTATGCATATCGGGTCAGTTCTTTCCTCACTGAGAATGACAGCGCTAAATGAGGATTGGAGTAGGATTAAGATGGCATGTCCACGCACCCTAGCTTCTTGTTCCCACAACTACAACACATGAACAGGTATGCTGTAGTTCACAACTTTATTTATTATCCCATTTCCTCAGACCTCAGTGGGACTGTACCACTCACACACTGAGAAAGGTGTTGATTTCTTCTGTGATGTCTACCTTTGTATCAGAGGGCAGGGTCATGTAGCCCTGTGACAAGTATCCATCCAGCTGCCAGTGTAGGTTGCATGGCAGGGCAGGCTTGCCCCCTGTCCCGTCATAGCTAAGGGTCCCAAACCAGGACTGCAGGTGTACACAGGGTACCAGCAGCAGCAGCAGCAGCAGGGCATGCTAGCTCAGGCAACCTTCAGCCTGTGCAAAGAACTCATTACACACCACCCAGAGTACATGCAGAAGTAGCATGTAAGGGGCACATTGGCATTACCAGGAGTGACCGTCTCTGGGGCACTTCCCCAGAGAGTCCCCCAGAGGGAATGGTGGCTGCACAGCCAAACCCTTGTACCAGTTGTTCTGCAGCCCTGCACAACCCAAGCCTGGGCACCGAGGGCTGTGCTGCAGCAGAGAACAGCAGTTGTCCTGCATGAGTAGACAGGGAGGTAGGGAAAAGGATTTGGAACAGAGACAGCAGTTACCTGTGACCATCACAGTGAGCTGTCAGCCCCAGTGGACCACGTTGGGTAGGGGAGGGTGTCATCCAGCAGAGGCTCACCCAGCAGCTAACTGGCCACCAGATTTGACTACTGGTCAAAATCCAGTGGCCAGTCAGCTTACCATTCTCCCTGGGCACCCCTGTGTAGAGCTGAGCCCTGATCTGAGGAAAGGCAGTAGATGGCACATGGTTCAGAGCATCTTATCTGTGAAATGTTGCAAATGTTCACAAAAGACTTCTGTCTCTTGGGTCTGCAGAACCAACATCTGTGCATGGGGGAGAGTCCAGCTTGGGGTCCTATAACTCAAGGTCATATGGAAAGAGGCATAATGTGGGGTGGCCAAAGAAGGCTTTCCATTTGTAATGACAGTCCAAAAGCCAGTTCCTTTTTTGAGCCCATATAGTACAGTGGTCATGGGGGGACTGTCAGTTGACAGCCCGCAGCCAAGTTGAGCTTTGGGCAGGTGAAGACTTCCCCAGAGATTTTCAGTTAGCCCAAACAGAGATGTTCTTTCTGCTTGTATAAGTGTTATGGGTGATGATTATGTTTAATTATTGCAATCAAAGTTTCTATGTGCTTGACCTCAGGTTCCATGTGTGTACTGGCCAAAGGGAGGGACTTGACAGGTACTTATTTTTTTCAATGCAAGCCATTATCAAATGCTCAAGCCAGGGTGTTTGGCTTTGTTCTTCTAATTTGCAAAACCAATAGCAGTTGACAGAGGCACCCATAGAGGGGTTTGTAAACATTTTAAAACTGGGAAACCTATTACAATTGCAGATAAGCTTCATGGAGTGTTACAAAAATAAATGTCAGGAGCCAGGGGGAGCATGGTCCAGGCTGGCACCCTGGCCAGGGCCATGTGTCATGGGCATGGGACTGGTAGGGCACCACATTTGCTGTTAAGTGCAAATGAAAGTACTCCCAGGTGTCCATATTAAGCACCCAAGTGGTTATTAACTCCTTGCAGGATCCAGGGGAAAATTAAGGGGCAGCATGGTACACGGATCACTCTGGCTATGGACATGCAGAGGGGCAAGGTAGGACATAGCACACAGGATATGTGCTGCCTGCAGGCAACATGAGTAGCCCTGCTCCCACCCCCTGCCATTTATGTTTGGCTGCCAGCACCAGCACCACTATTCTAGTATGGGGCAGCTCTGAGGTTGTTGATTTGTGGGTTGGGGAAATAGGCTCAGTGGTTTCATTTCTGGTGACCTCCCAGATAGAGGCAAGCCTAATAGATCTTGCTTTCTTGTTCCTGAGGTAACTTACTAACTGGGGGACTTGTTCACATGCTTCAGGATCTGTTTCTTAATCATTGTGTAGGTCTTCTCAAGACCTGCATGGTACCATAAGGAGAGCTTAAGGAATTATTTTGTGCTGGCTATGATATCCTTTTGGAATTCCTTAGTGTTGGCCATACTGTCTCTAAGCACCACCCAGACTTCGTCCCACCAGTCATCCACGGTGGTCGCTCAGGATTCTGTGGTCACTACCAAAGACTCCATCATGCTGTCTCTGGAGCATTTCTGCTTGCAAAAGAATTCACACATTCACTCCGCTCCAGTGCAAGCTGATGTCCGCGATTCGGGCGCATGTCCCCAGCTTCTATCAGGTGCGGTAGCTGGTAACAGGAGTAGAAAAATTAAGTGTTCCTGGTCCAAGTTGTCATCCCTACTCACTAACTGAAAGGTTAACACCCTAAACAACTTGCAGGAAATCCACAGCACATTCACCCCAATGGAAGTGAAACATTGCGTGTCTGCTGTAGTACCACAAATGGATATAATGCCCATTCCCCAATACTTACAACTCCCCAGGTGTGGATCCTTTTGGGTATCCAGAACTGAAACCTATCTTTGGGTCTTCTGAGCTTCTGGTATGTGTGTCGGTGTCACTTAGGTTGACTCTTCGTACCCTCTTATAATCTCCCAAAGAACTATAGGTATCCCAACTTTCCCACCTGCCATGTCTTGGATGTTATTATTATATGTTCTAGTTTATGATGTCACTAGTTGGGAGGATTGTTGTCTATAGTTTTTTTTTGGTTGTTTTTTTTTTGCGGGGGGTTGTTTCATTTTTTTTTAAAGCCTCTATTAGGGGTCCTGGTATTATGGAGAAATACCTCGCTCACCTTCTTGACTATCCACATTCACTCGCCGACATATATATATATATTCATAGTCTGATTCAGATTAACACTTGTCTTTATTTTTATCTTTTATCACTCCATACAAACTTTCTTTACCTTTAGGCAGAAGCTGTCCTTTTGTATCCTTTTACTTTTTGGTTTTAGAGCCTTATCAGTGACATCAACTTTGTAACTCTACCTACATAATGTTCTTATGTAACCGCTATCAATTTGGTTGAACTAAACTTAGTATTAGAAAACAAAGTCTCTTTCTATCTTGTTCGTCTGTTGTTTTTTTTGTGTGTGGGTTTTTATCTTCAAACTCTGCTGTATACTTTCTCTTTATTTTGTTGATATATATGTCTACCTTTTATCCTGTGTGTGACTGAAGCCTTGAATCCTCTTGTTGGACATCCAGATGTCATCTTCAAACTTGAGAGAGTGGGTCAAAGTTCATTCTCTTCTTTTCTTTGTTTTCTTTTGAGCCCAGCAGCAAGACACATCCTGCTGTTTGTCTCCTCAGGGATCCACCCCTCCTCCTTGGAGTTCCACTCTCTCCAGCGTTGTCAGAAGTCTTGAGGTAAGTTTCTTTTCTCCTGGGAATTCTCTTTCTCCCTCTTTTTCTCCTTTAGCCCCCTCTCCTTTTTTTGCTGAAGCTCCCATCTCCTCTCTTTGTTCCACTCTAGGAGCTTCCATCCTTATATGGTAATGGCTCTGGAAGCTGCATTCTCTGGCTCTTTTTGCCACGTCTGTGTTTACTCTTTCACACCATGTCACACAAATCCAGGGGGGATAGCACAGTTCCATCCAATGTATCATCGTTGTCCTCCTCTGTGTATCAGGGAGACTGTTTCCATGTTCAGGATACCTTTATCTTGGCTGTCCCTATCTACAGCTCCTGCAAGCAGTCACCCAACACCTCTGGCATGTTTTCTGTAGGAGTTTCAGGACTGTCTGTCATCTCTTAGCTGGGTGTACCCTCCTGAGCACCCATTGTCATGAATGAATGGAGATAAGCTTCACCTGCATCCTTGACGAGAATGACAGACAGCTGCTCATAGAAAGGTGAAATTGTGTGTGCTGCCCCAGAACAAAAGTTCTCATCCTTGGCCCAATGAAAAGCACATTTCAGGGCCTTGATCTTACTGCAGCACTGTGTTCAGTTCCAATTGTGCCTACTCACCTTCATTTCCTTGGCAATTGCTGTATAAACTGGATTATTTAATCTATTTTCCAACTGCTCAATAATCTTTTCTTCCAACCAAATATTGATCAAGTCTTTAAGTTCTTCTCAGGTCCAGTTGGGGTCACAGTTTATAGATGTGTCAGGCTCCTGCTCTGTAGCCTGCAGACTTGACTCATTCTTCAGTGTTGACATCGAGAATTGTTTTGTGGCCAAAATGAGTCAAGAGAGTACTAAGAGTTGCAAGATGCTTTCTGGCAAAGTTTTGGAACAGTTATATACATGCGTTTTAAAAGTATTTCCTGAAATTTCATGTATACCTACCTATGAAGGTATGAACTGTGTCTTAGTGCTGGCAGTTACAGGAATCTATCTGCTCAAGTGACCTTTCCTAACAAAATGCCAATGATATGCATGGCCTAGCTCAAATTGTCCCCCATTGTCCAGAAGGATAGATCATAATGGCTCACTGCCAATCACACCCAAGAGTCTTTGGCTGGCAGCTCTTCCTTCATGCACATATCCCCTCCCCCACTGTGCCACTTATCAATCATTCAACTGTTTTGGTGGTCCATTTGATGTGAAGGGAAGGAATAATCAGGGTTCATCCACTCAGTGTTTGGCTCAGCATCCCACTTTTTACTGATGAGCAATTGGGGAATTTTGGCTAAAACCCCCAAACCCTAAGTTTTGGGAGGAGGCTGGGTTACAGGAACCTGAGGTGTTAAGCAATAGAAATGTAGCAGGGATTGTCTTACTGGACTATTCCAAAACCGGGTGTAGGTTAATTCCCCCCTAACCCCCAACCACTGTGGCTGCAAGATCACGTGATGGTTCTCACGTCTCAATACCTGGCATGGGTGTTGATGTGTTAATGAGAGGTATTCAAATTTAGTGCTGGCCCCACACACCCACATTTCAACCTTGGCTTATTCTGGGGTAGGGTACATTGATTGGATGATACCTCTTGGTGTACCTATTCATTGTTCCAGTCAATGCTAGTATGTGCTCCCCCTGGCATATGGTGGTTTTCTAGAATCATCCTACACCCCACAAGTTCTTAGTGGCTGAGCAGTACATGTCCTGCCCCCACTGCAGGCAAAAAGCTCTGCTAAGCCTACACCCAGCCCATGGCCTCCTAAGCTATGTAATGATTGAATTGTAAATAGCAGGGCAGTTATAATGATAAGAGATTATATTCAACAGTTCTAGCTATTCAGCTGACCTGCCTAGTGAACCTTGGTGGTGCTGTGTGCTAAACAGCCACCCTGCTGTGTGCTGCAATACAATGTGGCTTGAATGAACCCTGACAGAGTGAGTGGAGAGGACCAAATGCTGGTGGATGCCCTGGTTATGGCCTTGAATGCAATCAGTAATGTAGAGATGCAGCTACTGACCACAATGCAGGGTATGCTGAACCTTCTATGAAGTTGCCAGATATCTTCTATGAAGATATACCAGAACCTAATCACAGCTTGCTATACTAGATAATAGCCTATGCCATGGAATGGGAGAACTGAGAGGCAGCCATTGATCTGGTGGATGACAGGGCTCTGTGGGTCCACCTAAGGAGCAATGATATCAGGATCTGGGCCCACGCAAGCCACTCTGACTATTCATGACAAATCATACTGTCGACTTGGGGTGATAAACAGTGGCTGGAGATGTTCTGAATGAGCAGGGAGACAAGGTGCTTTGGGTAAATCTGATATATTTTATTAGACCAACTAAATATTTGGAAAAAAAATTTCTTAGCAAGCTTTTGATTTAAAAAAACCCTTAGTCAGGCTGAATTCATTCCATCCAGGAACAGTACATACCAAATGCAGATGCTTCCATTCAAGAAAAGCACACAGCAACTGTAGATGCTTTCTCAGCCTGATGAAGGGGTTTTAAACCCAAAAGCTTGTTAAGAAAAAAATTTCCAACTATTTAGTTGGTCTAATAAAAGATATCAGATTTACCCAAAGAACCTAGTCTGCCTATGTCCTTAGACCAACAAAACTACAACCTGCACCCCTGTAACATGAATGAGCAGGGAGACATTTGATCACATAGTCTCAATGCTGGGGCCACAAACTGTGAGACAGGAGACTATTATGTGTCAGCCCATTGCTCTGGACAAGAGGGTAGCCATGGCCATCATGAAACTGGCCACCACTACAAGCCTCTGCTACATCACAAACCAGTTTGGTGTGGCTCCCTGCACAGACAGGCTGGCAATACATTGAGGTATGCCAGCTGCTGCAGGCTGTCATAGTGAACAACTTTATTTGCCTTCATAACCCCATGGAAGTTGTATTAAGGCTTCATGGAGTTCCCTAACCGTGTGGGTGCATTGGATATCACACACATTCCTGTGTTATCACCATCACAGGTGAGCTGGTCATTCACAGACAAGAAGGGATTTGCCTCAATGATCCTGCAAGTCATGGTGGATCACTGGAGCCATTTCACTAACATTTATACAGGCTGGACAGCTAACGCACAAATGTAAATGTATTTAGAAACTCATCACTGCTTGGAGAAAGAACAATGTACACCTAGAGTCCCCAGTAGAGTGATCTGTGGCTTTGCCACTGCCCTCCCCCACTCCTCCCCCACTTATAATAGCGGATGCAGATTATCCCCTCTGGCCCTGGCTCATGAATCCATATGGGGGACATGTTACCGACCTGCAAAAGATAGTATTCAACTATTATCTGAGCAAATTCAGGATGGCTGTTGAATGTACCTTTGGCCACCTCAAAACACAGTTGAGGTCACTGAACTACAGGCTTGAGTTGGAGCCAGGAAACATAAAGGCTTTCTTAGTGGCATCCTGCATGCTCCACAATATTTGCAAGACCAGGGGAAAGGTTTTTAGTGAGTCTTGGGCTGAGGAATCACAGGAGGCAGTGGGAAGTGCATGGCACCACCCACCATCAGCATGGAGATGCTGGTTGGGTGGCCATTGTGTGCAACTGCCTGGCTGCACATGCTATGGCCGCTGCTGATGGAGTCAGTTTTCTCTAGGTTGAAGGATATCTTCCTGATATCTACTGCTGAGTGCTTCTTTGAATAAAAATAAAATTTTCATTACAACAAAAATGTTCTGTCTGTTTCATAAGTGCATTATCTGTAGTGGCAGGGAGGCTGTGGTGATGGTGAGGGAGGGGTTTGAGGAGTGGGCATGGTTCTCCTTGTGGGCAACTGCAGCTTCCTGTGGTTACTTGAACTATGACGAACAGTCTCATTCTGCTGGGGTTGGACAGGGCATAGGGGGAGGGGATTTTTTCATAGGCAGATTAACACATGAGCCTGCTGAGCCTGGGCCCAGGGACCCTGGCTCAGTTCAGATAAAACTGGTGTCTGGGCAGGCCTGGGTATGTGCATCACAGTGGGCCATGGCTTCTGGGTACCAGGCATGGAGACACAATTGCGCTGGAGGCCTGGGAGTGGCTGTCGGTGCCAGAGAGTGGAGCTGGGTACAGTGTGTTGCCAGGATCTGCTGATGACAGAGTGGCCCCAGCGCAGCCAGGTCCTGGCCTGGCCATGATGCTGTGCATTGGTCGGGCACTGCTACAGCTAGATTGAGCTATGCTGGGGTGAAGGGCTGACCCTGGGGCTCAGTCTGTGCTGTACACACCCAGAGGGCAGTGGATCTGCACCCCTGGTGCTGGTTCCAGCACAGACCTTTGGACAGGGGAGGCTGCAGCTCCTGCCACAGGCCTGGAAAGCAGTGTATCCCAATTGCCACTGCTCCCACTGAACCAGCCATGGACAGACCCTCTAGGTGCAGGGCAGGCCCAGGGCCCCCATGAGTCATGACTAGCCACCCTTGGGGTTCAGGGTTCATCCATTCAGTCCTATGGTCAGCACCTGCAGGCATGACAAGAACTGAGTGTCTGCAGGTTCAGGCAGAGTCTTCCCCCTGCCTTGAAACACAGTGACTCAGGTGAACTGCAGCATCTGCCTACACCACCTGCAATAGTTCATGAACCTGTCTGTCTGCTGTGACAACTTTTGCAAGCAACTACAGGTTTGGTTGTTTGGGGGGGAACTTCCCTTGGCCAGGTCAACCCAAGAACCTTTCGGCTAGCTGCGGCTTGAATGCCACTCCCCCCACACCCTCCAGAACCCCATTAAATATCTGGCCACTTTTACACAAAAGCAACTAGCAGGGTTCTGAAAACCCAATCAAAAAACTACAGGGCTGCTTCTTTATGAATAGCAGGTACACAACACCTGGCCCTGCCCGACATCCCTGGCTTCCCCCTGCCCCACATTGTGCACTGCCCAGGATTGAGGAAGCTGGCTGAAGGAGCCTGCTGAAGGCAGACGATGAGCAATTAGCAGCAAATCAACACAGCAGCTGGCAAGAGAACCCATAGGGGGGCAAGGAAAACAGCTGGAATGGGTAAATCAGTAAACTAGTACCAGCCGGTACCAACAAAACTGGTAAACTGGTACCAACAAGAAGGCTGGCTGAAAAGACACAACTGGAGCTACCTGGAAGACAGTCATCTCAGGCTCCAGGACATGCAGGGCTAGGGATGCCCCTCCCCTGGCATTGCACAACAAGTATGCTCTCCTCACCATGCATGAAGAGGCTCTGATCAAGACACCAGAAAAAGAGGTGGGTAGTCAACAAACTGCCACCCCCAAGAGGAGACACAAGGTGATGGTGGTGAGGGACTCCCTCCTGCAGAGTACCAAGTGACCCATCTGCTATTCAGACCCCCTAGCCTGTGAGGTCTGCTGCCTTCCTGGGGCCCACATCCAGGATTTTGTGGAGAGGATCCCTAGGCTCATCTGGGCCTCTGACCACTACCCCATGCTCCTTTTCCATGTGGGCACAAATGACATGGCCAGGAGCACTGTTCAACATCTTCATCAGTGACTTGGACAAGGG
>NW_017729002.1:10838059-10838960 GCF_001723915.1 Gavialis gangeticus | reverse complement strand
CTCAGGTCCCTTCTGACCCTACTAACTATGAAACTATAATCCGGACCAGGTCATGAGTGACTACGGGGTTCTGGGGGTGGTGCTCAAGGGGTCGGGGGTGCAGGTAGTCTTTTTCTCTGTGCTCCCAGTTCCACAGACCTAGGAGGGAAGGATGCATTGAAGAAGTAAACTGATGACTCCAGAGGTGGTGCTACCAAGAGGGCTTTGGTTTCTTCAACCACAGCGCACACTTCAGGGAGAGAGAACTCCACCTAATGTGAAGGGGTAAGTCCCTGTTCTCAGCCAGGATAGACAGTCTTCTAAATAGGATTTTATACTAAGATCACCAGGGGATGGGGACACACTAACTGGAGCATGCCTGAGGACCAGCATGCAAATAAGCTCCTAAGTCAGGGACACTAGGAGAGCCACTCTTGCAGGAGCTGAGGGAATAGTTCTCCTTCAGCATGACAGGAAGTCGAGGATTGCAGTTGGAGGACTCAGGTGCCTGTACACTAATGCCAGGAGCATGGGGAACAAGCAGGAGCTATCCTTCCTACTCTCCAGTGGACATTATGATCTGGTAGGGATTACAGAGACCTAGTGGGACTCCTCATGTGATTGGAACATAGCCAAAGAGGTCTACACCCTGCACAGAAGGAACCGAGTAGGGAAGGAAGGTGGAGGTGTAGCTCTCTATGTGAGCAGCAGTACACCTCCTTGGAGGCTGACATTGGCTCCAGAAATGGACAGCTTGAAACCCTCTGGGTCAAGTTACCGGGCGGGAGGGGTGTATGGTGAGAGAGACTTGACTGTAGGTGTATACTACAAACCACCAAACCAGGGGGATATGCTCAATCTGGTGTTCTTTTGAGAATTGGCAGAGGCCACACATGCATGGGACATGGTCATCATGGGCGAC
>NW_017729002.1:10822690-10833059 GCF_001723915.1 Gavialis gangeticus | reverse complement strand
GTGTATACTACAAACCACCAAACCAGGGGGATATGCTCAATCTGGTGTTCTTTTGAGAATTGGCAGAGGCCACACATGCATGGGACATGGTCATCATGGGCGACTTCAATTACCCAGACATCTCTTGGGAGGAACACTCAGCTAAGTTGGATCAGTTGCATTGCTTTCTGACCTGTATCAAAGAGCTCTACCAGACTGAGGAAGTGCATGGTCCAACCAAAGGTAACGCTCTCCTTGACTTCGTCTTGGCTAAGGAGATGGTCGAGTGACTTGAATATAGAGGGTAGCTTGGGTGACAGTGACCATGAAACCATGTTCACCGTACATCATAAAGCAGGCAAATCAGCAGGGTTGAGTTTTGGACTTCAAAAAAGTGAATTTCAACAGGCTCAGGGCAATAGTAGGGGAAGCGCTGTGTGACCAAGGACTGAAGGTGAGAGGATTGCATAAAGACACTATCCTTGAAGCCAAAATAAGTCCATTCCAATGCAAAGGAAAAGTAGAAGGGCTGGTAAGTCTTCTTGGCTTAATAGGGAGCCCTGTGAGTGTGTGCACAGCATTTGCTCTGAAGGCTGAATGAAAGCACTCCTGGGTGGCCCCTTTAGGCACCCAAGTGGTTCTTAATTCCTTGATGGAACCAGGGACAGATTATGGGGGGTTTGTGCTGCTATCAGTAGCTGCACCCCTTGGGTAGCCATGGGCTTCAAGGAACAGGGGGGCACCCATTCCAGTGCCATATTGGGGTAGGAGAGGGGGGGATGACCATGCAGGCAACTGCAGCTTGGCATGGGGCTCCGGATGCCAGGACGAAACTGGAAGGTAAGGGAAAGAGATGGGGCAGGCAGAGACGGTAAATGCCCATCTGCTGCCCAGGACTGAAGTCCCTGGGAATGGGACAATAGACCCACAAGGTCTTCAGAGATCAAAGGAGCTCAGAGAGGAGATGGGGGAAAAGAAGCAGCTCCATGTTAATTATCTGCTGCGAATGGTCAATTGAGCTGGCAGGGCACTGATTAATGAAAAAAAATAGGACGTATGATTGTGGCTTCAGTGATCAAGTGCGTATAGATTGAAGACAAGGATGAGAGAGCAAGCACCAGAGACCCCTGTCAGTGAGGGGAAGATCATTGAATGGATGGCAGGTTTTCATATTTTTTTTCTTTTCCTTGGCTAAAAGGATTTTTTTTTGTCTGGTATGGCACTTTGGCAAGTGCCTGTCAGCTCTGGCTCAGGGAGTTATCACCCCTCCCCAATTAATCAAGTCATCAAAGTCATGGCAGGAGAGATAGAAGAGAGGAGGACTGACCCAATTGTACTGACTGGTGCTGGCCTTGTGAGAAAAAAGGGCCAGTGAATGTCAACAGGACACAAAGGCCCATGCCCATACATGGTGATAACTTGACACAAATCGTTAGTTTAGATTTTTATCAGAACTGCAATAAAGTAGGGCTGCGCAAAGCTTTGGTCGCTGATTCGATTCGGTGGAGATTTGACCTGATTTGGTGACTGATGTTGATCTTAAAATTGTCTGGTTGGTTTGCAAAGAAGAAAATGATAATTTTGCATAAACCTAAATAAATTGTATGCTGAGTCTTAAAAATGATCCCTATCCTATCTACTAACAACTCCACTATCCTATTATTATCCTATCAGCTCCAACCGACAACCTCACTATCCTATCAGCTATTCAGAAAAAATTCTGTGGGAAATAACTGGGATCTTTCTGCTGTGGCTATTAATAAATAACTTGTGACCGGTCGAAACTGGATTTAAGTCTTATGCAGGAAAATTCTTAGACAAGAAAAATCTGTTTCTGGGGTATCAGTGGATGGTATGTACTAGCAAATGCTGATTCCTTAATGGTGATCACTGTACAGAGTTACAGCACTGCCTAGTTTATCATACTGCTAATTTAAAGAAATAAATTTCCTCATCCAATAGCACTCAGACACATACAGACAATTGAGTAGTGATACCTGGTGTTATTAGCTCTTATTCCTCCACAACAATTTGCCAAAATAATTGCCTCAGCCACAATGACCTTGTTATGTGATGTTTTTGACTGCAAGATGTGCAACAATTTATTTGTTGCTGTGGCTTTTCTTGCTTAAATTAGCATTATTTTTTTCTTAAAACCAAGCAGACCTGACTCCTCCATTCAGCTATAGCACAGAAAGAGATTGTTTATGCTATTTTTGCTCTTTGCTATTATTTCAAGTTGTGCCTTTCATTTTCTCTTGGCAGATAACTAATGGTAGATTAGGAAATAAACAGCAGCCTTTATGAAGTGACTCTTTAACATCTAGCTCACTTCCACAGCAATTCCTATTTTTAACTCCGTTGTCAGTGAAATTTATGGAGAGAAATCTTTTTTTTTTTTTTTTAATTTTGTACTTTTGTAAATCCTGTACTGCCAACTTTGTACAGGTACATAGTTTCCATCACTTATCCATGCAATGCCCTTTATGCTCAAGCCTCCATGTGTAGGGGACTTTTGGCAGCATTTACAAAAATAAAATCTGTGGAAGCAAGCTCTTGGGTGATTCTTTGTCATGCAGCATCATCTCCAGTGAAGGCATATTACTGAGAGTACTTCTTCCCTTCAATCCAGAGATCTGGAAGAAATAAGAAGAAATATTTTCACTTATACACAGCTCAGATTCTACTCTTATGTCCTCCTATATCTGACTAATACGTCTCCTACATTCTACTTCCAAGAGTAAGAAAAAGTACAACTATCCTACAGATCAAGCTGAATGTCCAGCGTGGTCCAAAGTGCATTTCCTCTCATCTGGACACTCTCTTTTCCTCTTTGGTCAACCACATTTCTTGTATATAAAATCATATGGACTGGGGCATAGGAAGCAGCAGTTGAATTGGTTAGCCAATAGCCAGCTCTTTGCTTGCATTAGTTTTACATGTTTTCTTATTGGTGCCTTCTGCAAATATGATATATTTCTGCAGCTGTATGTTACACATCACTGCCACTCATTGGGTCTATCTTGGGTAAATTGTATGCTTCTGAACTGAGGATACAGTTTTTGCTCTTTTCATTCTTGATACCAGTTAATTGTTGATTTCCAGGCCTGTTTCTCAAAGTGGAATATCATTCAAGTTCTCATGAGTGCTTTCTAATGAATTAGAGAGATGTTCTTCTGAGTCTTTCAAATTTCTTCTCCTCTTTTTAGATATTTCTCATCATCACTCTTAATCAGGCTGTCTCCCTCATGGGTTTTCATCCCACACAAAGCCCTTGTAATCTGGTATACTGTCTTGTGATTTCTTTTGTCAGCTGTCTCTTACTTTCTGGGCTACTTTAAATATCTTATCTCTCCCAGTAATTGTTTGTTTTCTCTCCTTAATCTGTTGAGTCATTTTCTCAGCCCCACTAGGAATTCACCCTTCATTTTCAATCCTTATGTTCAACTTAGAAAAATTCTTCCTAACTACACTTATTCTTCCTGAACTTCACCTCAATTTTAGATTTATATGGCAATTACTCCAACTCCAATACACTGTGGACTCTATCACCCATTGCTTCCATGACTCTTGACTAATTTGAGTTAATTGCAAGTTAATTACTATTTAACAGATTTGATTTTCTTCATTATTTGCTGAGCTCCATGTTAAATTATGCTGTCGTTATGAGGAAATGACTTTCTGCAATTACAAATATATTCAATGCTCAAACCATTTGGCGGTGTTAGACCTGGCCACAGCTTCTTTGCTTATGCTATTTCTTTTGTTTATTCCCAAACCCAATTTTGGAATATAGATTGCCTCTTTAGTCTTTGACACCGCTACTATTACATCCAAGAGTTCACAAAACTCCTTTTTCTGTCCAAAGCAATATTTAGAACACATATTATACAAGTCCAAGTTTCACCCATGTGAAGCTAGATGTAGAACTTTCATTTCCTTTCATTCACTGGCAATTTTGATAGTTGTGAAGAAGTAAAACTTGTTCATGTAATGTATTCATCTAAAGACATAAAATATTCTATTCCATATGCCTTGTCTTCATTAGAATAAAATAAAACACTACTTTTAGTTACCTTTTGTAAAAGGAAACTTTACTGGGAAGGAGATTATGCGCATCAAAATTTGAGATCTCTGAAGGCATTGACTCAAAAGGTAGAGCTGTCATTATTCATTACAAAAATTAGGTATTTTAGTAATACCTATCTTGTAATGGCTGTGACACCAGTACATATTAGTCATTAGGTTAATACTGTATTTTAATGTTTTATACAAACATTCTTTTTTCCCTCCTTTTTTCTTCTTTCTTTCTTTTATTTTTTCTTTCCTCTCCCCATTTTTCTGTCTCCTTTTTTTGATGGAAAGAGAGGTGTGTCAAATACGTGTTTCAACATTTTAGATCACAGAAAATAGAGAATCCAAAGCTGTACTATCAAGCCAAATTTCCATTATGATCCGTGCTTCCTATTAAATGCTTTAGGGAAAAAATGTCTGTGTGTTTGCCCTGGCATGAAATTTAGGTACAGGTTTTACCAGTATTCAAATCCTAAAGTTCTCATTTAATTCTTGGTTAACTGATGTAATTTTGAAATGGTTTATTATAAATCAGAGCACCTCTGAGATTGGACGGCAAAATGTCATTTCCCTAATGCTGTAATCATACACTAGAGAACACAAATCGTATACAAATCATAGGTGGCAATACTGTAATGTCAAATTCAAAAATGCCGATGAGATTTCCTGCCATGGTTTCCTGCAAAAGTAGTCCTGATGGCATATATTTGCCTACAAATTGCACATAGCCAAGGTCCCTTGATAATACCAAAAAGAAAAAAAAAGAAGAAAAAAAGGTTTTTTATTATAGATATCCCAGTTCCCCTATGTTTTGAAATGTTAGATTTTGGCCACATATTCCTCCTCAAGTGTACCAAAGTAGAATAGTAGAAAACAGTGAGGCAAAGGACCTTGAGAAGTCATCTAATTCATCTTCCTACCCCAAGGCAGGATCAACTATTACTGAGGCCATTCCTGACAGATGTTTGCCTTAAAACTACCAGTAATAAGGATTCCCCAGTCTTCCCAGGGAAACCTATTTTGGTACTTTAAATATCCTTACAGCTAAGAAGTTTTCCTAAGAACTCACCTAAATCTTTTCTGCTGTAATTTAAAGCCATTACTTCTACTTTTATACTCAGTAGATTTGGGCAAGAGTTAATAATCTCTCTTCCAATAATAAGATCCATTTAATGACTTATTGTACCTCTACTAACTCTTCTCTCCCTTAGACTGTATAAATCCAATTAATAGAATCAGATAAAAATATAGGGCTGAAAAGTACATTAGGAGTACCTATGCATGTGATGGATCTCTGCTCCAATGCATGCTAATTGGCACAATCCAGCAGTCTCTGTGTCATGTGTATCCAGTGTCCCTGCATTTCAAAATGGTGGTGGGGGTGCTATAACTAAAGTTCATTGAATGAACTTTAGTTAAAGCACCCCTGCCACCATTTTGAAATGCAGGATGCTGGATACATGTGATGCTGCAGGTGCTTTAATCAGAGCAGCTCTGATCTGAGAGCCGCTCTAATTAAAGTTCTCTCCCCGCATCCACCACCCTGGAGCATATGTGTAGATGCCGTAGGTGGTCATCTAGTCCAATTCCTTCTCAAGGCAGGAAAATCCCTGTCTAAAACATTCTCAGGCATGTTTGTCTAACTTGCAGTTAAACTTTCAATGATAGAGATTCCATCAAATCTCCAAGTTATCTGTTCCAGAGCTTCTCTACCTCTCCCTACCCACTTAAAGAACTTCCAACCTAAATTTCCCTTGTTGCAGCTTCAGCCTATTACTTCTTTCCTTGTCCTTGTGGACTCAGAGAATAGTAGATTACTATATATATATATATATAATAACCCTTTTTGTGTTTGAAGACTGTTATCAAATACAACCTCAATCTTCTCTTTTCCAGACTAAATAATCCTAGTTAATTCAAAATTTCCTTTCATGTCATGGTTTCTAGGCATCTAATAGTTTTTCTTGTTCTCTGAACTCTTTACAGTTGCCGACATTTTTCTTGAAGCAAGCTGTCTAAATCTGGACACAATACTCCAGGTATTTTACTTTGGCAATAGAAACTGGTGACATTTGGTAAAGAGAGTAAGTGGAGCACAGAGTAGGGTGGGCTGTAGTGCTACAGAGGGGATTAAGTAGCCCTCAACAATATCGGGCTCACTAGAAAGCATGATATTTTTAAAGGGTCCCAATTCACTGAGTCACTGAAAAATATAGGTCATTTTAATAGAAAACAAAGTGTGTATATTAGAATGTGTTTGCTTTAAAAAAAACAAACCCCAAACCCAAAATCTTATAGATTGACTTTTAAAAGTTTCCTCCATAATAGGAGATAGAATTTTATATGCTGTAATCCCAACTGCAGTTGTGGTCTCTACATCTGAGATGTGGACATTTATAATAAATTTGCCCCTTTTAATGAGGACTGGCTGTTCTGTATGAAACATGGTGTCACAAATTAAAACAGTAAGCAGCACCTACCTGCCACAAATGAGGTAAGAATAACATATGTCTATCAAGTCTTTCCTCCTCAGTGGTTTTTCAGATTGAACAGTGTATTCACAATACCTGTCCACAGCTGTTGAAAACTGACTTATCGTCTGATGGTCAGAGCTGCTAACTAAATATCTGCTCCATGTTACTTCTGAAAAAGCAAAAACACTTCTCCTTTTTTTTCTTCCAGTGTTTCAGAATGATTTTTGTGTAATTCCTGCTTTGATAATATTGAGTCATTTTAAATTGTCTGCATTACTAAACTTAAATCAGGTAAAATGTTTCATGTAAGTTTTATCATTTTGACTGAGTGAGAATATTTCAGTTGACACCATCATTCATTATAGAGCATGGTGTATGTGCCGATGAGTTCTTTGATGACTGTTGAGTCTGACAGTCCTGCCCACAGGTAGGGCAGACTCACGCACTAGCAATGCTCTAAATCTGAGCAGTAGATTCTTTCCTTCTCTGACACCAGTTATCATTAAACTTGATCCAGGCTGCCTCATAGCACCTCACTCCATCTACAAGCTGATGCCACCAATCAGAGTGGCATTTTGCCCTCCTTTTCCAATCATACACAGAGATTCCAAAGGATGCCAAGTCATTTTTTGTGAGCATCCCAAAATCTGTGTGGTGGTCTGCTTCTCTTTCTAGACCCTTTGCAAGCTTCAGAGTACAGAATATTCTTCAGGATCCTGTGATCCAACATTTGCTTGACCTGGCCAAGCCATCTGAATCTTTTACTAATCAACATGACATACCAGCACAATTTAACACTTCCACATTTGTCACCCTGTCTTGCCATCTTATTTGAAGAATTTTATGCAGGCATCTGATATAAAAGCTGTTTAGTCTTTTGATCTGTTTGGCATAGGTCATCCATGTTTCTGAGCCATATAGAAGAGTGGATAAAGCATGTTTCATGAATACAGATTTTCACTTTAGTTAACAGTTTTTAATTGTTCCAGGCGCTGTCAAACAAAAGACTAAGGTTTCTGGCTGTTTTGCCAATTTTACTAGCATCAGGATCTATATTGCTGGTAAAAGTATAACCAAGGTAGGAAAATTGGTCAACAACATCCAGACAAGTACCATCTAGCATAAGTACCAACTTTTATTTTTCCTGCAGGGGAGCTAAGATGATAGACATGTGGAAAGGTTTACACATTTCAGGTGACAGCCCTCTTTCCAACAGGGGCCAGGGTGCTTGGGCCCTCACATACTCAGCACCCATGCCATTTAGGGTGATATCTGGAACTGGTTCTGAAGAGCCTTGGTGCATGATAACAGTCTTTTTCAAGCTTACTCTTAGCCCAAAGATTTTGCATGAGTCAGATAACTTGGTAATGAGATGTTGCAGGGCATCAACGCTGTGAGCCACAAGGGCTGCATCATCTGCAAACAGCAGGTCCCTTATTATCTCCTTCACCTTCATTTTAGCTCTGAACCCTGCAATGTTAAACAGTCCTTCAGAATGTCTAGTGCTGAGATAAACACCCTCTCGAACATCAAAGAACACATGTTGAAGCAGGAATGAGAAGTAAATGTTAAACAATGTGGGAGTCAGAACGCAGCCATTTTACTCCATCGCTGTTCATGTTGAATGAGTCAGACTCTTGGTTTTCATACATTACAATTGCCTACATGCCATTGTGTAAGGATTTTATAAGGTTTAATAGTACAGATGGACAACCAAGCTTCTTCAGAACAGTGTAAAGCCCTGACAAACTAACCATGTCAAAGACTTTTGTTAAATCTACAAAAGCCATGTGCAGTAGGATATGCTTCTTTCTGCACTTTTCTCCTGGCGTAAACACCTCCTCCCCGACAGCATGCTGCAAATTAGCAGCATGGTGAATGCTTGCATGTGATGCTTGTTGCACCACAGACAGGTCTGCAGTGCCACATACTGGATGTGGACTCATTTGGAGATGTCTCCTTGAGTATATCATTCCATAGAGCCTAATCCACCTCTCCAGTTGCTTCCTTTTATCAGTTATGATATTACCATCCAGGCTTTCAACACAGCTGGCTTGTTAGCCCAGTGGCCTTTCTAATGCTCTCATACAACCATCTACTGTTTCCTGCATCAACTACCTATTGAATGCTGTTGCAGAGACCCAGACAAAATTTTTGAGCACGCTTCCTAGAAACTGATTGAACATCTTTCTGAGCTTCTCTTAGGTTGCTGAGTGAATCAGTAGTGGGAATAAACTTGTAGGTGATTAGGGCAGTTTTTTTCTCTCTCAATGAGTGGCAGCAGTACCTCCAAATGGTCTACAAGCCAATCAACATTTTTCTTAGTACTCTTTCCAAAACTCTTGATTGTTATGTTGTACATATGTCAGGACTTCCCATGCATCTGATACAGTTCCATTTGTTCCAACTGACATTGGTGCTTATTCATTGAAAAGCCATTTCTTGACAGGATCATTGATTTGGCACAAGTCAATATGAGGTTGTCCAGCAGGTTTATTGTGGTGGATCTTCTTAGCTTTAAATTTCACTCTGCAGGAGACAAAGAAGTGGTCTGTGTCACAATTTTAGCTTTGAAAGGATTGTGTATATAAGATATCTTTCGAGTGTACATGTCTTGTCAATACCAAGTCCAGCTGATGCCAGAGTACTTGGACCTCGGGTGTCTCCATGATGTTCTTCTTAAATTACCAGTAAAGAAGGGGTTGGTCACTGGTAAACCTTGACAGGCACAGGACTCTCTGACCATTTTCATTCATACATCCAATGCCATACCTACCCAGAATCCCAAGCCAGATCTCAGCATAAGATCCAGCTCTTGCATTGAAGTCTCCAAATACTAGAATGGGTTCCTTCCAGGGAATCCTGCCAATCAGTTCTAGCTGTTGTTAGAAGCTGAACTTCTCATCACTAGCTTGCAGAGTTGGAGCATAGACACCGATGAGGGTGATGAATCCCTTCTGTAGTCTAACTCCATCTGTCATGGACACTGCAATCAGAGCTTCACATGATGATATAAGCTCATTTTTTATAGTAAAACCTACAGCATACTCTCTCCTCACTCCTTCAGGTTTGCCATGCCAGTAAACAGAGTAGTCATTCTCCTTTATGAAGCCTGCGCCTGAAAGCCAAGTTTCTGAAAGAGCTGCAATATCAGTCCTGAAATCTGCAAGCTTGTTACTCAGCACAGCCACTTTTCTCAGATCTGAATCCAGATCAAAGTCATATCCAGGGGTTAAAGTCTGAATATTCAAAAAAGCAATTATGTTTATAAAATCAGTTGAGCCAGGATGTAAACAGTCAGGCAAGGCTTGTTTGACCCACCTTTTCTAGGGCCACCTTCATGTGAAGTAATCAGGCCAGGGCTGTTTGGAAAACCTTATAGCTGCCTCAGGGCCTTTATGCCTCATTCAGATCCCTGTGACCATTTTGTCAAGACTTTCAGTGCATATGCCTGGTGTTACCAGATTTGCCCATTACTTTGGGGTGTGCTCACTTATTAGGGATATGTTTCTAGGGTCTTGGTAATTCTATTAATGTGCTGCTTGTGTTACTTGTGTTTCTATACGGAGCTGTATCTCTCCCTTCCGCAAGACCTCACCCCCAATGGAGCTATCTTGCAGGACTCAGTTTCAGTGGGGCTGGGTTCCTCCAGTCCCCAGATCAGTCATACACACAAACACACACACACACACAGATTAACGTGACACACCTGACCTGGCCAGGTTGATCAGCATGGACAGGCTGACACCCTCATATACCAAGAATCAGTTCATCAGAGCAATAATAACTGCAGTCAGACACAAGCACACAGTTAAACAGAATACCTCTGAATCCAGCTGGGT
>NW_017729002.1:10816478-10822280 GCF_001723915.1 Gavialis gangeticus | reverse complement strand
ACTTAGGAGCCAGCTTGACATTCCTATGGATAGCAGATATACTGATGGGATATCTCCTGGTTTCTTCCGAAACAATAGATAGCTTGCAGCATCAGGGTTTTGGATTTTTACTTGTGAACAAGCCTCAACTTAGCATGACTTTTCCATATCTTACTATAGTCTTTTAACAGACTTAAGGCAATTATTGGAGTGTTCATAACCTGTTGTGGAGAGGACTTCCACAAGTCATCCTGGGAAAAGTATGACAACACTTGTGGTCAGGGCTCCAACAGGCTGGACGCTGTGAAGAAAGAGGTTACACTGTCTACAGAATCTTGCTTTGAATGATAGGGCTGGATCATACTTTTGCTGTTTAATGGTGCTTCTACTGCCCTCTTCCCCACAATGTTTCTATTCAAGAGGCAAAACTGAATCTTTGATTTTGAGATACCAAGTTAAAGTCAATTCTGCAAATCATTACACATCTTTAATGGGGACTGATTCTGGGAGTAGTCCTGTTTATGCCCAAAGAGACAATTTCTAGAGTATTTTTACTATTTGGTACAAGTAAGGCAGAAGGCAAAGTAGGGAGACATCTTTGGCTGCTTATACACATGCTCAGAGGTGAGGGGATGGGGCGTTTTACTTAGAGCAGTTCCTAGGCGGCCACTCTAATTAAAATACCACAGTGTCATTTGTATTAAGACCCACATGTTTAAAAATGGCTATGGGATGCTTTATTTAAACCTCATTTAACATGGTTCAGTTAAAGTACTGCACAGCTATTTTTGTGTGTGTGGAGGCCTAATACATGTGACATTGCAGCAACACTGCAGTGTCATAATTAATTGTATTTGCAGACTCAATTAATTGTATCTGCTCCAATGCATTCTAATTAGAATGTCAACACACACATGCATAGGCAGCTCTTGAAACCAAATCATTTAGAAAGGCATAACCTTTCAGAGGCAATAACCTACTTCATCAGATGCTATGGATAGACCTGTAGAAAATGGGAGTCAAAAAAGAAGGCAGCACAAAAATAAAAGGGAAGGCAAGTATGTGTACAAGAAACAAAGCTTGATGGCAAACAGTGTTGTTATCCTGCAAAATATTTTGATATTTCCAAACATTTCCTTTTCTCCACTGGGGCAAAACCAAAACTTTTAAAAGTTTCTTTTTTAGAGAAAGAGAGAAATCCCAGAATATCAGTGATCTTGAATGTCTCTCTCTCAGGCAGATAATGTGAAAGCTTGTCTAAGTCTATCCTAGCCATGTGGTTGGTCCAATAAAAGATATCACACATAAAAATCCTTGCCCCTCACATATTCCTTGGACCATCACAGCTAAAACATCAGTCCAACTTTGCCAGAGGAGTTACAAGTAGAATGTAATTGTTTTGTTATAATTGTAACAAGCATTTGTATTGCAGCTGTATAAAAATGTACTGAAAGCTTTTTTTGAAATGCAGTTTAAATATTTCAAAACTGTTCAATATATTCTCATCATGAGTTTATTGGAACCTTTCTAAGAAAAGCTGGTAGTCCAAACACTTGGTCTCTATTCTCCAGATAAAATTTATTTTCAGTGTCTTGTCTAATCAGTCAAGAAATCCTTGGCTTCAGAACTTCTAAATTCATAATTCCCAAAATTCCGAGCTCACGAGCTTCTGCAACTTTCTCAAGCTGTGGAGGCAGCTAGAATAGAACCTCACAGATGTTGCACAAACTGCTTCAAGTCCAGTGCTGAGAAGCTGGAAGTTATCTTGAAATGGGTCCAAATTCATTTGGCTTGTTTTACACAAGCATTACTTCTTAACATAATTTTAACTTGGATTTAACTTAACAGATACTGGAAACTGGAAATGTAAGCAAATCTAATTACTACAGCAATTTTTTGTTCTGGATGCACTTAAATACATAATTTTACAGTATTTGGGTTACCTAACATTATGGGAAGGGACTGGGATTTCAGAGTTCTGCAGCCATCTAAAATGTATGTAGCTTTCTTGGAAATGAGGGACTGGAATACATAATCTGTTATCCAGAGTCATTAACTCTAATGCAGATGGTCTAAAACATGCAGTTAAAATATTTTCTATAAGTTTAATGATTGGGATTATCTGCCTAACTCTTACCAGGGTTTCTTCCCCATTTTCATGAAGTTGTTTCCTTTGTGACATGAGCTTGCTTAATGTCCATCTGGCTGATTGACTTGTCTCTTATCCTCACAAAAGGAATACATCATCATTTGTAGTAGATGGAAAACCTGAAAAACTTGTGCTTTTTTTTTTAAAAAAAAAAGCTTTAAAATCTTCATTAAAATATTTGGGTTTATTATTTTAAAATGGAGAAAGTGGTTGGAACTACAGCTATGCCAAAACTTTCATTTGGGTTCAGAAATGTTATATTGTGACGCATTATTTGAACTGTAACAACCAAAACACCCCCTCAGTTTCAACAAATGTTCCCAATAGAAAACTGAAAGCCCATAGATTTGTCTGGTTTGCTTAAAATTGGTGTGTCCATGTGAGAGGAGAGGCTCTGGGGCCCAGGGGAAGTGCAAGGGTGATAATCATCCTGCGCTTACACCAGGCATGAGAAGGAATGCAGCCAGAGTCTGGAACCCCACACCACACTTCTGGAATGAATACTCTCTCTGGATTGGCAACTGGGGAGAGCAGGACAAGACTTCCAGCCCCAGAGAGGGGCTGTTAGAGAGAGTCAGTGGTGTCTGCAGAGGGAAGATGCAGAAGGACTCTCTGGTCAGTGCCAGCCAGCAGATAATGGTGCGAGGAGGGTGCACAGCGACCAGTATGGATAGTTGAAGTACCACTCATGAACACTGAAATCCCCAACATCCTGTGGGACCTGCTTGACAGGATAAAAAAGGGGGGGAAAGCTTTAACTCCAGAGGAAAGAGAATAGTTAAGTTCATTTTTGTTTCCTTTTGAGGTCAGTTTTGGACCATCATAGTGTCCCTGACAAAAAAACTGGGGGGAGTTATCCCCAGGAAACAGGGGAGACTGGAATAAACTTATTTTTGAGTGAGCTAACAAATTGATATGGGGTGGCAACCCCTGAATGTGGGAAGGGGTGGGGGCTAGTGTACCCAGGGGGTACAACAGACAAGTCTCACAGACTGACTTAAGTTGCCTTACCTGGAGGCTGCTAATCCATTTTGAGAAACAGATAAGTCAAGTGTGAATGGCATCAAAGGATAGATCAGACCTAAAACCTAGTCACCTAGGGAAAGCCCACATATGGGGTGTAGGGGATCAGTCACTAAGAAAAAAAGACCCAGTGAATACAAGGGGTTCAGTAGAGGGAGAACTGATGGTGGAAATCTACTACAGTCCTCCCTCCCAAGAAGAAGACAGCAATCAGGCATTCTCCAGGGAACTGACTGAGGCAGCCAGCATTAAAGGCCTGATTGTCATGGGTAACTTCAACTACCTTGACATCTCTTGGTAGGACCATTCAACCAGCTCCAGAAGGTCAGCCAACTTCTTGGCAGCTATTGACGGCCTGTTCCTGACACAGGTTGTGAAAGGGCTGACTAGGGGTAAAACCACTCTGGACTTAGTACTGTCCAAAGGGAAGGACATGGCAGGTGACCTGAGGACTGGAGGTACTCTGAGTGACAGTGATCATGATCTGATTAGGTTCACCATCCACCAAACTGCTGGGAATTCAGTTAGTAGAACTGAAGTCCTAGACTTCAGACGGGCAGCCCTTGGCAAACTCAGGAGTCTCATTAGAGAGGCCCTCTGTGACCAGTGACTGGATGATTTGGAAGTTCAGGAATGGTGGTGCTTCCTCAAGAATGCAATTCTCATTGCTCAAAAAGAGGCCATTCCCACGTGGTCAAAAAGTGGGAAAGGAGCCAAGAGACACACTTGGTTCAACAGAGATATTAGGGAACTATTGAAAAAGAAAAAAGAAGCATACAAGCCATGGAAAAAATGATCTTTACCTATCTTTACCTCTGGTTAAAAAGAACAGATTAACATATATGGGCCTCTCCTCAAATGTTTGAGCTGTATGCTAAGAAACTGTTGTATGACCAGTGTATGGATTCTTAAAGCAGCAGGAATGAAGAGCATGCTCCTACTACATGTAGATGCATCCAAACTGGGTGCATCTACATGTGCAATTAATGCAAAACAATAAACTCTGGATCAGTTTGAGCTGGAGTGTGCTACTCCTGGGCACAGTGTCTATATGTGCACCTGAGACAGCGGCAGTTTGATCCAGGGCAAAGCATGCCTCTGGCTGGCTGGCTGGGCTAACTGGGTACAATTTATGCCTGAGGTCAGCATCTACACATGCGTTTCATCATAGTAAATTGCTCTGTCTTAAGATAGTACTGTCTCTAACAGTGCTATCTTATGGCAGTGTTAATTAGTTTACCATACCCTAATACCAGCACATGTGTAGATGGTGAACTTTTAAAAGCAGGAGCTATCTTTTATTATGTTTATGTATAGTGCCCAACAGATGATAAATAAATAAAATCAAGTCTTTCATTTCTAAATTGAATATAATGCAGCAAGAAAGAAAACAGTTTAAATGGTTAAAAGTAAATTATATTCTCTCCAAATCTTTTGAGTTCTAATAATCTCTTGGGTTATAAGCACCCCAAGTAAGGAAATTGATTTTTAATATATGATTTTTATCTTGAAAGTGGCCCTATATTACCTTTTAAAACATCCATTTTTATTGTTTATTTTAGTAATTTTTCTTAGAAGCTATTTAATATAGTTATTAAAATGACCATACTTTTCCATACCTCATTTTGATTAAAATTCAGTTAGCTTCTGCTGCCCTGCATATAGTGAGTATTTTTCTGTTTCTGCATCAATGGTGTATGGGATTTGCAATGATGAATGTCCCTCCCTCTTCCCTGCATCTTTGGAAAGACTTGGCCATCAATCATAACCGTAACATATATAGTCTTTACAATTTTAATCCTAAGTGTATATGTTTTCTTCATTTATTTGGAAGCCATTATTACCTTATTTAATAGCATCTGGGAAAAAGGAGGAAACATCTTTTTAAGAAGACTTTATACATGGTATTTTTTAATACCAGTACATTGCTTCATGTTGAAATTTAAATAATATATTATATCATGTTCTTGCAGAAGTACTTTCACAGGGTTCATATAAGCAAAACCAATATAATTTGGATATGAGCATATGTGTTTGGAACTCACTTCCAACTATTACCCAAAAAAAAGAAAAAAAGGTATATTTATAACAAGGTATGCCTATTTTCTGCTTGGAAAGGATGAACCTTCCCCCTTAGATTATTCCTTGGTGAATGTTCACATAGTGTCCCTCAAAAATCAGACAAATCAAAGAGTCTAGATTAGTAAGTAAAGGATGTACACACTTCAACCATTGTTTCCTCAATGACTGGTCACCAGGCTGGTTTTGTTTTTTGATTAGTTCTGGTCACCAATCCCTAATCTCACTTCAGCTGTCTTTGTCCCTTAATCATCCATTTTAGGGGGTTTTACTTATGATATCATTCAACCCACTTCAGTGTATGTATGAAATACTAGAAGCATTTTCTAATAATTAAAAAGTTTAGTCTGAACACAAAGCAGGTGAAATCCGGCAAGATTTCATCTCTTTCAAAATATCTAGTATCAGCAGGCATGGACTTCTCCAGGACCATGGTTGTCATGGGTGACTTCAATTACCTGGACATCTCATGGGAGGATCACTCAGCAAAATCCGAGCAGTCACAAAGCTTCCTCTCATGCGTGGATGACCTCTACCTGACTCAAGAAGTCTATGGGCCAACAAGAGGCAAA
>NW_017729002.1:10815489-10816102 GCF_001723915.1 Gavialis gangeticus | reverse complement strand
GACAATAAAAAGTCCTTTTTCAGATATATGGGGAGCCGGAGGAAAAGCAAGAGCAACACTGAACCTCTGCTTAACCAGAAGGGGCAACTGACGCCCAGGAAAAAGCCAACCTATTAAATGGGTACTTTGCGTTGGTCTTTCATGAGTCCCATGGGATGCCCGTGCCCGCTACAGGACAGGGAGGTCCGGGTGAGCGAGATCCCCTGCCCTCCATTAGTGCTGACCTCATGAAGGAACATCTTGAGAAACTGGAAACCTTCAATTCAGCCGGCCCTGACAATCTAAACCCCAGGGCACTCAAGGAGCTGATGAGCATCATAGCCCAGCCCCTGCCACGGCTCTTTGAAAACTTCTGGCGCTCTGGTGTAGTGCCCGAAGCCTGACTTCTATCTCAGGGAAGATCTTAGAAAAGTTTATTAAAGAGGCCATCCTTAATGGACTGGCCGGCACCAACATCCTAAGGGATAGCCAGCATGGGTTTGTTGCGGGTAGGTCTTGCTTGAGCAATCTCATTTCCTTCTATGACCAGGTGACCTATCACCTGGACAAGGGAGAAGAGATTGATGTCATGTATCTTGACTTCAAAAAAGCCTTCGATCTGGTATCCCATATC
>NW_017729002.1:10797031-10814740 GCF_001723915.1 Gavialis gangeticus | reverse complement strand
CCCCAAGGTCTGGATCAGCCTGCCATCGGAGGTGGTTCAAGCACCTACATTGAACACCTTCAAAAGTAAACTGGATGCTTATCTTGCTGGGATCCTATGGCCCCAGCTGACTTCCTGCCCTTTGGGTGGGGGGCTGGACTCGATGATCTTCTGAGGTCCCTTCCAGTCCTAATGTCTATGAAATCTTTGAAATCTATGAAATGTAATCTCCTAAGGTCCCTATACATGTTCTGAAATTCCAGTGCATCAGAACAGACCTAATTAATTGAGTCTACTGGAGCATGGCAATTGCTGCGTTCCAGCAGCCTCTTGCCTCTCATGTATCAGAATCCCCATGCTTAAAAATGGCACTGGGGGCAATTCAACTAAAGCTCATTGAAGAAGCTTTAGTTCAAGAACCTTTGTTGCCATTTTTAAACATGGGGACGCTGATATAGGAGATGTGGTGGCATTTTAATTTGAGTGATGCTTGGAGCTGATCTAATTAATGTGCCACCCCTCACCTTTGGAGCACGTGTAAAACTGCCTCTAGTGATTTAAATTAGAAAGGCCAAATTCAGCTCTGATGTAATACATTTGGATACATTACTAGCTCCAATTTTTCTTGGTTTATGAAAGAAGTTTGTTAAATTTGATCATAAGTGATTATTTGTATGAGCTATTATTACAGACAGTTCTTGTGCAAGTTCCCTAAATATATCTTTGCAAATACACCTTAGAGTTGACCAGAAAATATTTTTAATTGATTTTCATATTTTCCTCCAAATGAACCCACATTCTTTTTTAAAGCTGTTTATATCTGACTAAAATGAATCTGAATTTTTTCTAAAGAAATTGGATTCTTTTTCTGAAAAATTTCATTTAGCGCCCTGTTACATGTTACACTGTGAACCACAACACAAATGTTGGTTGGCGTTAGTGCTAGCTTGAGTTTGGAGTAGTCACACATTTAGGCCAGCAGAGGCCTAGAGGTCGGAAAGGTCAGAATCCCTGCCCTCCCATTCTGGGTTTCTCCTTGCCCCCTAGAGCTCTCATCATCCCTCCCCCCCACCACAGATCTCCTCCACTGCCCCTCAGGGTCCCTCCCCTGTTTCTTCTGCCCCCCCCACACCTGCGCTGCCTTCTTGTAGCTGTCAGCTGTCTGTCCCAGGGGAGCAAGCATGGAAGAATTAACCTGCTCAGTCACCATTGCTGGGCTGCTGCTCTTTTTGAGGCTGAGCCTACCCAGACAGCAGAAGTGGTGATGGCCGGGGAGGCAGATTAACCCATCCCTGCCTGCTCCTCCAGGACAGACAGTAAGGGCAGCCACAAGTAAGTGGTGGGGGCAGTAGGCCCAATCCAGGCCAGCAGGGAGGGGGTGAATAGGATGCATACACCTTAGTGTAACACAAGCTGAATAACACAGATCAAAGATAATCTTGCCCTAAAATAGCATAACTTTGAGCTGCAGAATGAGTGCTTAAAAGCAGTTTCAGGTGACCATCCAGGTATTAAGAGCTCCAGAAGCCTCCCAGAATTACCGTGTAACAAGGCCTTTAGCCAAGCATCCAGTTTTTGGTTGAAGAAGTTTTGGTAGAAAAATTTAAACTCTTCTTGCCACTCAGAAAGATGCACAACAGGCCCCAATCTCCCACAGTACAATGAGAGCCTCAATGTTAAGTACCAAGTTTTCTGAAATTCTTGTATTATGATACATCCACTGGATAGGTACAAGATGTCTAAACATATTAAGTCACAGTTCTTAGATTCAGCAAAGATGGTTTTTGGCCTAGGACTTGGGGCATTAGGCAAAAGAGAATTTGCATCAATTTTGAGATTCAGATGCTGGAGCTACTTACAACAATTTAATCCCCAGGCCACCTTCTTACATGTTGGAGGCTGCCCTAAATTTCATCCAGCTGTTCAGAGTTGTAAAGGAACTCATCAGAAGATGGGGATAACTGGTATACAAATATAACATAAGGATAACAATTGATTAATTTTGCTGTATGTTCTCTCTCTCCTGTTTTGCTAAGATCAATACACATGTCTGGAAAGTTAAATATAAAATACATACACCAATTTAGTATGCTATGGTATTATAAATATTTTTTTTTACTTTAACATGCAAATGATCTTAGAAGAGAAATTATTTATATTACTTTGATATAAATAGCCAGCTGAATTAACAGGAATGGGTTACATGTTCATAACAATGCATGCGAAAAAGTTTAGCATGCAGCATACATACAAGGTAAAAAGAAAAAAAAGTGCTACCCAGGACTATCATACTTGTTTCTTGTAATAGTCTTTCCCTTTGCAAACACTGCAGAAAATATCTAATGGTGATGGTGTACTTGTTTCTCTGATAAGTTGCTTCTTATCTTGAATTTAGGTTTTGTACCATGTGATATAGTGGTAGCCATGGCAACAAAACACCGTTAATCGATCCATTACTGTACATTTCTTAAGTAAATAGGATATAACACCTGTGTAGGCTTATTGCATCACCGTAGGACTGCAATATCTAATTCTGTTTTCTTTTAAAGAATATTTCAAGGTTACTGTTACTTAAAATGGGGGGTGGGGCTTAAAATGTAATTTGGGAACTATCACTAAGAATACTTTTTGTCCTTTTTTTCCCCAAGAGCTGTGTTTTGTAAAATTAGAAGGTACATCTCCTGCTGTTGATATACCTCAGTATTTATATAGGATCATGTATCTAATATATATTAGATGTAAAAAAACAAAATGGAGTGAGGGAGAAGGAGGCCAGAATAGTGTTCAATTTACAAGTCTCCTAAAGAAATTCTGTGATGATATAAGCCTCACCTTTTGTAGAGACCACGAGCCAGATTATGATTCTGTAGCCTGGGTGTACATGGGTTTGTACTCCCCTCTCCAATTGAGGAAATTATTGGTAGAGTGGTATGCTGTAGAGGGACACAACAACCCAGTGGCCACCTCTGTCCCCTATAGAGTTAGGCCCAGTCAATCAATTACATAGCTATATGCAAATTTATTATTACAATGCAACCATTAAAGGGTAAGGACATAAATTATATATATTTATGTACAAATTTACAAAACAATAAACCCTATCCCATTTATATGTGTGTGTGTGTACACACACACACACACACACACACACACACACACACAACCAATTATTATTTAAAAATACAGATGAACCATAGAACAACCCAGAAGAAAGCATAGTGATCGGGCAACCTTATAACTCTATTAATATACAAACTATTACTTCAACTTATTCACATAAACTATAAGGCAAGTGTAACCGGCAATCCTTAAGACTACCTGGCTGCCCTCCAGGGCAGGGGCTCCACTCCCAAGGTACCACTACAGGAAAGGAGTGGGGGGGAAGAAAAGGAGAGGGAGACCCCAAAGACTCCTAAGATCCTCCACTGTCACCCAGGAGTGTCCCACATGGTGCCCCTTCACAACCCTGGGGGGGGGTCCCTCCCCTGTGGGGACCCTTTCTCCAGGGTAACTTACTGCTCCACAGTCCCAGAGGGTTGTCTCCTGTTCTCCAGGTTGAGCTCTGTTCCCCGCCGAGCTTTCCTGCTGCCTGACTCTGCTGCCACTGGCCTAGCCTAGGGCCACATGCACTGCTGCATGTAGTGGCTGCTTTGCTTTGTGCTACGGGTTGGAGGCCCGGACAGCCTTGTGCAGCACCAGGGCTTGGTCTGCTCCCAGATCCTCTGGGCAGTGTCATCTCCCGAGCTACCTTGAGCATCTCCCAGGCTTTCAGTGTGCAGCACGGTGCATGGTGTCCAGACCCTTGGAGCTGCACACTGAAAGCCTAACTGCTGAAGCTGTCTGCCACCCCCTGCAGACAGAAGTCTTCAGGGGCTTTTCCTGGGTTACTGTTTCACCCTGCTGAGCAACTCTCCTCAGCTCTTCTAAGCCTCTCTCTTCTCTGTGCCTGAGGCATCTTCCTCATGCTGGGCATGCAGCTCCTTTTATGCGCTCCAGGGCTCCGCCCCTGAAGTCTTCTGGACCTGACAGTTTGCAGTCTTCAGTCAAGTCCAGGTAAGCTCCTCTCCCCCTCCTCTCAGGAAAGGGACATGACTTTATTTCCCTTGCTGCCTCCTGATTGGTGTATGGGCTCCACCAATCAAAACAGCAGTATCTCAAGCCTGGGACTCAATCCAAGCTCTGAAAGGTAAGTCTGCTACAATTCCAAGGCACTGCTCATGTTCTGTTTTGATATGTGAAAATTGCAGTTATAAAGGCACCATTCCTTGGTCAGGTACAATGTCTCTGAGAGTTATAAGGAGAAAGCTTGTGGATAGCACCAGTTAGTAAGGTCCTAAGTTTTAGCACCAGTTATTTGTCCTAAGAAGTACTTTAGGTTTTGCATGATTTCCTTAAAGTTTTTTTTAATTGATCTGCAAGAGGCATTGGATTTGGTTTGTCTGAGTGAGAAAGGCAGTGTTGGCTTAGAAACAGTATTTAAAGGTCTGTTTGTTTGGGAATTGGCTTATAGGTATAGATATATGCATTATAAGGGGTTAAGATAGGGAGCAGGGGTTAATTGAATTTTAAAGAGCTTGGAAAATACACACACAGCTTCTCCCAGGTCCTGGAAGTAGCTGTGCTGTCTAGCACAACAAGGCCAATGGATGGACACAGCCTGAGAATAAAGAAGGGCATGCCATAACATGAGATCACAGCCTTCAAGGCAGACAAGTTGTCTGGCACAACAAGAACACATAGCCTGGGAAGCAAAGGAAGTATGTCCCGTAACACAAGGTAAATGACACCAGGAACAAGGCCTCAGAGAAAAGTGGGGCCTAAGTCCAGGTTTTGAGGGAACAGACCAAATTAGGACAAGGCCCGGAAGGCTATGTGGATATGTGACCACAGAGAAACAGCCAACCAGAAATAGCCATGGGTGAAGAGTCATCAAGGGGAAAGGAGAATACAAAAGCAGAGACTGAAGAGTAACAAAGCATTCTTCCCTTTGTCTTGTTCATCCCTCCCATCCTTCCCTTTGTCCCATCCCTCCCTTTGTCCCTTCCCTCCCTGTTCCTTCTTGTCCCTCCCTGGCCCTCTATGTTTTGCTCCCTGAGAGGGGTCTCCATCCCCATCCCTGTCCCCTGGAAAGGGTCCCTGAGGTCATCATGGACCAAGGGCATACCAGCAACCCATTTGAGGTACCTACTGGAGGGGGCCTGTGGGCCTTGGCATCTCACCTCCAAACTGCTAACTCCTAAGAAAAAGAGCCTCAGAGTGGAGCCTGCATCCTAACCAGATGTACTTGGACTCTGATTACAGCCCTAGGATTGGTAGATATTGGATTTAGTTGTTTTTATTGTTGCTTTTCTGTTCTTACTCTGTATCAATAAATTCACTTAATATCTACTGGCAGGTGTTGTGGTTGGTCTGAAGGTTGTGCCTGCCCAGAACAAAGATATAGGTGCTGGGTCCAAATCCAGGGGCATATCAGTGTGCAACTTATTTGTTGAATAAAAATTCCTTAATTTTGTCCAGAATATTTCAGCCCTATGAAAGAGGGGAATCCAACATTGCTTATCTCAGTTACCAATAATTTTGTCTATTATTTAGCAGTAAATTAGACTTAGGTTTTTACTTTCTTCTGCCCACTTGAAAACAGCACACTCTGGTTAGGTATCAATTTGTTTTTTATTATAAACTCTTGGTGTGATTCCTGTCTGAATTACTGTAATTATTTGAGTAGCCTATTCAGGTACTTGCTACAGAATGGTGTCTACATTTTATGTGCATCATAGTGTGGTACTGTCAGTGTTTTCTTCATAAAGAATATGACCTTTTATGTAAAGTCCTCAGTTTGCCTACTGTCTATCTTTTAATCAATAAAGGAGTCAGTTCCAGCCATCACACAGCACCAGTGTTAGCATATATACTTTGATAGGTTGGCACAGGGAGAACAATGTAATTTTCTCATGTCAAAATCTTAAGTAAGTAGTAAACTTACTCAAAAGATGTAGCAAATGTGTCTCTTGCACAGCCATTGAGAACTTGACAGTGTCTCAAACACCTTTAACTATAAAGTGGGATTATCTGTCTGGCTTTTACTTGTTTTTATGGTAGAAACATTAAAAGCAATTACTTTAGGAGTCACTACTCAATAGAATACCCTTTCTAGGATTTCTCATGATCAAAACTCAGGCAGATTAAATCATTAAATCATTAAGGGTATCTTTACAAATGATCTGGATGGGGGGAGGGTGCTTTAATTAGAGCAGCTCAAAGAGCTGCTCTAATTAAAGTGCCTGCAGCATCTCGTGTATGTATTCAGCATCCCACACTTCAAAATGGAAGCGGGGGCACTTTAACTAAAGCTTGTTTGACAAGGTTTAGTTAAAGTGCCCCTGCCACCATTCTGAAGCATGAAGATGAAGAAGCCTTTTGAAGCACAAAACATGGATGCCAATTAGCACTCTCCAGCAGACTTCATTAATTAAGTCTGCTCCAATGCACTGTAATTACAGCACTTTGGAGCAGCATCCCCACACATGCACAAGCACCCTAAGTGAAAAAGCATAACACCAACAACATAGAAACCCATGCAGGCATTAGCTTCCTTCTGGTGAATAGTGGAAGATAGTGCCAAAACAAGTAATCTACTTTATGGTAAATTGGTGTGGCATTTAGATCTCTTCTGAACCACATCAGAACTCACTTGTGTTGGTGAACATATTTTCCTGCAGAACAAAGAAAAGGCATTTTCATATTTCATTTCTAGGTCTTGAAAAACTCCCTAGTTGAGAACATATTCAGAAGGAACCTAAGACTCTTACTGAAGCCTGGCTGTCCCAGGATTTCACCCCCAAATCTCCTTTCCCTGCCCCACAGCCCTTTTACCCCAGTTTAGCTGTTGGGTTGAGGGAAGTTAAAGACAGTTGGACCCTTAGCACTGGAAATTATTTTTCAATCATCTTGATTTTAAGTCAGAATTTTTCAAGAAGTCATTTGCCTAATACTGTTTCCCATAAAGTCACTAGTAAAAGCCCCACTGACACCAAAATTGACACCAAATTTAGACCACTTCTAGACACTTTCAAAACCCCATCTGTAGTTGTTGAATAAAAGCTGGCATTTTTTAACTTCTAGGATAAGTGCAGATAGCCAAAAAACCCAAGGCTGAATAGATTCAATCTTCACAGGTTAGTCTAAGCTGCATAGATTGAACAAATAAGCAACTGAACAGATACTACATCCATCCAGGTTTATCTTAAACTTATTTTGGCCAATTTGAAAGTGATTTATGTGCACTAAATTTCTGATGTGTTACAGATTTGAACCAGTTTCCAATCACATATACTGGTTTATGTGTAATTTCTGTCCCTAGCCCTAATCTTTGCAGCCTAATGCTTTGAAATGAGTGATTCCATAATTCAGTAAAACCTAGACTTCTAGGAATAAATGAGAGGGTAAGTAGGATTAGCACAGAGGAATGTAGCTGCCCTCTAAATCCTTGAAGTTCAGGTAATGTTTTTTTTCTTGGGTATTCTGGGAGAGCTGGGAGGGATCGCTGGAGTAGGTATCAGCATACAGAAGCTGAGCAATTGTAGCTAGGAACAGGACTGATCCATCCTGCCTGGGGCAAGAAGTGGAGGCAGTTTGCTAAGTAGAATTCCTAATGCTTGATCCAGAAAGGAATTTCAAACCTTGACTACTGAGGCATGAAAAGGGAATGGGTGCCAGTCTATTCTGATTGGCACACACTTTTGAAACAAAGCTTTGCTTGGTGACAGACCCAGGGAAATCTTAGGTCTACTTTCAACCTAACTTTAAATGGTTGCCCTGGAGAATAAGAAATTTCTTTCAATTCAGAATTGCACATAATGCCAAAATTTAGACTGGAGATAGTACATAATAAATAGGTTGGTATTTGTAAATTGATCTCTCAGTTCCTTGAGACAGAAGACTTAAAGTCCTTCCCCAGTTATTATGGACAGATTATCTGCATGATGTCTGAGAGGCATCTTGCTTCCTAGAACTCACAGAGCAGCTGAACAGTTTGACTGCTCTGTTTGCAGGCAGGCCAGTTGGGATGGAGCCAAATTAAGCAGCCAGTTTCTCAGTCTTGATCTGTTAATAAAAGATGGATATGTCTCAGTGTATGTGCCCCCTAGACTGGAGGGAAAAGAACTAAGAGGGGTTAATAAGAATTAATTCCCCAAGCTGGAAATAAAACACATGCACTGCTGCTTCTATTTGAATATTTCTTGGGAACAGATTCTGAAAAAAAGAGCTTGTAGGTGGCATTTTATATTGGAGTATATACATTTCATTACATTTAATCAAATGGAGAATAAAATGAGAGTCAAAAGCCCTAATTAGGTTTTCACTCAGTGTGCATTTTGTTGGTATGACAGATATCTTTGGCAGCATTGCAAAGAAGCCCTGTTATATTTAGAGCCATTTGTATTCAATGTATGAACTATTACCCACAGCTTCAGGCACTAAGTTCATGCACAGAAATGAAAACTCACCCATATTCTTCAGAGGTGAAAGGGTTAATTCCCAAATGGCTGCAAACTGCTTGTATGTATGAGAACTTGGGATTGTAGAGAAGAATGGTAAATGCTGAATGTGCAGAACAGTTTAATTTCCTGTGTGTAGGTCTGGGCAAGGTTATTAAGAAGGGCTTTCAAGTTGAAGATTTTCCTGAGGGAAGCTCCAGAAACACAGCTGCCTTAAAAGGAAGGACTTTGACTTTTTAACTACTTTATTCAGGGGTTCAGGGATACAAAAAGGGTGGCCGCTTACAAAGCAAAAACACAAACCAATTACTATCAAACCAAGAACACCATGTCATTACATTCAAAACATCACACCATGACAGACACCTTCGCTACATTCTATGTTGTGTCTTACATGCTAGTTATGTGGTCGGAGTGCCGGCCACACAGTCATAACTATAAATAAACAATTCATACCCTGCTCCACCCAATCATATACGTAACAAAAACCTTCAACTTCCCACACAAAAAGAAAGCAAAAAAGCAGCCTGGTGAGGGCCCAGGACGCGTCACAAGCTGCAAGTCGTAGTGAGACACCGAGCCAGCCCGGTTGCCCAGACAGGTCATGACATCAGAGCGTGTATTTGAGACAGCCATCCTCCACATGGCACAGCGCTCCCTCAAGGGCCCAGCATGTCTCAAAGGCAGGCACTGCCCATTGGAGCACAGCATGCTCAAACTCCAGTGAGAAGCGCACCTGCACCAGGAGGCGGAAAAGCCTCAGGGCATCATCTGAGCCGGTCCCGGCAAGCCAGTTTCAGCGGCTCTTGAGGATGGCCATCTTGACCTGACCCAGTAAGAAGTTGGCCAGGCAGATGGGGCCCTTCTCAGCTGCCCGGTATGGGTAGGAGCACACGTAGGAGGTCTCAGAAAAGCTCCTGCCCAGCACCTGCAGCAGCGGCCCAAGGGTGACAAAGAGTGGCTGCAGGCAGGGACAGTCAAGGAAGGCATGAAAGAGGGTCTCCTCAACACCCCTTGGGCGGAAGGGACAGGCTATCGAGGCGGCTGGGTCAAAGTAGGACGCAAATGTGCCAGTGGCTAGGATGCCATGCAGCAACTGCCACTGCAGATCACCAGTCTTCTTGAGAGTTGGCAGCTTATACAATGTGCGCCATGCCGGGTGGGCTGGTGGGGAAGCTGGCAGCCCCAGGCGCCGTCACCACGGTGTATCGGGGCAGCCTGCCAGCACTTGGGCATGGTGGACATGAACCACCCAGGCATACAGACTTCTACACAACAAAAAAGCAAAGGGGCAAGCTGTGTCACTGTCAGGAGGCACAAGGAGCATCACCAAGGTGCCAGAGCCACCGGCCAGCTCGCCGGCCATGGTCGGGGTGACTGGCAAAACAGGCAAAGCCTCACTCGGGGCATCCTCAGTGCAGGGGACCTGGCCTGCCCGGAGATGGTCGTCCACGGTGGCTGCTGCCTCCAATGGGAGGGCAGACCAGATGTCACACAGGAGATGGCCCACGCTGCGGATGGAGTGCATGCCCAGCCGAGTGGTCAAGGCCTCAGGCGAGAGCCAGGCTGACCGAGCGGGGTCAAAGAGATGGCTCAGGTGGAGAACATACACCTGAATGGGAACAGCCATGAGACTGGCAGAGTCCAGGCTCGGCACAGGGCACCTCAGAGCTGGGTTGTGCACCAGGGATTCCCTCAGCAACTGTGGAAACTGCAGGTGATGGGCCTGGGACTGGAGGTGGAAAGTGGTTTTCCAGACTCGTACCACGCCGTGGTAAAAAGCTGGAAGCACCGTGCAGTTCAAAAGCGTACGGTCCAACAGGAAGAGCTCCCGGTCAAAGCCGAGGGCCCCCACCCTCTGCAGAAACCAGCATGCCAGTTGTTGCCAAGGTAGGCGCTCCTTGCTGTACAGGAGTTGTTGAAGGGCCTGCAGGCAGAAGGCGACCACCTTGCTCACAAGGTCAACCAAACTCTGGCCCCCCTCAGCTACAGGTAGGTAAAGGACAGCTCGTGGGAGCCAGTGGTGCCCATCCCAGAAAAAATCGACCAGGAGGCACTGGAGTCTCTTGAGTAGGTCCTCTGGCGGATTGAGTATGGTGCACCGGTGCCACAAGGTTGCTGCCACCAGATTGTTCATGATGAGGATGCGTCCACAGTAGGAGAGGCTGGGTAACCTCCAATGCCACCTGTGTAGGCAGGCCTCCACTCCTTCCTTGAGGCCGTCCCAGTTCCATGCCATGAAGGTTGATGGCCCTAGGAACATGCCCAGGATCTTAAGGCCCTCGCGGCACCAGATGAGGGCCCCTGGCAAATCGGGGGGGTCATGGTGATCCACACACCAAGCAACAGGGTATCACTCTTGGCCCAGTTGATACAGACCTAAGAGGCCCATTTGTAGGCTCGCTGGCAGGCTGTCAGGGTCTCCATGTCTTCCTGGGTGTTAAGGAAGATGGTCACGTCATCTGCATATGCTGATAGCTGAAGCGGAGGGGCAATGGACAGGCCCATGGCTGGTGGCAAGGCCACACCGCTCAGGCGGCACCACAGTGCATGCAGCAGTGGCTCACTGGCCAGGACATAGAGCATGCCCAACAGGGGGCAGTCCTGATGGATGCCTCTGCATGCGGGGAACGGGGCACAGAGCACCCCATTCACTTTGAGCACACTGGAAGTGTCTCCATATAAGACCCGGAGGACCCCAGTGAAAAGGGGCCCAAAGCCAAAGGCCTCCAGGGTCGGAAAGAGGTAGGCATGGTCCACCCGGTCAAAGGCTTTCTCCTGATCCAGAGTGATAAGGCCAATGTCTAGGCCAAAGAGTTCACTGGCTGTAAGTAGGTCACGCAGCAGAAACAGGTTGTCTTGGATGATCCTGCTCGCTACACAGTAGCTCTGCTCAAGCCCAGTGACAGAAGCCATGATAGTGCAGACACGGGTGGCCAGCGCCTTGGCCAGAATCTTGTAATCCGTGCACAGCAGGGAGACTGGCCACCAGTTCTTAATGCAGCCAAGGTCTCCTTTCTTGGGCAGCAGCGTAAGCACTGCACGGTGGCAACTGATTGGCAAGACCTTGTCGACAAGACTCTCCTGGAAAACACACAGGAGGCAGGCGGCAAGAAGAGGCCAGAAAATCTTGTAGAACTCAGCAGGTAATCCATTGAGGCCTGTGGCTTTGCTGGAGGTGAGGCCAGCTGCGGCTGATGCCAGCTCCACCAGCTTCGCCAGAGACAATTCCTGCTCAAGCTTGCTGGCCTCCAGGGCACCAAGGTGTGGCAGGCCCACATGGAGTTCCCACATAGCCTCAGGGCAGGACAGCTCAGCCGCAAGCAGGTCATGATAGAAGGCAACAGCATGCTCACGTACTTCACCTGGGTAATTACCAGGCCCTGAGGGGCCTTGAGGTGATCTAAGACTTTGCTCGCTGCCCACCATCACTCCAGGCTGAAGAAGAAGCGAGTTGGGGCATCTGTTTCAGCCAACTCTCTGATACAGCTGTGCAGTTCATTTGTAGCCAGCTGAGTGTACTGCTGGCAAAAATCCTGGATCTGTACCTTGCCCACATCCCACCATAGCTTCCAGGAGGAGTAATTCAGTCTTGTGGCCTCCCAGCCCCGCCAAAAGTTGGCAAAGCAGTCCTGGAAGTAAGAGTCTTGAAGCAGGCTGATGGTGAAACACCAATAGAGTGCTTGCACGCAGGTTCTCCCTGGCAGGCTCAATTCACAGCAAGCCAGGCCATGATATGACAGGCCTGAGGGAATGCTGCAGCTGCTGCGTAGGAGTAGCAGGTGGTGCCTGGTGACATAAATGCGGTCGAGGTGGGCCATAGTGAGACCCCCGGCACTCATCCTGGCCCAGGTGTACCGGTGCACGTCGGGGTGCAGGGCTTGCCACATGTCAACGAGGCCTACTGTCTCCAAAATGGACTGCAGCTTGTGGGCTGAGGGCAGGTAAGGCTCAGGCACCGTATGGTCGAGCAGGGTGTCAGTGGTACAATTAAAGTCCCTGCCAATGAGATGTAGGTCATTATTCTCACTAACATCGCACAAAAGGGCGGCCAAGGTCTCGAAGAAAGTGACCCTCTCCTGGCCATCAGTAGGTGCATAGACATTGACGAGTAGCAGGTGGTGTTGTGCTAGGGTGACATGGACTATTAGCAAGCGGCCGGGGACAATATCCCATGCCACTGCTGTGTCATGCTGTAGTTGTGATGATAAGAGAGTTGCGACTCTGGAGCTAAGGTTGGTGCCATGACTCGAGAACAACTGGCCTTGCCAGGCAGCGTGCCAAGCCAACTGGTTGAGCCTGTCAGAATGTGTCTCCTGGAGGAAGGCGACAGCCAGCCACTTCTGGTGCAGGAGTTCCAGGATGGCCTCCAGCTTCACCGGATCTTGACAGTCATTGATGTTAAAAGTGCCAATGGTTGTGGCTGCCATGGGTGTGGGTATGGGAGAGGAAGAGCGAGGTAAGGTATAGATAAAAGAGCAATCCCCCAAGAGCAGAGCAAAAAGCAGAGACAGGTCAGAAAAGGGCTATCGTGCCCTAACCTACTCCAGGGACCCCGCCAGGCCCCACTCATCTCTTACCCGCTGTGCGAGCTTCTTCAGACGATAAGCCATCTGCCTAGTGCCCAGGTCTTGCTGCATAAGTTTGGTCTCAGCCCTGGCAGCCTTGATAAAAACTTTAGGGTCTGCGCACCATTGGGTGATGCACCCCCATTATGTTCTTCTGTCCTTTCATCTGTTTTAAAAAGGTCAGGAGCCCCCCATAGTCAGGACCAACCCAGGGGGGTCTGCCAACATGGGGTGCACATTTCCAACAGATGAGCAGCGCAGCTGCACACTAGTTGGAAGCTCAGCATCTACACCCTCAATATCTAAACCCATCAATCTCCTCTGATTGTCTAGGTCAAGGTCTGGCTTTTGAAGAGCAATCCCCACCTTCTTGGCGGGGGAGAGGTCATCCCACTCTCAAGGCTGCTTGCGACACTCAGAAAGCTGGATTTCCATCTCACTAGCCTCCTCATCTAATTCAGCAACCTGGGATGTGACCAAGAGGTCAGCAGACTCCTCTGCTGCCCCCTGGGTCAGAACTCCAGAAGAGAGACATTGTGCATATGTCTTTCTGCCACCTGTCTCTGAAAGCTGGGAGATAGGTGAGGGGTTAAAGACCCCTGCCTTCACCTCCCCTACCTCCAAGCTGCCCTTATCCCCGGTCAACAGAGTCATTGACATGACAGCTGGAGCAGGCCTAGGCTCTGCAGCAGGGGGCCCCCCTGCACCAGCTGAGGAAGGTCTCGGTGGGGATGGGGAGTCCTGAGTGGTCCCTTTCACTTTCTTCTCTTTGTTTTTCATCTTCTGTGTGGCAGATGGCCCATCCTTCATAGAGAATGGGCCAGGCTGCTTCTGGCTTGCCTCCCCAGGACCAGCCACCTCAGACAAAGCTGCTGTGGAGGCAGGAGGCCTGAGCCCCATCATCTGACACAGCCTTGGTGCCACAATTGCTGACCACCCCAGCCACCTCAATCGGGGCAGTCAGGGCAGGTGGGGGGGAGTGGAGGCATCAGCCTTTCCACGTGGTGGTGTCTCTGTACTGGTGGGGGTGGGCACTGTAGGTGGAATGAGTGGAGGGGAGGGTTGGGGCCTAGTCCCAGCCCCTCGGCTGGATGGCATTCTCATGCCAGAGACTCCAGCCCCCTCAGATGGAACAGGGGTAGAAGGAGGCTGGGAAAAGCTCCCAGCTTCACTTGGTGGGGCTTGATTCCCAGAAGTGGATGTGCCATCTGTCGGTGCCACTGTAGTCACCGAAGTTTTGGACAAACTCCCCCACGGGCACTGAGCTGCTAGGTGGGAAGAGCTACCACACTGAAAACACGTGGTCTCCCCAAAAGGAAAATAAATCACAAACCTCCACCTGTTGAACATGAGGCTCAAGGACTGAGGTAGAGACCATGGGCCCTCCCTGAGAAGCTTGTAAACCTGCCTTTGAAAAGACAGGACATGCCTCAGTTTGGGGTTCTTACTCCCTATGGTCAATTTGTGAAAGGGACTCGTAAGAACCCCATAGGGCTTGAGTTCCTTGGCCAGCTCCCCACTGGTCACGTGTGGGGGCACATTAGAAATCACCACCCTCACTGCTGGGGTGTTTAGGGGCGTGACAAAATAATGCACGCCCTCAATGTCCAGGCCTTCTGCGCACACCCTGTTAACTAGGGTGGAATCACTCAAATAAATCATTGGGACCGTGTTGACACGACCTGCATAATGTATGTTACACTGTCCCAGGAGACTAGCAAGGGCATCTATGCAGACCTCAACCCCGATGTAAGGAGGGGTGTGAACCCTCAAACCATGGGTAATGGGGAGGTTCTGGGAGGCATCCTCATGCCAGCTGCTGGGTGTAGTAGCAGCCATTTCTGTTAGAACAGGGTTAATTTCCAGCTATAACTAAGCAAAAGGAAAACAAAAAAAAAGTTTATACTAACTAAAAAGTTAAGTGTCTGGGAATGCAGCCACAAAACTCTAGATGGGAGGGGGAAAAGGGGTGGAGGAAAAAAAATGGTAGGAGGGGTAAGGGATAGAAACAGCAGAAAAAAAGAAAACAAAGGGGGTGGGGGCAGAAGAGGTAATTAAGTGCACCCCTCGGAAGGCATGCTAATGGAAAAGATAACTCCCTGCAACAAGCAAACAGAAAAGAAAGAGAGAAAGACAGGAAAAGAGACAGTAAGAAAGAAGGCTGTAAAGACAAAGAAACTGGAAATACAGGGGGATGGGACCAAAAGCAGGAAGAAAGGTAAAATGGTATTGAAATGTGCAAATGCTGGCTATGTGCATCTGGACGCAATATTTTATGTGAACCTGAGGTGAGGAAAGGTGGCAGCAGCAGTGAAAGGAGGAGGGACTGGGCTTCCATCAACATTGTTTCTACATCTGATACCTTACTCAGCTAAGCTGCAGGTGCTCAGAGTTGCTGACACATGAAGGAAAGAAACCTGTGAGTGTTAAACATATGAGTGTACAACTGGCAGCTGCAGCTGGGAAAGGGAAGAGAGGGCAAAAGAAAAAGGTTGCTTAGCTTCTGATGATTTGGGAAATCTGGAAAACTCATCAATTCATGAAAAGAATCATAACTGGCTTCATGAAGCTGCTATATCACTGTATGCCTCAGTATATGTGAAAATTAGGGCTGTGCAAAACAGCACCATTTAATTTTGACTTCTGTTTTAATGGGACAGTGTTTCATTCAGAGTTTCATTTTGTTTCTAAAGCACTGTTCTGTTTTGTTTCGTTGAAACTGTTTCGGTGTTTCGATGCTGTTTTGACGCTGCTTTGACGTTTTGCCCATAGGCTATAATGAAGAAGCATGAAACTGCCTATAACTTTGTCATTTTGGGGCATATTTGGATGAAAAGGGCAGGGATCGTAGCCCCTTCTATAGGCATGAAGCCTGCCAAGTTTCAAGGAGATAGGTGAAGGGGTTTCTGGGAAACTGCACCTCAGGCTGCTGACAAGCAAAACTCATGACATATGTGACACTGTGTGTGTTAAGATATGCCCTCACTAGTACTGGGGCCTCTATAGGACATTGTAGTGTGACCCAGTGAGGTCTCCTCCTCCCCTAAAGCCTCAGTCAAGTCCACCATTTTAAATGACAACAGGTATAAAATAACTTAGTGAGCAGTGAGCACTAGTGCAGTAACACCAGCAGTATCTCAGGCAGCCAAACTGTGACAGACCCTTTCTTTCCTATCCTGTAGGAGCTTCTTTTCCAGCATGTGTGTTAAGGCCTGCCCTCACTGTGTCCTTCCCCCTCTTCCCCATCCTTCTTCTTACCTTCTGTTTCCCTGCAGGCAAGACCATCTTCAGCTTCAAACTCAAACTGTTTCAAAAGATTTGAAACATTTTGATGGCCTTCATTTCATTTTGAGGCTGTTTTGAAGCCCTTCATTACATTTTGATTTTGCTCTTCTGAGCTTCAAACGAGTTGAAACAGTGTCAAAACAAAACAGCCAGTGAAATTTTGCACAGCCCTTGTGCATCACTTATTTAGGCTGTATTGTATCTCCCTTAAAAACTATGTTCCTTAAAGTATCATGATTGCCCATTCAAATGAGAGCACCTTAATACAACGGGTTGGCTGAAGCTGGGAAAACCACATTTCTCCATCTTTTCTGATAAGACTTAGGTTTGCAGGACTTGAATTTCCTCTAAAGCAGAATGAGAGATCAGATGTTAATGAATGGTATTTAAAATCACAGAGGCTCAGAGATTTTTAGGGTTCGGTTGGGTTGGGTTTGGCTTAGATTCTAGAGTGGGAGGGTGTCCGTTGGCAGGAACAGCCAAAGCAAAAGAGAGCTTTCATGAAGGGAGAGAAAACTACCACTGATTTGAAGGAGAATGCTCCTTTGGAGATGTGGAATCCAAATGTGGGACCTTGATCTCTGAAAAGGCAGTGGGATTTTCTTTAGGGATTTGGTCAAAGTACTGAATGTGAGGCAGGGAATGTGGAATTGGTGTGCTGTTTAATATGGGTCTGATGAATGGTCAGCAGTAGAGCTTGATCAAAACCATGATATTTCTTTAAAGGTGACACCCAGGATTTTAAACTTGGAATGGTTTTTGTCTCCCTGCAGTTCAGGAGCTGTGGGTCAGGAGTGAGGGGCACCAGCTGGGCTGGGGAAACAGGTCAGGAGTGAGAGGGACCAGCAGGGCTGGAAGGGAAGGGGTAACCTGGATAGTAAATGTGTCCCGGGTGGTACTGAGATGAGGTACTCCCTCTCCAGTTGAAGGGAATTAGCAGGTGTCAGTGTGCTATGGGAGGGGTAGCCACTTATGGGGGAGCAGCTGTCCTCTTATCCCTTATAGAGTAGAGCCAAGACCAATTGGAACTTAACGATATATGGGTTTAATAGGGAAAGAACAGGGTGGAATATAACACATATGTGGGGGGCAAGGGGACCCTGGCAGATAATGGTACCCCACTCTGGGCACCTGGGGTGGGAGAGAACCAGGGGAGCAGGGGGGAGTCAAAGGGATTTTAGGTGAATATACACGTATAACAGACAAATCAATAACAGCCATGAGGCGCAGGTTTCACAAAATATAAGATGCAAGGTTTCACAAAATATAAGGTGCAAATCCCACAAAATTTAAGGCACAGGCATCCTAGTGGGGAGAGGTAAAAGAAGCGATGGGTACCCCCCTCCTCGGTAGGGATTCCCTTTTGCAGGCAACTCAGC
>NW_017729002.1:10770987-10792031 GCF_001723915.1 Gavialis gangeticus | reverse complement strand
GAGGTACCCCCTCTCCAATTGAAGGGATTTCACAGATCTTAATGTGCTATGGGAGGAGTAGCCACTTTTGGGGGAGGTAGAGCCGAGACCAATTGGAACTTAACCATGTGTGAGTTTAATAGGGAAAGAACAGGGTGGAATATAACACATATGTGGGGGGCAAGGGGACCCTGGCAAATAATGGTAACCCCCTCTGGCCACCTGGGGGGGGGGGTTGGGAACCAGTGGAGCAGAGGGGACTCAAAGGGATTTTAGGTGAACTTATGCATATAACAAAGACAAATAAACAACAGAGTTGAGGCACAGGGTTCACAAAATATAAGATGCAGGGTTTCCCAAAATATGAGGTGCAGATCCCACAAAATTTCAGGTGCAGGCACCCCGATGGGGCAGAGTGAAAGAGGTGAGGGGAGCCCCTCTCCTCAGTGGAGATTCCCATTTGCAGGCAACTCAACCCTCTGGTGCCCTGGCTGGGAATCAAATCCAGGTCTCTCACAAGCTAGTGAAAGTTGTACCATGGAGTTATTAATGCCTGGGCTGCTGGCTGCAGCTCTAGGCTCTAGTGCTTCTGGGATCCTCCATGTGCCGTCTGCACACTGAGCTGCCTGGCTTTATGTCAGAGGGGGGTCACAAAGAACCCAAGCTGTTGTCTGCAGTTCAGGGTTTTGGTCCCTCCAGGACCCACTGCACGCCACTCCTGGGAGGGAAGGGGCTGCGGATCAGGAGTGAAGGGCCCTAGCAGTGCATGGTGAGGGCTGTGCTAAACTTTTATATGTGGCTGTTGCACCTAGCCCTGGGGTGCATCTCAGCCCTCCCCATACACTGTTATATGCAGCTATGACACCTCAGAGCTGGGCATATATCTGCCATTCTCATGCACTATTATATGTGGCTATTACACCCCAGAGTTAGGGCTACCCCATGCCATGCCTCTGTGGCACTGGGGGACTCTCTTGGACACCCCGATGATATGGGCTGGACCAGGGAGAATTTCTAGCTGTAATCCCAGCCCCCCAAAAAACCCAATTTCAGGAAAACCAGAAAACTAGAAAAACCACCAAGGCATGGTCTGGGGTGGCCCAAGAAGGATTTTCATCTCTAATCCCAGCCCAAAAGAAATTCCTTATCTGAGCCCATATACTTAGTACAGTGAGCATGGGGGGACTGTCAGTTGGCAGCCTGGCATGCACAAACTGCGCTTTGGGCTGGCAAGACTCTGGCCAGAGATGTGCAGGAGAGTCCCCCAGTGCCACAGAGGTATGCCATGGGGTGGCCCAAGAATAATTTCTAGCCCTACTCCCAACCCCAAATCCAGTTACTTATTTGGGTCCATATACTTAGCACCGTGGCTGGGGCACTGTTAGCTGGCAACCTGGCATGGCCAAGCTGTGTTTTGGGCCAGGCAAGTCTCTGCTCAGGAATCTCCAGGAGAGTCCCCCGGTGGCAGACATGCATGGTGTCAGATGGACCAGAAAGGGTTTCAATCTGTAATCTCAGCCAAAAAGCCAGTTCCTTATTCCAGCCCATATACTTAGTACAGCGGGCAAGGGAAACTGTCAGTTGGCAGTCTCGCACAAACAAATCAGGCTTTGGGCTGGGCAAGTCTCTGGTCATAGATGTCCAGGAGAGTCCTCCAGTGCCACAGAGGCATGGTGTGGGGTGGCCTGGCTCTGGAGTGTAACGGCCACGTATAACAGTGTATGGTGAGGGCTGTGATGCAATGTTATATGTGGCTGTTGCACCCAGCTCTGGGATGTATCTCAGCCCTTCCCATACACTGTTATATGTAGCTGTTACACCCCAGAGCTGGATGCATCTCTGCCCCCCCCATGCATGGTTATATGTGGCCATTACGCCCCAAAGCTAGGGCCACCCCACACTATACCTCTGGCATTGGGGAGTCTCCTGGATACCCCTGACCATATTGGCTGACCCAGGAAGGATTTTCAGCTATCATCCCAGCCCAAAAACCAGTTCCTTATTGAAGCCCATATACTTAGTATAGTGTGTATGGGAGAGGGGTGTTGTGAGTTGGCAACATGGCATGAACAAACAGCACTTTGGACCAGGCAAGACTCTACTCAGAGATGTCTGGGAGAGTCCCCAAGTGTCACAGAGTCATGGGAGGGAGGGGGCTAAGAAGGATTTTCATCTCTAATCCCAGCCCAAAAGAAATTCCTTATTCAAGACCATGTACTTATTACAGTGTGCATGGGAGGCTGTCAATTAGGCCAGACTTTAGGCTGCACAAGACTCTGGTCAGAGGTGTCCAGGAGAGTCCCTTGGTGGTACACAGGAATGGTGTATGCAGGATATTAATTTACATATTATCTGGTAAATAAGCATAGCTAATGAAATTCTCTCTCTTTAGAATATGTAATTCATTAATAAGAAACTTTTATTGGTTATAGGTTAGCTTTTAAAAAGGAACCAGGAACCAGGAATAAGGACCTGGGAATTAAAGGAACAAACTGCAGCCTCATGTACCATAGCATGTAGCCTTGGTGTTAGCCACCCTGAAACAGTAGATGGTGAGAAGGCCATTTGCTGCCAGCCAGGGGTCCCTGCCCCACACCACAAGGGGCAGTGGGGGGGGATGTGTGGTGCAGATGTTCTTTGACCTTCAGTACAGGCAGGCAGTTTGAAATTCAGGGAACAAATCCTAGCATGTGGCCTGGGGCACCCCAAAACTAGATGGTGAAAAGAGTGGATGGTGAAAGTAGGCCACTTACTGTAAGCAGGGGGGTCTCCCACAGCCCCAGGCCCAGACAAAGGGGGAACTGGCAAGGAATTTTGCAAGTGAAATGTTCCTAGGACCTCAGAAATGTGGGGGGTGGCTGACAGATGAACAGAGCAAATAAAGTGCATGGCCTGCCAAGTGCAAGTCACAGCTAAGCAAGCTTGTGCCAATTCTAGGAGAGAACCCTGACATGTAGCATTGGGTGCGTGTGGTATGGGTCAGGAAGCTCTGGGTAATTAATCATGGAATAGGCCTTTGGCATACCAGAAGTCAATGCAGGGATGGGGATTTGTCTCTGTGAATTGCTTGCTAGGGTATGGCTTCCTCTATTCCTAATGGAGTAAGCAACAAGAAAATGATAATATTGCTGGCCCCAGAACAGTCACATCACAGAATGGTTTATTGAACTGGGCTGGTGTCTACTCAAACTCCTGGAAAGCCAGGTTCAGAGGTCTGTCTCAGGGCACAAACTGATGAGAAAGCTGTAACCTGAGCTGTGGGGGAACCTGAATTGACATGCAAATAGGTTTACTGTGAAATGTTGATAGGACAATACACTGTCAAGTTTCACCACTCCAGGATTTGGCCAGAGTCACCCAGCTGGTTTTACAGATTCTGCTGAGGAATCCTAAGGTAATGGTTTGAGGGCATTACCTTAGGATGGGAAATGGTCCTCTCCAGTTCTATAGGAGGCACAATATACAACAATCACACAGAAAACATGATCGTGTTTTACAGCCAAGTCACTGGCCCCAACCTGAAACCCCCCCACCCCACCAGCCCTGCCAGCTGCTTCTCATTCCTAGCTAACCTGTAGTCCCCCAACCCAGCTGGTGCCCCTCATTCTTGACCCACAGCCCCCTATCCTTCCAGCCCCCTCCCCCCAAAATCTTGCCGGTGCACCTTACTCCCTACCTGAAGCCCCCTGCCCCTTCAGACCAGCTGGTGCCTCTCACTTCTGACCCGCAGCCCCCTGTACATTCAGAAACAGGCAGCAGTATGACTGTCAAACAGTGCAATGGCAAGGAGAGGGTGGTCAAAGAGGAGCAAGAACATGCTGCTGGGGACAAAAATAGGTTTAGAAGGAACAGGAGTACCAAAGAAGAGGGGAAAGCTTGTGGCGTAGAGGACAAGAGGGGGAGGGGGTAACAAGTATTGAAGGGATCTGGTTGTATTCTGGGGGCATATAACTGCAAGCGATGATGATTTGCCAATGCAAAAGTTAAAAGATTAACGTGCAAATAGACTAAGTGATAAGAAAATTCTTCTCATTGAGCATGGACTGTTTCTTTCTTCACCTTAACCCACACCATGCCCCTGCTGTGTGGGTAGCAGGGGTGTTAGCTCATGCTGGCCATTGTATGGTAATCATGGGGGGAGGGAGAGTTGGAATAGACTGGCCATGGTCCCTCCAACCCCACTTTGTGGGAAGCTATCCTGGGCACAGGGATCCCTGGTACTGAAGGAATCTTAATCAACCTTGATAAGAACCCAAGCCCACCCCCACACTGGTTCTCAGCTTTGGAAAAAGTCCTGCTTTTTGATGTGAGGATACAAATGACAGGAGACACAGGATTCTTTCTGTTTTCCAAAAACATTCCTGTAGTAATGTTGCCATTCAGGCTTTAGCTTGGGTAGCCTGGGTACATGATACGCAAATGCCAACACACAGGGAGGCGGGGGGGGGAGCAGCCAGACCATTTGTGTACCCTTGTGTAGTTCTAAGTGTACCTTACACCCAGCGCTCAGTGCAACAAATGTGCAGAAAAAGTCGGGGACAGAACTGCTTCAGGACCAGGCTTGGGCAGGGGGTCAGCCCATTTGGGAGACCTGCAGTACAGACTCCTGATGCCAAACCAGACTTGTGAGGGGGAGGCAGGTAGGCTTGCTTTTGCAGACCTTTGCATGAAAAGATTTCCCACCCCAACCAGCAGCACCCCATGCAAAAACCACCCAGAAAAAAGAGGGAGGCTTTGCAAGGGAAGTAGGCAGCAGTGCTTATTGAACTCAAATCCCCTGCAAAAACCCGTGGCTCTCAAGCAAAGCCACTAACAATTCCCCACACAAAAAAGAAACCCGGCATGACCCAAAAAAATCCCCCAACCAAAATATCAAATCTTGTCCTAAAACACCACCTGGCACTAACCTAATACTAAAAGGGCAGTAGGGTAAAATTGTTCTGATGTGCCTCCTAGTGCATTTTACTAGTTATAGCATAGTAAGCCATTACATGGAAATTCATGTGCGTGGTACTGAATTAATTGTCATAAATTAAGAAAAGAAAATTAAACCAGGAACATTTTTAGTGGGCAAATACCATTACATGGAAAAATGCCTTAACATTTCATTTTTGGCAGATGTTTACTCAAACTAAGTTTTCTGTGGAGCAGATAACCATGATCTGCTATGTAGAGGAGTGTTGGGTTGAAAAATTCCTCTGTGGTTTCAGTGCATATGTCAGATTGGCATAATTTTTTCTTGTTCAACTACACAATATTTTGTGCATTGTGTGATGATCAGCAAAGGAAGTTACAGACCAGACAATGCTTAATTAATACAAAAAATGCTTTCTTGATCCCTGGCAAGAAGGCTGATAGAGTGACTATTACAAAATCTCCTTACTCATTTCAGTAAGGATACGGGTGCATGCGCACTCACAGCTTTGTTACTAATATGTGCCAGTGACAATGACTCTGAAAAGGGACAGGAAATAGAATGCTTAGGCATCTGAGATGTACCAAACAATGTTGTACTGAGCATTATAACAGTTCAGCATAGATGGGGGTGGCTGTATTCTTAATATCTCAAAAGGAGTCTGGGACTAGTGCAGAGAAATAAGATGCATACAAAAGGTATTCAAGACTATGCTACTTACAGTTGTTACTGTACAAAATCCCCATCCAAAATCTTGAGAGAAAATTAAGTGAGACAGGAACTGGTTACTCTTTTTGGAAATGAGGGATACCGCACACAGTTTTACTGTGTGAAGGGGACAAAAAAAAAAATTGCTTGAATCTAGTTTCAGACAATACATATTTTCATTTCTATTATAGCATTATCTTTAGGAAGACCTGACCAAGTAATCACTAGAAGAGAAAATATGTAAATTTCCCTAAACATCCCCTAATCATGCAGTCTACCAATTTGTACTTCCACAAACTATTCTGACATACCCTGTTAGTTCTGTTGGGAGAGCTATATGCATATTATTTTGAGCTGGTCAGATTTATAGCTTGGCTGACTGGTACTCACCCATACCCTGAAAGGTCCTGGGCTGCCATTGCCTATTGCAAGAAATGTGACTTAGTATCAGTTTCTGACTTTTAAGTTGTTATTAGCATTATAATATAAGTTTCAATTCTTCTTGAGCTTCTAATAATGATAAAAAGTTTAATTGTCAGAGTGCTACACCTCAATTTTGTGTACATTCCCAGCACCTCTGGAAATCAGGCAAAAAAAATCAGGAAATATTTGTGCAAAAACTGTAGACTTTAAATTCTTACAAATAGACCTGTGTGAAGTGGCTAGTATTCACTTCAGAATCCAGGGGACAGTGATTCAATTTGGTGATTCAAATCACTGTCCCGAATTGATTCGGCCAAATCTGACTTGGAAATTCGGCTGCCGCTGACTCAGCTGAATCTCCAAATCAAACAGGCCTCACCCCCTATGCATTCTCCCAGCCCCATCAATGGCTGGCCTGCCTGGCTCCAGCATCCCAGCTCTTAAAAGAAAAAAAAAAGCCTCATACTCACCAGCTCCTGCCAGGCAGGGGGGTGTTCCCTGTTGCCCTGCACTGAATGGGGGAGCTATGCCATGAGCCGCCAGATGCCCTGATGGCTGATGCAGCAGCCAGTGATTTCAGGGCTTTTTATTTTTTTAAGAGCTCAGACACTGGGGCTGGGTGGAGCAGCCTTTGATGGGGCTGGGAGAGTAGGCAGGGGATGGGGACTCATGGCAGAGCCCCCCATACAGTACGGGGCAGTGGGAGGCAGTGGGGATTGCTGCCCCCCACTAGATAGGAGCAAGTGAGTGTGATGCTTTTTTTTCTTTTTTAAGAGCCAGGACACTGGGGCTAGGTGGGGCAGCCATTGATGGGTCTGGAAGACAGGCAGGGGACAGGGCCTGGCAAGAGGCTTCCCATGGTCCCCTCCCCCAATCCCCACTCCCACCCTCTACTTACTGGCATGAAGCCCGGGTCCAGATCCCTCCAGTGGTGAGCACTTTCTGCATCGCCGAATCTCCAAATCTTTCTCCAAAACTTTTCTGAATCAATTCAGATGCTTTGAATCAGTTCCTTTTTATTAATCTCCCAATTTGATTTGGATTCAGAGATTTAACTGCCAAATCAGGCCAAATCTTCTCTGAACTGAATCAGCACCCAAAGCTTTGCACAGCCCTACTTACAAACATAAGTTCCTTTGACTGAAACAAAACAAAAACATCCCCCCCCCACAAAAAACCCCTAGCATGTCTTAATTAGCTCCTAAGTCATTTAAGTACTTGTGACAATCTAATTCTACCTGTCAAGCAAATTCAATGGGCATTTAAGCTCGGGTGCTTGATCCATGGGACATATGACCATGTCCAGATGAGCACAGCCATGTGGTATGTGGTGCCATGCATGTCTGCACTCCATTGTTCTCCACACTGCAAGGGAGCAGCATGGATGGGTTTTTTGCCCCCTGGATGTCCAGGGGTCAAAAAAAAAAAACATGAAAAAAAAAAGCAGAGCAGTGCATGCAGTGGCACCAGGCACTAACCAAAGCCAAAGCCTGGCCAACTGGATCCACACGCTACTGCTGGCCAGGCTCTCTGCGGCAGGATCGCTACTGCTGCAGCCCTGAGAGGCCCCTAGCATCCCAGGTAAGGCTGCTGGGGTCAGCCCAGTGCTGGTTCCAACCTCCCTTACCCCACCTGGGGTAACTTGCCATGTGCCAAAACACCAGCATTCCCAGGGGACAACTAGGGGTGATGCAAGGTATGCCACCACTAGCTGTTTCTAGGGACCAAATGTCCACACACATCTGGATTCAGCCTGTGAGTCTAAGTTACTCAGAAGCTTGGAAATGTTTATCCTATTTGTGACTTAATTTTAAACTTTATCTTGCAGTGTATTATTGCATAGAAATATGACATGGCTCATGCCCTCTTCACCTAAACTGAGTTAAACTTAATGTTTACATGAATAAAGCAATTATGGTTTGACTCTCTAAGGAAAAGTACTTCAGTTTTGTCTAATTTCTGTAGAAACAGCAGCAGATTTTTTTAACAGGTACACATCTGAAATTAGTCTAACACCTACAATTGTCAAAACAGATTTTCTATGGTGTCATAATTTTTTCCCAACATCAGAAAACGCTGCATTTTATCTCACTCTTGTATGAAGCTTCGTGCTTGGCTTCTACTTTTATCCAGTATGATTCCCCATCTCCCATTAAAAGTCTTAAGTGCAATTGCCTGTGGTGCAGCCATTTTAATTTGTCACTGAAAGAGGACAACCATTTAACATAGTGCAGCTGGTAGGTACCACAGGTACTTCTGACAGCAGAATGTACCAGCTGTAATGCAGTTAGGTTCAAGGCAACTAATGGATCAAACTTGAGACACATTTGAGGCCACACTTCAACCTATGAATCAATGAAGCATTTGCAGATCTCTGGGACAATGCAGATCAAGATGATCCAGGTATACTTGGAAGACTTCTTAAGGAGTGGACTATATGTTTATGGCATGAAATGGACAAAAAAAAACTTGAAAAAGAAACACTGTACAAGTGTTAAAAGCCATTCTGAAGGAATATTTTTGTTCTTTTTAAAGAGGTTCTTAACATTCTGTAGTCTGGGTATGTTTCCCTTCTTTTGTGTGTGGTAGAGGAACTACATAAAGACTAGCTTGTTGGTTGCCAGTTGAAAAAGCTGGCTCAAAGGAAGAAAGGAGAATATTGAAATTGTAATAACAGTTTCATATAGTAAAAAATCATATTGGAGTCAGTAAATACAAGTAGCTGTGTTTTATTATTACTATTACAGGACTGGGATAATTTACCCTTTTTTTGCATTTTTGGTCAGTTCTTTTTCTGCTTTTAAATTAGTTGGGTAAATGATCTGGTGCCATCAGAACTGAAATGGCTGAAGACAGGTTCCAAATAATGAGTCTGTTTCTGTCATTATTTGACAATTGTGCAACCTTAGGACAGCTAAGGGCAACAAATCTAACTCTAAAATCATTGCTTTTGTGTATCAGTCACTTTTTGTGTATGAAAAAGATGTTAAGAATCAAGCTGTTTATTGGTTTTTATATGATGAACAAACCCAATTAGCAGCCTTCACTCTAGTACTATAACTCATTCCTACTGTGTAGTTCATAGATTGCATGATATCTTGTGTGTGTTGCGGGGGGGGGGGATAAGATTATTTTCCATCCTATGCTCTCTCAAAAATTCAAAGAAATATCCTGTTTTTAATTCTACAATGATATCTAGCATGTAATGTGTTTCTGCACACCATGTACTGTATAATTTTAAGATCAATGAATTTTCTGTTTTGTGTTGAAGTGCTGTGTGCATCAAAAACATGTGGCAAAAATGGATTTTATGCATATTTTAGATGCCTACTGTACCTTTCATAGTGAACAAGATATGAGCATCTGAAAATGATCACTGAGCATAACCAGGAAGATCAGCTGTAATGGAAATGCACTGTCTAGGGTAGCTTTATAAGCATAAAATATTAAGAGACCAGCTGTGTTGGAAATAATAAGTTAATAACAAACATTCACTTTTTTGTCACGGTTTTGATATTTTGTCTGATACTGCTGAATTGGATAGTGCTTTACATGTAGATTTCAGTGCAGATTTCAGTGCCTTGAAAATTACACAGGTGTTAATGATCAAGAAGACTTACATTTGCCCAAGAGTAGGCATCAGTTTGTTGACAAGGGAAACATAATCCATGAGAAACCAGGGTCTGAATTTATGGTACACAAGTCACTCCCAAAGTAGATGCTCTTCGGCCAGGTGCAGACGTTACACTTATTGTGTGGCAAGCACATGAAAAGCACTATATGGCCATAGTCAAACAGATGGTAATGGCACATAGCTATAAAAATGGCAGATTCTTCTCTAAGGCAACCCTGGGTGGATGTGGTATCAGAATTCAGCTGTAGCTTAGATTGCCATAATGAACATCTATACCAGACCCCATCATAATTCACATTAGGTCACATTCTGCGAAGATCCCATGGAGCACTGCAGAACCCTGCTCACCCCTTCTCTAGCCTAGGCCAGAGCTTGTCTCCTCTGCCCAAGCACTGGGGTGGCCTCGCCCAATGGGCTATGACTGACCTGAGGTGGCAAAGCCCCTATTTTCAAAAACCCTTTGCTCTTGTTCCCTCTGGCCACCTATTAGCCAGTCTTACTTGGGCACCCACATCCTTGGGCCTTCCCTGACCCCCCACACCCTACATATCTTGTCACAAAGCACCCCACAGACCTTGCACTGAGACCAGGAGAATCCACTGCACTTGGGCACAGCCCCACAGGAGCTGCATCCTGGCACTGGCACACCCTCTCAGGCAACCCATAGGGCCAGGCACCTTGCCAGTCAGACCCCAGCATGTCACCTCCCACCCCCCAGCAGGACCTGGTGTGGATGGCTAACCTCTACTGGCTTGGGGTGGCAGGGGCTAAAAGATCAGGCTCTGACCTGAGTAGAGGCAACCCTGTGGCCTCCATGGCTCAGGCCCTGCTGGCAGGTACCCAACCCCTGAACACCTGGTATGCTGCAAGGCTTGTATTGGTCCACAGCTCTGGGGTCCCATTTCTTTCATTTGGCATCATATCCACATTCAAATCAGTGAACTACCGTTTGGTATTATCACTCAGTGTGCAGATTCCATTTACCCTGTCTGGGCATTTATAAGGATTGCAGCTTGCAATAATTCTGCCACCTTTACATTAAAGGAAGAAATCAAATGCAAAGAAATATATTATCTGAGTGTGGATGGAGAAACTGAAATCTGACCATCCCTAAAAAACCCCAAGATCAGACACAGCAGCCTTGTTAAATATAAGATTTTAATCTCAAGAGAAATGTAGTTAGTCAAGTTAGTCTGCAGTCAGAAGGCAGAGTAGATTTTTACTTTGTAGACTAACTACATCAGAGAGTTTTTTGGACTACATCAGAGTTTTGGGGCTAAAACTTGGGAGGATCCTGTCTATTCTGTTTTCAGCAGGTTCAAAGTGATCCTGTTCCACCATAGGGGAAAAAAGGAATTGTGGACTAAACATGAGTGCCAAAAATGGCATTTAATGAAGCTGGTTGTGCCATTTGGGCTCATGAACTGAAATAAGCCAAAGAATGCTGTCATGGAGGAGTAGCTAGTGCATTATAAATTTACACTCATATTATGTATTAACTTACCTATCTAGATCAGCCCAATTACTTTTTCCTGAAAATCTGAGATGAATGGTCAGCTCTGTCACAGACTGTGTGAATTAACAAGAGTCTTAATAATACTTGCCTACCCTGGAAAGAGAAACACCCAAGCTGGGATAAATTCATTGGTGACTTGCTGATACTAAGGTGATTAGATACAACACTTAGATGAATAGATGAATAGTGTACTGTTTCTCATAGCATGTATATCAGTAGTGTACTGTAGTGTAAGGAAAGTTCTGTGTTTGTAGTGATAAATTGACATACTTGAAGAGATTTACAATATACTGGAAGTGCTGCTTTTTCCAGCTGAAATGCAAAAAAATGGTTTATACACCTAAGTGACCTGTTTGTGATGAGGACAGCGATAATGAAGGGAAAAAGGTAGAAAGTCACATGAAAGATGCATTTTAGTTGAATCAACTCCATTTTTATGGTCTGAAAATTTCACGATTTTGTTTCTATTTTTGCTAGAAATAAATGCTTATCAAATCATTTATTTGTCAAAATAAATTTTAACATTTGTGGAAGTTAGCAGTAGATTAAAAATTAGAGGTGAATTCTACATCTGGAGAGAGGCAAAACTATATGTATAAGATTTTCCAAGACTCGAGGTGCCTCAGCAACTGATGTAAAACCATGAATCTGAACATCCCTGTACGGTGGGAATTCTCCAGACAGGATCTACATTTTGATAGTCTGGCTTCTTCTCAAATTTTCTCATGCCTTTGTTTTTACAGCCTAGAATGGAATTAGAATTGAAATATCCAACAGTTCTTGTGAGATTTTTAATATTTTTCTTTTTTGCTGAAGGAATTCAAAAATCTTCAGATGTGTGCACAAATACTGGGGGGTACTTAACTAAAATTAGCCAGACCTAAACTCCCACACCTTTGCAGTATTTCCATTAGCATTTAGAACTTATGTGCTCCTAAATGTGTCTGTCAGTTTAGTGAATGTGTACCGAATGTGTTTTTAGTAACTTGTACTAAATGTGTTTGGACATAATTTACTCTGAACCAAAAGACAAAAAGTTAAATGAAAAGGATTGTGCTGAATCCTGGATTAGAGAAAAATATATGATAAATGAGAATAAATCTCAGAGGAGTTGCACATGCAGAGTGGGTTTCTAGATCTAATGTTATCCAGTCACTTTGATATGTTTGATTTAAACTACATTATAAGATTTCTCATTTTGTGACTTATTTTTATTCATTATGTTAGTTTCATAACAAGATTTATTGTCCCTAACAATGTATGATTTGTAAAATTAAACATTTCTACTTTAATTTACTGTTCTACAGTAAGCATATTCCACTTCACTCATTTTTTCTTCTGAAATTAAATAAACATTTAATGAAATAAAGATGCTCTCCCTTAGAATGGTGTGTGTACAAATACCCAGAGCTACAGTTCCTCAACCTTTTTTCTCCTCTGTGAGATGTTGCCATGGTTATTACCCTGCTGGGTAGTAAAATGCAGTAATTCATTTAGAATTCTTTCCTTCCACATTACTGTACACATACAGCAGGCTTAAATTCACGAGTGTATCAATATGACTTTCAGGGTATTTATCACATAACAATCATTTATGAATCGTCCTTTGTAACAAAAACTATTCCAAACACCCCTTTTTTTCATTTTGGAGTGTATGGAAATGGAAATAGTTGCCCGTTCTTTTACTAATAGATCATCTAACTGATTGTATGATACAGTCATGAAAGTATTTATTCTTATTTTTACATCAAAGCTTGTGAAAAAAACATGGGCTTTACAGGTTATAATCTAGGTTAAGTTGACAACAAGAACACCATACTAGGAGAAGTGGTCAAGGAAAACAAGGATGTCTTGCATCTGTGATATGTTTTGTAGGGCCCAATCTTACTGAAGTAATAAATTACCACTCTCTTTACTATAAATGTTAAGCAGTAATAAAATTAATTATGGTTACATAGAGTAAGGCATGCATCTTGAGATTTATGTAGTGTTTATAACCTAATCAGTGCACAGCACTGCAATTTATGAAATTCTGGGAGGGGAAGAGTAGATTTATGAAAAGGAAGTTATCTGAAGAATGAAGGGAGGGAGTGTGGTAGACTGGTTCAGGAAAGGAGTTTCATACATGGAAGAGCATGCAAAAGAACACACTAAAGTGATGTGACAGGTTATCCTTAAAACATTTGAAAGGCACTTAAAATTGGAACATCCATGCATTAAAGAGTGTTAAACTGTAAGTACTCCCTAAATATCTTAAAATGATACCACTTCGGGCAACGGTTATCTTTGAGCTGTTCTGCCTTGCCCAAGCTGGGGTACAGTTCGTCTGCTTCATGGAGATAAAGGAACGTATTTGTAGTCATTGGATGCATGGCTCCAAGCCTCTCTGCTCTTCACAAGATTTTTACTTTCCCACGCTTTACTGCCAAGGAGGTGACCCCCAGCCAATAACCACACCTGCCTCTTAGTGGATATGACCCCATCCACATGACATCAAAATGTTGGCTCCAAGGATACCAGAAGACCTGATCTGGGCACCTGAATCCTGGGTCCAGGCAGTAGCCCTCCCCTCAGAAGGCCTAGTCTTTGCCCCATATCTGGTGGTTTCTAGCCAGAACAATTTGGAAGGGTGGAGGCAATCCCACTCCAGCTTCCCGTGTTCCTGGGGAGAAATGAGGGAAAGGGCCACCTAGTGTTGAGTGCGGTGAGAGCATGTAGCCCCGGGGGACACGCTACCCTGGGGTCCTTGCTGGTGTTGTGGTTAACCCCCAGTGGCTCCACACAGGGAATGAAGCCACTGGGTGGTGAGAGCATGGAGACTAAGGTCCGTGCTTCTTCCCTGAGCTCCATGTTCTTGCTATGCTTAACCCCCAGGGCTCCACTCCCAAAAGAGGGATATAGAGCCCTGACTCCTAGCCATGGCCACACTTGCCAGGCCCTCTAACGACAAGTCACAGTTGTGCAGGTCAGAGGTGGCATTAAGCCTTAACCTGCTGTGAAACTGTTCTAACCTTAACACTGCCAAATGTTCCACAGATTTAGAATGGTTTAAAGGTAATCTGTAACAGTACCCTGAGCTCTGTGCACTAAGTTGAGCATTTGTGTATTGCTTATTTTCCCTTACATTTGCATAGGATTAGCCTGTTCTTTTATCAATCACTAGCTTTTCTCTTTTCAGGGGTAGGTAACATGCTTCATCCAGCCCACTAGGTGACCAGTGGAGTACCAGAAGTTGGGCATATGGCTAGGGGGGAGTTGCCTGCCACAGAATGCAGGGGTAGGCCCCTAGGTCCCAGTAGATATGGCCCTGCTCACCCTCTGGCTACCTGCCTTGATGCTGCCAGTCTTGCCACAACTGCTACCACTGCCCAGGCTGAGGGAGTCAACTGACTTAATAGTTCATTGATCTTCATGCCACAGGTGTTACTAATGGTCTTCCCTTTTTAGTGATACTGAAGTTTCACCAATCAAGCTAAGCTTTCTTCAGTTTTGCTCATTTAGCTACTTCTGGTCTCTCTCCTACTATTTCACAGCCTTGCAGAATCTTTTTCAAATTATAGATCCATGTGTGACCCATGATCAAAGTTGAGACAGCAGTCTTCAGCAACAACTAGGGTTTCAGATTTTGGTTAAACAAGAAAGGGAATGTGCGTGAGCTTGAAGATGAGGTTCTTTCCCTGCCCTATGCAGCCATTACTTAGATGTTAGCCAAACATCTCCCCTCACCCCCCTTCATTCTGCCTTTCCCAAAACAAGGTACATATCTTTTTTAGGGGGAAGTGGTATGTGAGAAAATAAAGTATACAGTTGTTTCTGTTTATTCCTGGGGAACAGTAAAGGAGGCTGGTGTCCAGATGGATTATTTGAAGTCAGTCTTTCTTGACATCAATAGGTATCAATGCAGCAGCTTTTTTACTTGCACAACATGGAGCATTGCACATTTGTTCAGCTGCCTGACATTAGCCGGTACACAGAGAAACTTATCTTTCTCATCTCACTCCTGAATATCCCACACATACTGGTCAAGACTCCAGTCCAGGGAACACTTGGTAGGAATGGATAGAGATACTACAATTTTAATAGCATCCTTGGGGATCATTCCCTAAGAGGACCAATGGAACTCCCCTTTGGAAAACCTATTTCTCTCTGCTTTGCAAACATCAAGAATACTTGGCCTTTGGGCAGTATTGCTGGAAAGAGCACAACATAGCTTAGTTTAGTATTTCTAGTTAGACTAGCTACTTAAAGATTATCAACAGATGTAGGCACTGAGCAGCTTACCCTGACTGCGTGAGGGAAGAGAGCAGGACTAATATACGCATTAGTGAGTGGATTCACACTTGTGTGATATAATACATTACTCAGTGACCTGTGATCAATGGTGAAATAGCAGTCCTTTTTTTCTTTATGCGTGGATCCTTTACCGAGCTGCTTCTGGGAAAAGGTGAGAGGAAACAGGTTTATAGCAAATGACCCTGAATATTAAGGTAGAGTAACTCCTCCATATTCTTGTTCAGCAGTAAAAGATTAAAAGCTTGTTCCAGCTATTCTTTTGACAACTGTGTCTTAATGACCTGGAAAAGAGGTATTCAAGCAAATGTAGTAGGCCTTAAAACCCTAAAGGAATGCAGTCACTAAATTGTCTATAATTATTTGACACCCACACAAGCCCACTTAATGTATCATACTGAGAATATGTTGAAGAGTTCACTGGCAATTTCAAATTAATACCACTGTGCAAAGCACAGAGATTTAGGGGGGTTTTTCTTTTTCCGTGGGGAAACAAATTCAATAAATATTTTGTGAATATAATTATTGTATTAACCATGTTTACATTGGCATGCCACCTTTTAAAAGGAATATTTAAATAAAATTGTAGGAGCTGTTAATCTTTCATTCAGAATTAATAAAGGACTGTGAATATTTCAAAAATATTCTGATAACTGTAAACTAGTTGTCTTGTCATTAAAGTTAAAGGGTATATACCAGTTATAACCAATTTGCTGTTCTTTTCTGTGCCTGAAGATCAAAACTTTGGGCCTGGTGCTTTCATTAAAAGTTTATGATAAAGTTTTCCTCTTTCTTTTCACAGTGTGAAAATAATTTTTGTTTAAAAAAAAAACAAAAAACAAACATACAAAAAACAAACAGCTTAATATGAAGCCAAATCTCACTGGAGTTGAATGGAAATACCTGCATTAAATTAAGGCTAGAATTTGGGCCATGGGAATCTGGCTAAGAAAACCTTCCAGATTAATAAATAATTATAAAAATAACGCTATGAGCAAAGAACTGAGGCCTAAAATTTATGCTTTTTGGCACCTGAAGAATCCATTCTGTATGATCATCTCTCAATATGTAATTAACATTTTAGGTATGCACACAATGTGCTAAGAGAAAACAGCTTTGTTGAGCTGAACTAATGCATTCAAGTTGAAAGATCAGCTTTTCCATTAGACCTTTGCACCTGGACTAAAATATTTTTAACAAAGTTTGATAAATAGGCTAGTTTCCCTTGATTTATTTAGAATATCTTGGAGTTATCTAGAATAAAGAATTTAAATTTAAAGTTTGGGCAAAGGACCAAAGTTTAAATGGCTTAAGGGAGACTTCACTTAGCATTTTGGCCTATTGCAAATACTGGAAATAAGGCTAGAAAGTTTGTTCTACAAACTTTTAGCTGAGGGTTATAGCCAAGAATGTCAGATATGCCAGATTTAGGAAGGGGACAAAATTTGAAAACAGGAGTAGGGCAATATTACTAATAGCTGATAGATGAAAATCCAAGTAAATACTGCAAAACATTTTCTTCCTATAAGTATTGATTAGAATCACCCCTTTCCCATGGATTTTATTCCAACCTCAGGTTCTGGCCTGCTGGATGGTGTTGGTCAAGTCACTGCTACACTTCAGTATTTCCCTCTGTAAAACAGAGATAATTACATGTACCGCCTTTGTAAATCACTTTGAAATGTACTGAAGATAAGAATGGGAAACTTTGTAACACATTAAAGTGAACACAGTTGCATTTCCTTCAAAAAACATCAGTTAGAATGTGGCCTTGATCTTGAGAGAAAACAATTTCCATTTGTTTGCAAAATAAGACTATTATAATATTTATGACAGTATAAGAAGTCTGTGCAGAAGAAGCCCAAAAGTAGAGTAGCAGGACTGACTGGTCAAAAATGAATGGTATTGGCAAAGCCATACTGGGATACTAGTGCTTCAACCAGTTGCCAGTGTTGTTAGATCCTAATTTTCATCTGTGTTAAATGCACCCCTCCCTTGGAGAAACAAATATAAATCTGTTTACGAGGTGTTAGCAATGATATTCATAGTTAGTGATACATGATTAAAGATCAGATGTAGGACAGCCATTCTGAAGATAGGAGCCAACCAGAGTCTTGGAGTACTCCAAAGCAAACTAGGCAATATCCAATGAGCATTGACACAAGTAATACAAATGATTTCTCAGAGATGACTATAAGAAAGTTATTTTCAGTTCTGGTGGATTTATGAATGCTTATTGCCTGGTGGGCAGGTTGTAGATCATCATATATTTATACTAATCCTAGTTAGCGAGGTCTAATGGGGGTGGGGGGGGTAATTTTAGCAATTGGGTCTTTTTTTGTAAAGGCTGCAGCTTTTTACATTTTTTTTTGCAGAAGTGTGAACAGAGCTTGAATTGTAGCTGAGATATATAATTGTTTTGTCACCACTGCTGCATCACAGGATTTCTTTTTCTTTTTTTGTTAAATAAAAGCCTGTGAAAAAGTTGAGCTGGAGGAACACATTTGAAAGATTCCTGCACCAGTCAGCCTCACTTAGCCTCTTAATCCCTTACATTGGCAGCTGAATCCAAGAGACATGTAGTAGTGCACAGAGGAGCAATAAACAAACAAAGCTTGAAGCTCTTGGCACCTTAAAAAAAATTGGCCATTTCTCATAAACACATTGCAATAAAACAATAGCTAGTGAATATTAGTGGAAAAAGAAATCAACCATGAGGAACTCAGACTAGGTGGCCTTCCAGCTGTGAAAAAAAAAAACCACCTAAAAAAAAAGGGTTGAGATAAATCCTGCAAAGACTGTGTCGCTTTTGAGGATTTATTAATAAAATACTCTGGTAGAACACATGCAGAAAACTAAACCAGTGATTGTTTGAACAGTAGAATATTTGTCTTACACATACAGACACTCAATCCCCTGCTATTAAAATCACTTTCTTTGATTACCCATTATACTACTACTGTCTCATCACCCTTTCTTATCCCATAATTGCTCACTTTCAGCTACCTTTTTCATACAGAATATATGAAAGAATTAAATAAAATTAAATGTCACTTTTTAAAATGCAGTGATAGCACCAAGGATTCATGCTGGTAATTAAAAATGCTTCACTGTTAACAATTTGAGTATCTTGTTAAAAATGCAATGCAAAGAATTGTTTTGCTGACTTAATGATATATGTACCTAAAAGGAAAAAAAGAAAAAGGACCAGTTAGAATTCTGATCAGTCTTCACAGCCTGAAATGCTACTACATTTTAAATAGTATGGTGTTACAAACCAGGAATTGAAGTAAAAATAGGTTGATTGCATGAAACAAAGCTTAAAGTCACCATGTTTAGACATGTAAAGGTCCTCAGTATTTTTGTTTCTATGTTGTATGCAGCATTAGAAATCTCCAGGCCTCACTTAAGGTATGTTTAGTCTGCTATCATTGAAAAATAAGTATGTGAGAGCATCAGCTGAAATTAGAGATGACTGAAATGACAGTGCAGGTTGCACATTGGAAAGCTGGTGAGTGAGTTTGCTAGTAAGTTAACTCATGTGATAAGGAAAGCAGAAGGACAAGACATGGCAGAAACAGCAACAAAACAAAGATCTTCAACCTTTTTTAATGTAGCTTTGCCTTTCTGCTTCATTTCAGTATGGGTTATTCCCTTCTGAGGCAACAACTGTACAAGACACTGCCATTTGATTGAATTTCTCAGTCTGACTCATTATTCTTCAATTGCTTTGAAATTGCTACTCTGGTGCTTTGAAATCATCTGCTAAACTCTTTCTGGTAGGGGCATGCAATTATTTTGGCTGGACAACTGCTTAATGAGTTTGGGCAAGCTGTCAAGGGCTGCAAGGGTAGCCCCCCCCCTTGACAGGTGCCCCGCCCCTGGTCACTATTTTGAGACCAGAAGACCCACCCCTAATTTCTGATCTTTGCCACCAGAAATCCCTCTCCTTGCCCCCTGGAAGTACTCCTCTTAGGAGGGGAAGGTTGCCATCTTGGAACCAAAAAAACCCAAAATATATACTAAAAGTCAAACGTCTACTATATTACAAAAAATATTTTTGTTATGATCTGTGTTTGTTTACTGCATATACAGTTGATAGCATAATAACTCAGAAATAAAGTCTTACTCTTGTATACTGTGGTTGTGTGTGTGTGTGTATGGTGGAGTGTGGGGAGGGTTGTGATGGGAGTTGTAGGGGCAGGGTGTGGGTATGAGGCATTTATGGGGTATGAGGGAGGGTGGGGGGCATGGGGACCCCCCATGAACTCCGCACATAGCTCAGAGCTGCTGCTGCTGGCAGAAGCAGAAGCAGGGGGCGACACGTGCTCAGGGCACTTGTGGCCCATGCAGGCGCTGCCACTCAGAGGCACGCTGCTCTGATCAGTACTGCACATGGAGGCAAGGAGCACAGCCAGGCCAGCCTGCCTCTCTCATGTGGGGCTCCTCACTCTGCACTTGCAGCCCCCACACTCACACATGGCACTGGGAGAAGCCCTGCACTAGGGAGCTACCTGCTTTTGCTGCTCCCTGCCATGCAGGCCCTGGGACTCCTCCAGGAAGCAGGGGGCAGGGCTTCCCGCCACTTATGAGAGGGAATGGTAAAGGCAGCTGGCTCCATAGTGAGGAGCTTCCCCCAGTGGCGCACAAGTGCAGGAGCTGCATGTGTACTGTGAGGAGCCCAGTATAATAGAGGTGGGCTGGCCTGGCTTGCCCCCAAGTGCTTCTTTCCCCCAATTGCAGCACTAGATGGAGCCATGTGCTGCCAGGCAGCAGTGCCTGCATGGGCCACAAGTGCCCCAAACACCCACTGCTTCCTACTGCTGCTGCTTTGGCAGTGGGGGCTGTGCACCATAGGGGGGAATGTGTGCAGGATCCCCACACACCCCGACCCTCCCTCACATCCACACCTGGCCCACCCAAGCTCCGTGCTTCTGCCCCCACCCCTGGCCACAAGCTCCATGCTGCTGCCAGCCCCAACCCTATGGTCTGCACCCCTGCTGAGCTGCAACTCCCCCCACCCCACCCCCAAACCCCACTTTTTCCTTACCCAGTACCCAGGGCTAGTGGGACACTAGGGAAGCCAAGCAGGTCCCCTGGATGCTGCAGCAGTGGCAGCAGCAGCTCTGCCCAGAAGCTATGTGATGGCTGGGCTGGGCCCTTCCATGCACAAGGGTGGGAGTGAGGCATGTGGGCTGGGTGGGGTACAATTAGTTAATGAGTGCCTGCAGGCAAGATGAAAGTGCCTGGTAGGCTGAATGCAGCCTGCAGACCATATTTTGTCTGCCCCTGCTTTATGGTCATCTGGGAGATGTATCTAGTTTGGAATTATGACTGCTCTGCATATATCTTTAACAAACTACAGATTCCATGTGGGTAGTATGGCTAATCTGCCTTCTATGCTGTCTTTTTTAGCTTCCTCTTGTAGTGAAATTCCAAATGGGTAAGTGATAATAATAGTAGGTACCAAAGAAGGAATCAAACCAGGAAACCTAGTGTACCAGTAGCCATATAATGGATCACCTTGTGGGACACTTTGAACACTTGCAAGGCTGGCCATGGATCACATGACAGAAGCA
>NW_017729002.1:10753238-10765987 GCF_001723915.1 Gavialis gangeticus | reverse complement strand
TGCCTTCTATGCTGTCTTTTTTAGCTTCCTCTTGTAGTGAAATTCCAAATGGGTAAGTGATAATAATAGTAGGTACCAAAGAAGGAATCAAACCAGGAAACCTAGTGTACCAGTAGCCATATAATGGATCACCTTGTGGGACACTTTGAACACTTGCAAGGCTGGCCATGGATCACATGACAGAAGCGTTTATAACTTAATAAAGGAATGATTTTCTCATCAGATATGTTGGCGGTATGCAGCAGGGAAGACCAGAAACAGAAAGCATATCTGTGCAGAAAGACTAGGGGGAGTATCTAGGGCACAGATGAGATTCCTGGATAACTTGGTCCAGATTAATTAGGAAACTGAGGTAGGGAAGGACATATTGGTGGTTTATTATTTTGTCTTGTCTAAATGGGTGGGGGAAAGGTTTTGAATCCCTTTTGTTTTATATTTCATCTACTGTGTGCTTGGGGAGAGAAACTGTAAACTGGTCTATCCACAAAATAGGAGGCCTTGAAAAGGGAGTGCTTAAAGATCTGAGGATCTCTTGGGGGATTAATTCTATCCTGGGCACATGGAATAGCTGGTCTGTTGTACCACACATTCATAAAAAGGTAACAGTTCGTGCCTCACAAGTGGACCAAAGAGGAAAAGTTGAAGACATTTTTGGATTCTGCCCAGACCAAGAGAGGCTTAAAAATACAGGTCCATCACATGGGAACTAAATGCAGCAGAATGAAAGCAGCCCAGCAAAGGGAGCTGTAACAGAGCTGTCACAGTACTATCATTATCCTCAGGTAACATTGCCTTGTAGATTTGCAGTGGCCTTATTTTTTTTTTAAGTCTCTCAAAACTTTTTCTCCTCTGAGCCCATTAACATAAATGAGATCAGAAACAAAACTGTGATGACAAGTGTAATTTAAATCCTTGAGGGAGCTAGGGAAACTTGGGATATTGTTGCTATCTGTGTATCTGGAAGTTCAAAAAGCTTGAGTGCACAAAACAGGTTGCAAAACTTGTGTTAATTTAGGAGTCATTTATTGATTGATTGGTTTCTAGTGCTACAAAAGGAGAAAAATCCAAGAGTATGGTCTTGGTGACTTTGCATTGTTCAACTAAACAGGACGGCAAAAAAGAAAATTTTCTGTGATGATTTTCCCAAGTGAAAATAACATTATGTAAGAAAACAGAAAATTATGCCAAAGGGCACACAGAGGGAGTGTTTTCATAGAGCGGCTAAATCACTTGTTTGGAGGAAATGTAATAAAGCAAGCTGGGTTTATGCTAGTGTAAATAGTCGCAGTTTATAGCTGAAGCCTGTGTTTCAGGTTCTTGTTTAGCTGATACCACTGATATCTCCACTGACTTAAGTAAATTTCTGGTGTTCATTATTTAAGCAAAACCAAAACCAGGTTGATGCATGCACCGTGTCTGAATATAACCCACTGTCTGATGCTGGTTTCCTCAGATGTTACAGCAGCCAACAATGTTTTATTGATATGTTGGCTATATTTTAGCTAAAGAGCACAGCATTTCAAGGTTGCTTCTGCTGTGAATTTTTTTTAATTTTCTGAGAAAAGTCAGTGTGAAGAGAAATGCCAGAGCTCACACTTGAACTAAACTATCTGATAGCAGAAAGCATAGCAGACAAAAAGTACAACACAATGTATATAATGTAATTACCCTGAAAGACATTTTTAAAAATTATGGTTATGAGTGAGATGACAAATAATGAAGTAGTTCCCAGGGACAAAGGCAGCCATGGAGCTTTCTAGTACTTTAAATTCAAGATGGTAACAAAAGTCAAGAATCTGTAATATGAAATAGATTCTGTTCTGGTATAATGCCAAGAGGAGGAAGAAGGGAAGGCTACTGTGTAGCTGTAACTGGCAGACTTTAATGACACTAATCTGCTTTCTAGACTCAGGCTACTTCACTTTTTCTTTTGATGTTTTTACAGGTGATGTCACTGTTCTTGCCTCTGGAACTTGTTCCATTTTTGATGTAGTGCCTATCATGCCTTATTTTGAGGAATGCAGATAAGACTTACTTCCATACAACTGAAGCTAGAAAGTCTCTGACAGGTAGTACCACAGTACTGGAAGCCATAATTAACTTAAGATGACCATATGTCCTGGATTGCCTGGGACAGTCCCAGATTTCAGAGGCTGGTCCTGGCCAGCCTGTGAAAATTAAAATGAGGGTCCTGGAAGCAGTGGATGGAGGCAGAGCATCATAAGCTGTGAAATAGGAAGCCCTATTAACACTAATTGTTACTTCACAGGTGATTGCATAGATTTCATAGACTTTAGGGCTGGAAGGGACCTTGGAAGTTCATCGAGTCCAGCCCCCTGCCCCAGGGGCAGGAAGTCAGCTGGGGTCACAGGATCCCAGTAAGAAAAACATGCAGGTTTCTCTTGAAGGCATTCAAAGTAGGTGCTTGAACCACCTCCAGCGGCAGGCCATTCCAGACCTTGGGGGCTCAGACAGTAAAGAAGTTCTTCCTTATGTCCAGCCTGAAACGGTCTTGCAGGAGTTTATAACCATTCAACCTTGTAATTCCTTGGGGCGCTCTGGTGAACAAACATTCCCCCAGGTCCTGGTGAACACCCCTTATAAACTTATAGGTGGCCATCAGGTCACCCCTGAGCCTGCACTTTTCCAGGCTGAAAAGTCCCATGGCTCTCAGCCTCTCATCATAAGGTCTGTTTTCCTGACCTCTGATCAGGCTTTTCTCTGGACTCTCTCAAGCTTCTCCACATCCTTTTTGAATTTTGGAACCCAAAACTGGATGCAGTACTTCAGCTGTGGCCTCACCAAGGCCAAGTACAGCAGGAGAATGACGTCCAGGGATCTGCCTGAGAAGCATCTATGGATGCAAGCCAGCGTTTTGCTCACTTTATGGGCTGAAGCATCACATTGAAGGCTCACGTTCATCTTGTGGTCAATGATGACCCCCAAGTCCCTTTCATCCATAGTGCTAGCCAGTCTAGCACTGCCGAACCTATAAGGATGCTGCAGGTTTTTCCTCCCAAGGTGGAGAACCTTGCATTTTTTGGTGTTAAACACCATCAGGTTCTCATCCACCCATTTACTGGGCCTGTCAAGGTCAGCCTGGATTACCCCCGTCTTCTGGCGTGGATGCTTTACCCCAAAGTTTGGTATCATTGGCAAACTTGGCCAGTCCACTTCTGACTTCAATGTCCACATCATTAATGAAGAGGTTGAACAAAATGGGTCCAAGCACAGAGCTTTGAGGGACCCCACTGGTCACAGGGCACCATGATGATCGACTTCCATCAACCACCACCCTCTGGGTCTGACCACGGAGCCAATTCCCCAGCCAGCAGATCATGGTGGACCCGAGGCCGCATTTGGCCAGTTTTGCCAAAAGGTGATCATGGGATACCAGATCAAAGGCTTTTTTAAAGTTGAGATATATGACATCAATCTCTTCCCCCTTGTCAAGGTGATAGCTCACCTGGTCATAAAAGGAAATGAGATTGGTCAAGCATGACCTACCCACAACAAACCCATTCTGGCTGTCCCCAGGGTGTTGCCATTGGCCAGTCCATTAAGAATGGCCTCCTTGATGATTTTTTCTAAGACCTTCCCCAGATAGAGGTCAAGCTGATGGGCCTGTAGTTTGCCAGATCCACTTTCCTCCCTTTCTTGAAGATAGGCACCACATTGGCCTTCTTCCAATCATCGGACACTTCATCAGAGCACCAGGAGTTCTCAAAGATCTGTGCCAGGGGCTGAGCTATGATGCTAGCTGGCTTCTTGAGTACTCTGGGGTGTAAATTGTCAGGGCTGGCTGACTTGAAGGTGTCCAGCCTCTCAAGATGTTCCTTCACAAGATCAGCATTGATGGAAGGCAAGGAACTACCCTCGCTTAGGCATCCCTATCCTGTAATGGGCAGAGGCGTCCTGTGGGACTTCTGAAAGACTGACGCAAAGTACCCATTTAGCAAGCAGGGTTTTTCCTGGGCATTGGTCATCAGTTGTCCCTTTTGGTTTAGCAGGGGTCCAATGTTGCCCTTGCTTTTCCTCTGGCTCCCCACATATCTAAAAATGGTCTTTTTATTGTCCTTGATACTTGTAGGCAGTTGGAGTTCGATGGCATCCTTGGCTTTCCTGGTTTGCTCCCTGCAGGTCCAGACCAGTGCAGAGTATTCCTCCTTGGAAGTGGATCCTGTCATCCAACCTTTGTAGGTCTGTCTTTTTACATGCAGAAGGACCGCCAGTTCCCTGTAGAGCCAAGAGGGATGCTGTGCCCTCTTGCCGCCTTACCTCCAAGAGGGAATAGCCTTAGCTTGTGCATCTAGGATCAAACCCTTGAGGAGCAACCGCTCTTCCTGGACTCCCCTCCCTTTGGGGTTGTAGTCTCTTAGGACCTCACCAACAAGTCTCCTGAGCTTGTCAAAGTCCGCTCTCCTGAAGTCGAGGACCTCTGTATTGCTAACTAACTTGACAGCTTTACGGCAGATGGTGAAGGTGATCAGCTCATGGTCGCTGTTACCCAGCTTTCCTTCAATCATTAGGTCACTGATTAGGTCACCCCCAGTTACCAGTACCAGGTCAAGCAGCACTTTGCCTATTGTTGACCTGTAGACTTCTTGAGTCAGATAGAGCTCATCCACGCATGTGAGGAAGCTTTGTGACCGTTCAGATTTGGCTGAGCGCTCTTCCCATGAGTTGAAGTCCCCCATGGCAACCATGGACCAGAAGCATGCAGCCTCAGCCAATTCCCTGGTGAACTCCTGGTTAATCTCTTGATTCTGGGAGGGAGGTCTGTAGTAGACTCCCACAGATTGTTCACACCTGTGAGGTAAAAACAATGGGTCATTAACAGGCCATTGAGTCCCAGAAGCAGAGGATGGGGAGAAGAGGGTGCAGGGCCAATCAGCATCCCAGATTGCATGTTGATTGTCCCATGTACTCAGCCTAAAATAAATGAAATATTCAATTGGCCTTTCTCGGAGGGGGTGGGATAACTATGGCTGTGATTGAAGTTTGACTAGGTCACAACTACTGACATGCTTACTGATCACTATTATCTCATTGTTTCCTCATATTCATCATCTGTCTGTATCCTTCTGCTGTTTTAGATTGTAAACTATTTGGAACAGGGAACATTTGGTCTGTGTTTGTGCAGCACCTGGCACAAGGGTGATATGGACTGTGACTAGTATTCATAAAATAGACAATGTTGCTACCACTGCTAGCTTTGACAAGGTTTAGAACAAGCTTTATGATACAGGTACATAGGTCGATTTAATATGAAACAGGGCCACAAAAAAAACCAAGCTTTAGTCTTGGTGGATACTTACAGCTCATTGACTTCACTTTCTATGTCATCTGTTCCAGAGACTTTTAGTAAGGCAGTATGCTGATTTCTTTTTTTCTACAGACTCACAGCCATCTGGCAAAAAATTAAGTCTTGGCCAACATAAGTCAGAGTTTTATAGTGGAAAACAAAAAAAGAGAATACTAATTGGAGTAGGAAATAGATGTGGGAGAAGAAATGGCAGAAGAAAGCTTGTATTTCAGCTGGTGGTAAGGGCTCTGCTGAAGCTGGCAGTGATGGTGATATCGGCTAAGTCCCTTTCTTTGGCTTAACCTAGGCAGGATCTCTTTTGGGATCATGATGATAAGGGCAACTTTGTTACCATGGATTCTATTGCAGCCATGATAGTAAATCTTCTCCTTTCAGCCCCATCCTGTTAATATCAGTGTCACAGTATGCCATAATGTGTGATGGGCAGAATAAACCATCCTTTCCATTAGACTAAATGGGTCTTATTTCAGGACATTAGTTTTGGTTCATACTGATTTCTTGTCCCACTCTCCTTGGTTACTAGACATGTTCCTTTGTTAAACTAGTAGGTTTTTGTTTGTTATAGTTCAATTCTGTCTATCTTTTGAAGAGACACTGTCTTTCCTTGAGAAGAAATATGAAAAAGACACTGAGTAGTCTTATAAAATTTAACTCCCTTTTGTAGCTGAAGAACGTGGGCTGAAATTTGTCAGGTGAGGAAGCATTGTTCTTTTGCAAAATAAAAATTAAACAAACTCTAGATTGAGAACTGAGAGGAATAAAATATTGTGATTGCACAAGGCAGGGCAGGTAGTAATCTGACAGATTTTGAAATGCAGGGATGCTGATACACAAGATGTGGGAGGCTGCTGGAAAGCGGGAATTGTTACACTCCAGGAGACTCGATTAATCAAGTCTGCTCTGATGTGCTGGAATTCCAGCATCTCAGAGCAGCCTCCTGGCATGTTTACAGGTACCCACAGTCCCCATAGCCCTTGCTGAAAGAGGTGACACAGAAATGGCTGTCACAGAGCCAGTGATAGTGCAACTAACCCCCATCCTCCAATAGCCCTTGAGAATCAAGGGTATTGCTGAAAATAGCAATTTGAGCTGTACATGAAGGGGGCAGATAAATTGGAGGAAAAGCAACAGATTACTCTGCTCTTAACAGTTTCAGGCAATAAAGTACTGGATGAATATAATGTCTACCATACAGAAGGGAAAAAGGAGACAAACTAGTAAAAATAATGAAAATGTTTGAATATCATTGTATTCCCAGGGGAAAATCTCACTTAAGAAAGGGAGATGTTCAGGATGATAGCACAAAAGGAAGGGGAAACAGTGGAAGAGTTTGTCACAGACCTGAAACTAAAAAGTCAGTCCTGTGAATATGGAACACTCACTGACTCTCTCATTAAAGACCAGATAGTCCTAGGATGTTACAATAAAAAAGTCTATGAGTGATTACTGAGAGAGAGGAACTTGACACTAGAAAAGGCAACACTTACATGCCAAGCTGCAGAACAAGCAGAAACACAAGTAAAAAGCCTAGAGAAAGGCATGCAATAAATGACTTTCAGTGCCATCACTAAACCATCAAAAGAAAAGCCCACCAAAATTAAGCTGGGACAGCATGTTCATGTGGGAAGTAAGAAGCTGTGTCAGTGATGTAGCAACCACCTTGAATACCGAAAATACTCAGCATTAGGGTAAAAATGTAGAAGCTGTAATAAACTGAACCGTTAGACTAAAATGTGCAGAGAAAGTGGGAATGTATATACAGTAAGTACAGAAACAGACTCAAGTGATGAGAAAGAGCTGTTCATAAGCATGGTTCAAGAAGACCCCAAAAAACTGGCTGATTAAAATGCAGACAAATTCTATTTATGTCACCTACAAGATAGATACTGGGGCACAAATTAAAACAATCAGAGAAACTGAAATAGATGCAAGGGACTCATAAAAGTGAGACAATATAAAGTGTCTATGAAAGACTATAATGAAAGGACCGTTCCAGTGTTAGGAGAGTGCACCCTTACACTGAGATTAAATGGTAAAACAAGAAAACAAAAGTGATTGGTAATGCACTAGTAAAGTAAACGGTTTTGAGCTTGTGCACACGTGAAATCTTATTAAAAGAATGTATACCATAGAGAGGCTGCAAGATGGTACAAAATCAAATTTCCAGGTACTAATAGCAGCACATGAAGAAGTATTCACAGGGTATGGGTGCCTCCCAGTGACATATAAATTAAAGTTAAGATAAGATGCAGAACCAGTTATATATGCCACACAAAAAGTCCCACATGCCTTAAAAAAAAAAAGACTAAATGAACTACAAAACATAGCAGAAAATGATATGAAGGGAAAAAAATGAACCAGTAGATAGGGTCCATTCTATGGCAAATTGTAGAAAAAAACAGAGGAAGGCTGTGTATAAACTCAAAGGAGCTGCACAAAAACATGAAAAAGACATTTTTACTTAATCACAAGAGATGATATATTCAGAGATGGCAGGAGTCAAATTCTTCATAAAATTAGATGCATCAACAGTATTTAGGTGGATCCCTTTGGTCACTGAGAGGTCCAAGATCTGTATCTACATTTTCAACCCTATTTGAAAGATACTGCTTCTTTTGACTACCTTGTGGAATATGCTCAGCTTCAGAAGCATTTCTCACAATGAGCCAGATGCCAGAAGGTCTATACTGATGCAAATGTGAAGGTCCATTTTGATGACATAATATGGGCCAGTAGTGCCACCAAACATCAAGAGTAACTGAGAAAAGTACTAGATATTTCAAGACCTAACAATCTTAAACTGAACAAGGTCAATTGTTAATTTTATCCAACAGAAATAACTTATCTGGGTGAGCAACTGACCTCAAAGCGAATCTTACCTGATGACTCAAAGTTTCAGGTGATACTGAACTTGCTAAAACCTAATGACTAGAAAAACTTCAAGACTCTTGGGAACGTTGAATTAATTCAGCAAATTTATTCTTAACTATACATCTTGCCTAACCTAAGGTACTTTCTCCACAAGGGTACAGAATGGACGTGGATGCCACGGCATGAAAATGAGTTTAATATTCTAAAACACATTTGACATCAGCTCCAGTGCTATGATTCTTTGACCCATTAAAAGACGTCAGACTCCTCACAGATGCCTCAAAAGAATCAGTTCCAGCATCGTGAAACATATTGGGTGCCACTAGCATATGCATCTGTTGTTGTTTGTCCTTCAAATTCAAAGATGACTATGACCTCACTGGCTAATTTGGTTTCTGTGAACACACAAATAGCTGATCAAGTCAATTTTTGCTTCAAACTGTCTCTTGCACACCGAGCAAGAGATGCTGCCTTGAGTTGCTTGAGATCAACAGTGGACGGGCTACTGTTGTGAGATCTATGTTGCTTGTGCTTCTGCTCTGCCTTATCAGTGCCTCTCTGCGCATGGATGGTAGCTACAGTATGGATGAGGCTTCACTGGATGGAACAATCATTAGCGAGACCTTCCCAGGACTTCAGATCAGTGCTGAAATGTTTCAAGGATGACTTGAAGGAGTCCTTGAAGCATTTCTTCTGGCCTCCTTTCCCTCCTTTAGCTCACTGTAAAATATATTCTTTGTCAGTTGCTCATCTGACATCCTGGCATCATGGATTACCCATCTCATCTGTGAGTTCATCAAGAGAGTATGGATACTTGGAATACTTGCCTGGGTGAGAACCTCAGTGTCTGGGACCTTGTCTTGCCATTTTATCCTCATCAGTTTCCTCAGACAGCCTACGTGAAGGTAGTTCAGCTTCATAGCATGGCAGCTGTACACTGCTCAGGTTTTCATGCATACATCAGGATTGGCAACACAATGACTTTGTAGACCTTCAGTTTTGGTTGTTGACTGTTTGTTTTCTTTGTTGCATATTCATCTAAGGGCTACGACAGCAACAGTAAAAATATGCACAGGTTGAGAAAGAGACCCTTGGCTTGGCTTATGGATATACAATATCCCATGACTTAGTATGTTGTCAGAGATTAATTGCAGAAACAGATCACTAACCACTGATTGAAATATTCAAAGAAGGACCTGGAGATGCACCATCAAGAATACTGTACAGTGACTACTTTTGAAATTGCAGGAGTATGAGATGTTCCAACCTGGACACCGCTTAGTGATGGCAAGCACACTTTCAAGAGTGTGCTTGCCATCACTAACATCAAACATTGAATCTATCAAACATTCCACAACCTGATGATCTGAAGCAAAATTTAACCATATATGTGAACATGAATTAAGCATCATGCCATGTATCTCCTGGCATTTGGGATGAAGTGATGATCGTAACAGCCAAAGATGAAACACTGCAGGCAGTGTTCTAAGCAAAGGAGAAAAAAAATCATCATTTCCCCCCTGCATATTTTCAGTATAATAATGAATTATCAGTGGCCACAGGTGTAGTCATGAAGGATGCACAGACTGTGATTCCTGCAATGCTGAGAGAGAAAATTTTGGAAAAAATACATGAAGAACAATTGGCAAAGACAAAATCAGAAAGTAGAAGCAGAACTATGTCTTTTGGCTGCAGATGAATAGTGATATTGAAGACATGGTAAGAGGGGGTGTGAAACATCTGAGAAATACAGGGATGCCAAGAAAAAAACAAACAGTTATACCTCACAAGCAACTTGCTGTTCCATGGGACAAAGTAAGAATGGAATTTTTCAGTTTGGAAAGACATGACCACCTGCTTATAATGGACTACTATACCAATTCCTATGCTGCTTGATGATACCATAGTGACGAGAGTTAAATATTAAATCTGATTTGCATGTAATGAAATACTAAGAACTATACTTACTGACAATGGACTGCAGCTCAAGAACAAAGGATTTCAAAACTTTGCTCATATGTATCACTTTTGTTGTGAGAAATCCAGTCCCAAATACCCTCAGAGCCATGGACTGGCAGAATGTGGAGAATGTATTGTGAAGAACTTGCTTAAAAAAGCAAAGGAGGTAGGTGAAAATGCCTACTTGGCACTACTCAACTACAGAGCTACACCACTGCAATGAATAAAGTCACCTGAGGTGTATAAGACTTGACTACCAGACCTGGGACCTGAAACAAAGGGTGGAAAAGGAGTCTGTGATACTGAGAAAAAGACTGAGAAAGTACAACCAGATGAATAATTACAACAAAAGTAGAAGGCCACTCCCAAGGTTAAAAGAAAAAGATTCTGTGCAAACTTGGCAAGATATACACTTGTCAGTTAAAACTTTAGTAAGTATAGAGGGGTCACCCACTTTCATGTTTGGTTATCACAGATGAAGGCCAAATCTTAACCCTAGTTAGGATGATCTAAATGGAACATCTGCACCTACCCTAGCTGGTTCAGAGAGACACAAGCTTTCATGAGCCACAGCCTACTTTGTCAGATGATGAAGAAACCTGTGACAAACTAGGCTGTGGCCTAGAGAGGCACAAGATTACAAAATCTTATGCCTCTCTAGGGTGCCATCTTGCCCTACCTTCAGTCTGACTCCAGCTAACTTCCCTCTACTCATGTATATTTGGATGGAAAAGATAATAGTGAGGTAGAATTATAATTTGGTGCAGTTTTAACATTAGTAGTGTACTGCTACAATGAATCCTTTTTGATCATAGGTTTATGTTGAGTCTGAAAAAGGGGCTGCAGATTCATACATTTCCATGCTCCTCCATCCCACAACATTATTCAGTGGCCCTGTTAGGGAACGTAGTGGAATCTTACACAGTTTTCAAATTAGAAACTGTAGGGAAAATACAGAGCTCTACAAATCTATATTTTGTCTTGTGTAATGTTCACTAAAGCTTTACAGCAGGCTTAATCAGTTGAACATGAATTAATGATGGATATCAAACAAAAAATAATGAATTCCAAATAAATACTTATTGCATAATTGAAGTTGCAAGAATTTTCTATGAATAAAATATATTTGTATTTACAATGCATAAATTCAGTTGTGACACTGTGGGCCATAAACAGCTTTCTGATGAAAACATTGATGAGCTGTGTTAAATTAGTAATAGGTTGAATACATTTCTTAATTATGTCACCAACTTTGTGTGTAGGAATGTTGCTTAAAATAAATTGGACACCATTTGTTATGTCTGCACCACAAGAAGAAAACAGTGTTTGAAAAAAATCTTAATGTACTCTCAAAAGCCTGCAGTTAATGATATAGAGTGCTTAAAATAGGTCTTTGTTAGAGGAAGTGGTCTATTGTGGACTTTACTTCAGTTTTGCCACAGACAATGCATTTGCTTTATTCATCAGCATAATAATTAGCATAGATTTATATGTGTTGCCATAAACATAAATGTGTTACTCTGGAAACTTCTTAAAAGCAAAAATAAATATACCCACGAGTTCTGTGCACATTGTTGTTTTATACAAATGTTTTTAGTTAAGCAAAAGACTAAGAGTGTCAAGGAGTATAACGGCAACTTTAGAGCTACAGCAGGAATATAATCCTGCCATCTGTAGAGATACCTTGTGAAAATGTACAATATTAAGAACAGGAAAATCTCCCAGAAGTGATGGTTTTCACATGGACAGTTCTGTATAAATGTGTATAATATTATTTCATGATCAAATAGAGAGTAGCAATTCCAACATTTATTTCTACCTTTGTGATTGCCTTGCAGTATGACCTTTGGTAAATCAGTCGTAAAATAGGAATGATAATTATTTACCTGGCTGGAACAATGCAAAGCTTAAATAGTGTCTTATAAATTGCTTTGAGTTTCTTGATATAAGTTATTTTATTGTTTGGTTTTAGATGGTGATTGAATATGTTAAGTTGAACTATGCAGGAGGCAAGGATTTTTGTGGTTAATGTCTTTTCACTGGACCACCTGAATGGCTGACATTAGATTTAAACAAGTTTTTGACTGCTTGTCTAAGGCTGTCCCAGCCATGGGAAGGATTAGAGCAGAAAAGCAGATGAGTGACTACTTCATCTGACCAGCTGCAAGGGCGTTCTGAAGTATGAAAGAAAGATTGGACCATGCTATATAGGATTGGGTGGGAAGCAATGCCTTCCCCGTGGTCCCTGTGCTTGACTGGTACTTTTTGATCAAAGATAAATTTACCTGTTGTAGGTAGATATTAGTTGATAAAAAACAAAAGTTTTACTTATCTGCATGTTCATTACAATCCAGTGTAGGTTTGGCCCTTCCATTCTCACTAAACTGGATAGTGCTACAACTGTAACATCCAGGCTGCTTCTAGGGGAAGCTGTCAGGGCTTTCTCTGAGCAGTTGGAGGGATAGTGCAGGGGTCAAGAACAAAGAGTAGCTGTTGTTGCATCTGCCTCTTGTCACCTTCTGACTCTCACTATGTGCAAATTTATAAAGCCACAGTTTTGTTGTGAGGCTGGACAGCAGGAAAAACTTCTGAC
>NW_017729002.1:10738670-10743083 GCF_001723915.1 Gavialis gangeticus | reverse complement strand
ATTTAAAAGTAACTTGGAAAGAACAGTACTGAATAATTCTAAAATTCAATGGCAGTAACCTAGCACAGGTGGAGCTAGGTATTTTTCATCGTTATATTGTTGATTTTTTATCAAAAGAACGTTTAGAAGTTGTACATTTGTCCTACATTTTCTTTCCTTTCAGTTCTTCTACCTAGTGGAAAGAACACAAAACATAAATTTGTAAGTCCTCTCATTTGCTTCAGATCATGACAAAAAGGAGCACAGAAATTGCAACAGTATATTAGATTTATAGCCTATAAAATCTAATCTCAATCTCTTACTATGACCACCACCAGAGAGGCCACAGGCAGATAGGTTCTATTATAGTAGGACCTCCCCCCCATCAAAAATATTTAAATGATATATTTTTCCTTTAGGTATTTCTTCATAGTACCTCACAGAGGAGTCAGAAAAAAATATGCAATATCTTACTCTTTCCAACATAAACCAGATTTTGCTTATGGCTAGATTCTTTAGTCCTTAGCAGTGGGGTTCTCTGTCTCACTGATGATGGGGGGCAGATCAGAATGAGGGAACTTCCATTTCAATAAATGTTCTATACTTGTTCTGCCTCTAGCATCTGATGTAGTTGTTTCCATATCTATTTCTTATAACTATGAAATTTGCTTTGTGCAAACTAAAATATGGTGTGACCACAAAATGCAAAAAGCCCTCTTTAGATTACTGTCTACAAGAGCACTGACCTTTGAGTTGATTCTCTTTATTGTTTAAAATAATGTGCCGAGTTTTACCTCATCACAGGTGTGTTTCTACTCTATGGCATTAAAAAGAAAGGATTCTTTGGGTTTCATCAAGTATGAAAGCTCCAGTGAAGCCAAACAACAGTAACATCCAGTTGCTAAGGTCTGAAGAAAATATAATGTATCAAATAAATGATTTCTGGAAGACTTTTCCAAGAACATGAGCATTTTAGAATTTGGAAAGAGAGACAGAGTATACTTCTGCATTCTTGTATCAGCTCTGTTTTCAAATTTTATCAAAAATTATAAAACATAAAAGCTTTCAAGCACTGAAGATTAATCCTCCCTCCCAGAAAGATATAGATTGTAGTCAAATTCTATAAACCTAGTTTTGCCTGCAGCAACATATTTTTAAGTATAATTTTGCAGCAATGTCAAAGCAGATGGTGCAACAGCAGCATTGAAAAAGCATTTGGTGTATTGTAAGTGTCAGGTTAAAATTCACAGCCTGATGAATTGCACACAAGTTCGGTGCTAACCTGGTGCCGTTTTTGTTTTAAAATAACTAAGTTGGAAACCATTTCCACAAGTAGAATTAAAGTAAAAAGAAAATGAATAACCCATATGCCCCTATTCTCTTTAAATATTTAAGTGTCAGTTGGAATTGCAAAATGCCACAGTTATGCTTATTGTATAGCTATAAAGTTTTGCATTTGCTTGGAATTTTTGTGCTATTTAAACATTAGCTTCAGAGACCTTTGTACTCTGATTTGTTAGCATAAACAGTAGACTGGTTACACATAATACTTTCTTGAGGTGAGAACGTTCACTTTTGGCTTGCTTTTAAAAATGTATATGCCTTTGTGATTAGAAGAGGAGTTCATTGTTGCTTCTCCATGTTGCACTTTTAATCATACAAGAGTTGCTCTCACGGTAATGATTAGAGTCAGTGCATACTGATTCTTGCATGTGGCAATTTTATTAACCTCTATAATGCTGACCTGACTTCATTAACTAAATGTCATTCCCTTACTAGTTATGGGACCAGGTGATATTATTTGGTGTTTGAGTGCAGCTGCAGACAGAGCAGCATTTCTGTGTTCTTGAGAGTTTTTGTTTTATAGACGTGTGGGGATGCTGCTCTGATGCACTGTAACTACAGCATATCAGGGCAGATTCGATTAACTGAGCCTGCTGAAGCATGCTAATTAGCATGCTCCAGCAGCCTCCATGCTTCCGAATGGTGATGGGGGAGCTTTAACTAAAGCTTGTCAAATGAGCTTCATTTAAAGCACCCCCACCGCCATTTTGAAGTGCAGGATGCTGAATAAACGAAACACTGCAGATGCCTTAATTAGAGCAACTCTTGGAGCCAATCTAAAGCACTCCCCCTACCCATGCAGCACGCATAAAGATGCCATTAATTTTGTTTTCATAATTTATCTAAGAAGTTCAATTTCATGTAGTTGGAAAGTCCAACAAAGAGTTTTATTTTCTTCTTCAGTTCAAGGGGTTTCACGGGCCTTTGTTTAGTGACTGGAATGGGAGAAGGTTAGTGACGGGAATGGGAGAAGATATTTTAATGCTACTCTTGTATTTAAAAGGAATCCTCCACCAGCAGGTTTATTATGAAAGATGTAGAACCTGTGTGAGGTGGCCATCTGACACAGCTCTGTCAGCACTGGCTACATTGTTAACAATAATGGAGCCTAGAGAGATTTTTTTGGGGAGGAGGGCCAAACATTTATTTGCTTTTGAAGCTTTGCTAGTATGTTGGCTGCTCTGTGATCTTTGTGAAACCCAGAGATACTAAGTATACCTTGCTTTCAAAACTCACTGTTATTACTGAGTCAGATACTTTCTGGAATGATAGCCCATGAATTGTGAGATTTGAGCTCTCAAATGGTAGTTAGTTAGTCCCCCTCTTGGTGGGGGTTATAAGAATGTGTTTACTTTGCCTTTCCAACCTGCCTGCATTAAGTTGTTACATCCTTTTAGTTTTGCTTTTGCTTCTTTCTCCTCCTCAAAGCCCTTGGAGAGCTCAGCTTCCTACTACCCTTAGTTCTCTTTGTTACCTACCAATTTTTAATTCACATTTTAATTACTCATAGTCTGGCTGTAGGGTGGATTTTGAGTTCACACACATGTTTCTGTCACTTTAGAAATGGATACTAGAAGCCAAAGGGTCGGCTTACATTCACCCAGATTCAGGAGTCATGTTTCCAAATGATTTCAATAAGTTTGGTGTACCTTCAGTTTGAAGTGGAACAACAAAAAAGCCACCATACCATCCATTACATACCCACATCAAAAAGCAGATATTAGAGATAGGTGGTGCGACAAGTCTAATCTATTCAGAAGTTCAGGAGGTCTTTACCACTCCTTGTATGACAGCCTGTGGAGGAATATCAGTACTTGCCTCTAAGGAGACTGTACAATCTAGTCCCATATTCAGAGAAGTGTTCCAATGCAATGGACCAAATGCAAAGGAAATATCTTTGGCTCCTTTTTGTATTAGAATGAGTTTTAACAACAACAAAAATCAGCATCAATGGTCTAAGATAAAGATAGTGGTATAAAGCACTCTGCTTATCCTGTGCATAGTAGATCTTGAAGTAAAACATCTTGCAGGATTTGTTTTGGCTGAAATGATGATTAAAATAAGCTTATAAAATGGTCAGACTGATAGTGTATGGTAGGCTTAGTGGACTCCTGTTGAAATCCAGAATTTTCTGCATTTTTAGGTGTTTCACAGTCAAAATAATACAGCTATGTCTAAGATCTATGAGGCCAGAAGGGTAAGGCCACAGGGGCACATTCATCTAAAACATAATCAAGGAGAAGCATATACGATTATCTTCTCCTATAGACCTTTGTATTATTTTAAGTATTTTGATGGCTATATGGAGGCTCCTAGACTTATTTTTACCATTTCTAGGATTCTGTTTGAAAACAAATAATCTGACTGATCACAAAGCACTTACAATGAAATATCCCCTCTTAACCTGTCAGAGTAAATGAACTTGGCCTGAATGGCTCATGGAATTAGTAAGAGGATATTGAGCCTTTCAATTTTAGTTTCCTTCTTAAATCCAGACCATGTTCAAAGGGCCTAAGGTGATGATGCCACCTGATGACCATTCAATAGTTTCTTGTTCTCATGGCCCATTCCAGGAAACATAACTACTATATTTACTCAGATATAATACAAGGTATCTTCCCCCCCCCCACCCAGCCAGCATGGGAAGAAAAGCCACTCATCTTATATTCACATATGAAGAGGAGTGTGGAGCAGGTGGCTGCAGATCTGATCCCGGCTCTGAGCCCAGATCTGGCCCAGAGTCAGACCTACAGCAGTCTCCTGCCCGTCCCCACGACTGCCTTTCCCTCTGTAGCTTCTGACCCCCGTCCACCCACTTCCCTCCCCCCTACTGTCAGCTCAACGCTGACTTGGGCTGGGGTCTCTCCTGGGCACAGAGCACATGGAAACTCCTTCCCCTGCCTGATCAATCAGCAGCACCTATACTGCGGCATGGTCAGGCAAAGGCTTCCATGTGCTTTAGGATGGAGTAGCCTGAGCAGCATCTGACAATGGGGGAGAGGGAAAGAAGCAGAGACTAGGGGGAGTTTGGGGGCAAGATGAAGAGACTGGGGGGAGGGGAAGAGGTTGTGAGGAGCTGGCAATGGAGGT
>NW_017729002.1:10737143-10738659 GCF_001723915.1 Gavialis gangeticus | reverse complement strand
GGGGAGGGGAAGAGGTTGTGAGGAGCTGGCAATGGAGGTTGCAGGTGGTAGGAAGGCTGTAGGGGGAAGAAGAAGACAGGACAGAGAGCAAGGGGGGCACTTGACCCCTGTCCCACCTACTGCTTTCCCTGCTGTAGCAGTGGGGTGGGTGGGGGGATATTCAAGACAATCCTCCAGTACTTAGATTCTATACCTGGAAATTTTATACATTTTCTATATAGAGAATCTAATTATTGGGGGTAGTCTTATATTCAGGGTCATCTCATTTTTGAGTAAATATGTTAGAATTAATTGGCAGTTCTAGAACATGGACCAAAAACAAACTGGAGAGCAAAGAGGCCAATTTCCCTAGATGAACTGGTTTAGGGTTGCAATACGTTGGCAGGGAAGCAGAAGGAACATTTATTAGCACTACCTGTCCTATAGCTGTTTTGTGGCTGGAGAGTGAACTAAAGTACACAGGACAGAGGAAAAAGGTAGATTGTGTCTTCGATGGCATTATTTATCACTCTCACTTATGACTTACTATAATGTTTGCTGGGGATAAATTTCAGAGGTTAGGTGATTACTGAGTTGTGCAAACTAAAAATTTAGCAAAGCCAACTGCTTGATAACATGCAGAACTAACAAAGATTAAAAATAATCAGGATGCTTCTCTTAATTTCTATACACTGATGGTTTTGTAGTGCTCATGTACACTGCATTAGTTGCCTTGGAAACAAGTGGCTGTGCATATGCAGTACAATGAAAGTCCACAGTTTGTGGACTCAGCCCTTGGGGACCCCATTACAGATTTTCTTATGTTTAGAAATATTTTGTAACAAGGCCCCTGGTGTCACTTATTAGCAGTAAAGTGTGCAGCTGCCTTCATCAGCATCAACTACCAATTTGTTTCTTATGGAAATGAATCAGCATCGCTGGTGTGTAAGATTTTTTTGGCTATTTTATGTTAGAATAGAAGTATATTTCCCTCTGAGTTTTTCTCTGCCACTTGATATATAATCCCACAGAAAATTTACACGTTTCTGTACTCATGTTATTAACTTGAGCATTTTTGGTGAAGTGAAATAGCTTGGGGAGTTTGCACAAAACAGATTTATGTGGAAGCCTTGTGTTTGTATCATGATCCTTCTTAAGAGCAACAGTTTGAGTCGTCACCTTCCTCATGTTACTGTTTCAGTTTATTTTGCAATGCAGGCTAAAATATTACCCTTTGAGAGAATGCCATATAGGGTTGTGTGCAGAAGTTCCTTTTCTCTCCATTTAAGCTGCTTTATTGGCATGGCTTAACAGAAGTACAAGGCCTTACAGCACTTTAAACATGGGTACAGCACTTTAAATTAACCATTGTTAAATGAGGTATTAGATTTAAAGAGCTGTATTTTACAGTACTTTAGCAACCTACAGTATTTTAAATAACTTCTGTATGTTGGTCAAATATGTGACCAGTGGAGAAGCCCCAAGAGGCTGCATAGCACCCCCTGCCTCCTAGCTTGGAAAGTGCAGGGAGGCTAAG
>NW_017729002.1:10727462-10732143 GCF_001723915.1 Gavialis gangeticus | reverse complement strand
TGTTAAATGAGGTATTAGATTTAAAGAGCTGTATTTTACAGTACTTTAGCAACCTACAGTATTTTAAATAACTTCTGTATGTTGGTCAAATATGTGACCAGTGGAGAAGCCCCAAGAGGCTGCATAGCACCCCCTGCCTCCTAGCTTGGAAAGTGCAGGGAGGCTAAGAGCCTCCCCACCCCCAAAAAAAACAAAAACCAAAAAACCCACTGTGCTTCAGTCATGTTTAAGAACGCTGTAACTTCATAGTGCTATAAAAAGTGCTCTAACTTACAGTGCTATAAAACGTGCATGGAACACTACTGTAAATAGTGAGTGGAAGCCCATCTGTCTCTCCTATTTCTTACATCTAAATGTATAGAAGTTAACAAGAATGTTGATTAAAGGAAAAAAAATGGGTGGGAGTAACAAAATGCTTTATAATCTCATGCAAGTCTGAAATATTTGGAATGCAGTGCAAGTATCGGAATAGAACTGAGTACTTCCTTTTCAAATGGGTACATTCACCCACTTCTGTATGAGGGTTATTATAATACTTGTAAGTCAGACATCTAGCACTCTGAAAGAATTATTAAAAATTAAATTAATAATAAAAGGAAATTGAGGATGGGGAAAACAATAAGTGGTACTATATTTGCTGTCTCTCCTGAGGGGGAAAAACTAAGCAGTTGAGAATAACTGGTTTGAATTACTAGAAGTCAGAGAAGAGAATTATCTCAGTGGAAAGGGGGACATTGAGATAAATTTTCTCTGATTTATAGTAGTCTTGTAAAGAACGGGAGTATAATGCTACCCAGAGATTCAAATTCACTGCTTTTGATCTGTCAGGATTTGGATAGAAGGTAAGGAGTGATCAGCATAGCAACATGTAGGGAGGAATGGAGGGGGGGAGGGGGGCTGAGATTGGCCCTTGCCAGCCAAGGAATGGGGGGCAATGTCCAGTGCCCCCACTCAGAGTGTGGGTTTGCCAAGAGAAGTCCCTCCCTAGTTGGCAATTGCCACTGGGGACCCCCCCCCAGCCAGCAATTGGCTGCTGGGGGACCCCCCAGTTTCACTAGTCATGCATGGTGGCCAGCATTTTATAAGGGCGTCATCTTTTTTGCCTGCCCAAAGACTGAGAGAATGGGATTGCTAATGGGCTTGTACGTGGTAAGTGGAATCCTCCCCTATGCTGAGTTTTATAATGGAGCTGCTTGTTGGTCACTGTTGCAGTAGCAGTGCCTCTTACCTGGATGGGCGTCTTACATGGATGGGCTATTTAGCAGGTGTATCAGGATAGCTGCTCACCCCTAAGATTCCTGCATTGGGGCACAAATTAAACACTGCTCAGCTGTAAACAGAGTTAAACTCCGCATTTTGATCCCCTGCATTGTGGAACTACACCAGTCCTGCCATTCAAATCCCATGTGCTGCTAAGTAGCGTGGGTGGGTGCGTTGTATAATATTTGCTTCTAGCTATTCAGATTTGATCACTTTACTTGCTTTCTCTGAGAACTCTGCTATCCTTTGAAAGATGAAGGGAGGGAACACAGGAAGAGTGAGACCAGCTATCACCCAGACCAAAGGCAAAGGTTTAATTTTCAAACCCAGAAGATTTTTTGCCATTATCTTTTAATTAAAATCCTGGAAAATACAAGCCTGAAAAGCTGAAAGAGAGTAGGAGTAGCATGTACTCAATGCATGGCCTTTCCAAGTGATCACAGTTCCGGGGTCTTTAACAGCCTCTTTCCTTCAGGGTCAAATTCCTGTAATCTAAGCCATGCATACACTACTACCATATACTGAGATCAGTATCTTTCGAGTAAACTGCTTTCTTGTCATTAAGACTTGACATTTCTGTTCATTGTGGCTGCCTCACTGCAATAAACTTTCCCTTGAGGATATACAAACTCCATTTTCAGACATGAATACCAGGAAGGGGCTGCATATAAAATAGGAGAAGAAATTATTCTTGTTCACAGAGGATGACTGGAGAGAAATGCAGAAACAGATGTATGCTACATTTTTGCACAGAAGATGGGATATAGAAATAAGAGATACAAAAGACCTGCTAGTCTATCTTATCTATTGTGTCCTCCTACCAGTGTGTGATTATTCCTTTTGGAATATTTTTCAGTGCTTTATCCATTCAAGATTTAAATGTCCCTGGAGATGGGACTTTTGCCACTTCCCTTGGGAGACTATTCCACAGGCCAATAGATTTCTCTAATAGGGCAGTCTCCTGATAATGTGCCTAAAAATCCCTTTTCCTTATAAAGAAATATCAATGAAATATAGCCAATGCAGAAATAGTGCCTGTAAAGATCCCATAATGAAAATGAATGACAAGGCTCCAGGGACACACACGCTCCAATTCAGAATTCCAAACAATGGAGGAAGAGAGGTTTTTTTCAACCGGTACAAATACACAGTCTAGAGTGTAGCCTGTTTGAACTTCATTATCCAAAAGGTCCCTGTTATCTGAAACAGGGGTCACTTCTGCTAACATCTTCTTAATTACAATGAAAATTTCCTCAATTATCTAACACCTTTATTACCCAGCACTCCTTATTCAGAGGTACCCATGGTACTCTGACCACTGAGGTTTAAAAAAAAAATGTAAAGAATGAGGAGGTGCCTATAAACTGCAGGGAATAAAATGTAATTAATTTTAAGGAGTGATGTAAAAAATCTGTACACTCACAAAATTTAATCAAATTTGCATAATTATATCCAAAAACAATACTTCATCCTCTTTAGAGCACATTCACATTTTAAAAAAATAACCAGACCCTCTAAATATAGTCTGGAAAAGAGGAGTTAAGGTATCAAGCTGAGTTTGCACTGCCTTGCAACTCTTTATCACTAGCTATAATTCCACCTTGTTTCCCTTCAGGTTTTCATGTACACCAGTGGAACCACTTGCTCCTTTCCCTCCCGTAGCTGTCAAGGATGTTGATATTCTACCTGCTTTCCCAAAGATCATTTTGCTAGTAGCCAGAAAAAGAGTGGTGTGCACCAGTGCGCACTGATGTTTTCTCTTAAGAGAAAGATCTTCATGCTGCTTCCTTCTCTTATGTCTGATGGAGATCCTCTGAGCAGTATTTTAGACACTTCATAAAGAAACTGAATATTGACACTTTACCAGCAGTGTCTATAAGAATTTCTCCACTTGCCCTTTTTTAGGAACATTTCAAAGGGTGGCTATCAACCTATGTTTGAAGAAAATTAATTGCTTGGTTTGATTTTGCATAAAGGCAGGCAGAATTCATGCTAAACTAATGAACAGCTGAAAATGCTAAGATGCCTGAAATGCCTCTCTAGTTAAACTTTATTATCTTGGAGTGGCTCTTTGCAATTGAAGTGAAGTGAAATGGACCATGAGTAAGGTGGAGCAGAGCTTAAGGTGACACTAGTGGAACACACTGGGGTTATGATACTCCTTTGATCAACAATCACTCTTACAACTCCAGGTTAGCATTGGCATTGCTAATTAATTGGCAGGATGATAATTGAGAGGACAATAATCTGGCACACTGAACCATTTAGCAGTGTGGTTAAGGTCTGTTGCATATTAAAGCGTGTAAGTGCAAATTTTTGCTCATTGGTGAGTACATCTATATGCTAAGTTCCTGCATTACTGAATAGACTCAGCTGATGAAGATCAGGTCCATATTTAGACACCTAATATAAGAATGATGCAGTTTAGATCCAAAGCTGCAGTTCTGAACATCTCCTGCTCAGTTATTATCTAATCCTGTACTCACCTGAACTCCATAAGTGGCAGTTTTTTCCCTTTAAATTATCTGCACCTGAAAGTTGCACCTCTGCATATGTTTGAATTGCCTCCTGAGTCTTCACAGGGATAAGCAGCTTAAGTCCAATCAGGATGGTATGAGGACACTCAGAATCCTAGGTCCCTGGGAAGCCTCATTCTTTTCCTAATACACAGAAAGGTTTGGGTTTCTTTGCAAACATAGCGGCAGGTTTTTTTGTCTTTGAAAACATGTCAGGAGATGTTGTCACCTTTTATTGAATATCCTAGTGGTTAAAGCATTTGGTTGGCATTCTTATCTATATCTAAGCTGAGCCAAACAGTCTGTTTTCAGAGGAAACCAAATCCATATACAACTCTGTTACTGCAATGAGTTCTGCTCATTCTTGCCTATTTGTTGATTGGCTGAACATCCCGTCACTCCACATAGTCTTGCCTTCCCCAGGGAAGCCCTTTGTTTTCGCTTACTGGCACAGCAGCTGTAGTCACCTCTCTCTCAATTTTTTTCTGCTGTTGTTAACACCAATATTAGCAATGTTGGGCATTTGGACATAGGCTGCTGGCTGCTTTAAGCAGTGTCATTCAAAGCAGCTCTAGTCAATATGGTACTTGAGCTGCCAGCAGGAGCCTGGCTATGCTAAAATCTCAGTATTGCTAACATCAGTATATGGGATTGTTTCTTTTAAAACTGTCCCGGGTGTATACAGGACTTAAGTCTCTTGGTATATGGATTGCCCCAGGCAGAACAGCTGTCTCTAATACCAACTCCCCTGTTCCCTTCTGATTATTAACTAAAGCTGGAACACACTCTTTTCCAGGCTTTTTTTTTTTTTTTTTTTTTTCAGGGGTTGGGGCCTGGGGCTGATTTAAGTCCCTGTCTCCAGGACAGACTATTAGTTTCCTTTGTCTCGGCCCACTGAAGTTTGT
>NW_017729002.1:10717391-10722462 GCF_001723915.1 Gavialis gangeticus | reverse complement strand
TTTTCCCGGTTTTTTTTTTTTTTTTTTTTTTTGCAGGTGTTGTGGCCTGGGGCTGATTTAAGTCCCTGTCTCCAGGACAGACTATTAGTTTCCTTTGTCTCGGCCCACTGAAGTTTGTACAGCCCAATATTTCTCTGTTCAGTTTGTAGTACAAAGCCTCCAGTCACAACTGGCCCTTCACTGGATGAAGGGTACTAATCAGCTATTTTTAACTGTCATTATTTTAATTACAAACATGAAAGAAAGGATCATTAAATATCTCTTGGCCATTTTTAAAAAGAGAGATTTGAGCTTAAACATAAGTATGGAGAAGCCAGTGAGAGTAGAAATTAAGAGTAATTGAGAAGAATATATAACAAGAGATGGTGGTAGTTTTCTGGAAGAAGATGAACAACACAAAAAGTAGAATACAGGTGAGATGAATAGGGGGAGGGTATTTAGTCTTCCATGTCTATGCTTTGGGACAAATACAAATGATATATTGTAAGGTAATAGTAATTCTGTTATGTGGTATTTTGGACCATTATTTTACTGCACTATGTGTAGAATAGTGAGTTGTTCTCTGCTTTGATTTAATGTTTAATTTTTTTTTTCCTGAGCCTTAATAATTTTCTTTAAAAATGGGATTTTTTTGTACAGGGTTTTGTTTAATCAGAAAGTGTTTGCAGTTATAATTAAGAAATGTGTTCTACTTGCTGCCAATTAGCTTAATTGATGTGAAAGTCTGAGTCAGTCCTGTGAGGACATTATTTTCATGCCTGAACCAAGCATAGTTTAAAAGAGAACACTTAGAAGCAAAAGATTGAATGAGAAAGGGAGGAAAAACAGCTGAGAATAGGGAATTTGAGTTAATATGTGAAAGTCTCAAATAGCAATGGTACCTGAAACAGGCAATGGGCCTGAACACACTTGCACTTAATATTGGGGGAACTGTACAACATGTAGAGATAACATGTATAAAATTAATGCCCAATAATGACGATAAGGTAAAAAAGCCTGATTCCAGTCTTGTGAAACAGGGCTTTGGTTTTGTCCTTTCTGGAGGGTTTTTGAGGGAGGTTTTGTAAATTTTGAAAGGGACCTTTTAATTTAATCTAATAATGAGCAAATTCACTGCACCAACCATAAGAGTTGCAGGAGGAATTAATCTGTAGATTAATTCAAGATTCTCTTGCTTAGCTTAATGTGATATAATTTGAACACTGGCCTAGGCACTGGCTGAGAACAGAATTGAGAGTTTCAGCTTATTCTTTGATCATTAATGTGTCAAGGAAAGGACAGGAAAATGTAATGTTTAATGTGTTCTGTAATAGCTACTGCCTTTACTGAATATCTCTTTGCAAAAACGGAAGTGCAAGAGACATATTTCTTGGCAATATGACTATCATAAACACAGCTCATTAAGATTCTAATATATTGAAGATGTCAGCAACCTCGTTTCTTGATATAAATGAAGGTTTAAGTCAAGTAAAAATTCATTTTTCCCCCAGCTTATTTTAGTACCCAACTGCTTTTAGGAAAGTATGTGCATAAGACTGCTTGACCTCCCTACTGCGTTATGTTCTCAATTAAGAATCCAAGTCCAAGAAAGGAGTATGCAGCACACTGCCAAGACTGATGGACTGCAGCAAGGTGCCAGCTATACAGCTTGTACATACTCTCCTGGGCTCCCTCAAGTTGCTCTGGCATCAGTGTTGAAAAGAACCTCTCAGTTTAAACTTTTGGCTATGGTTAAAGTTTTTGCAATGTCTGCCAAGCAAAGCAAGAGGAGAGAAAGTTAAGAAAACTGCCACTACAAACAGATTGGGGAGGGAAGTAGGGAATTTGGAGTAGAGCTTTTGTGCTCTAATAGCTCATTTGGCTGTCTTCATTTGGTATAGGGCCTGTACTCTTACTTTCCAGGCTCAGGTTTAAAAAAAAAAAAAAAGAAGGAAGAAGGGGGAAATAACTATCAGTTTATCAAGAAAATTTAGAAATTTTAAACTGTAGAATTCCATGGGCTGAGTGGAACTGCTCCCTTGACGTTTCATTTAATTCCTTCACTCAGTGACATTTTAGATTCCCTGTCTTTATTTTTATTTGTCTCAGCCTTGCTCAAGACAAAATTCCTAAAGGGTTACTGTCTAGCTAGCTCCCATTCAAACCATTGGGGATTCCAACAATCTGTCGCAACAATCTTCTTGTACATTTTCTTGTTATTTATAAGCTGGATCTTGCATCACTGTGATGCTTCTGCCATACTGCTCAAGATATGCCACTAAATTCAACATGGCATTGTGCAGTCCCTGACTTGCCTCCAAGGTCTTATTTTTCATGCAGCAAAAAAAGAAAAAAAAAGAGAGAGAGAAAATACTTTCTAGAAGAGCAGGAGCCAGCTGACTGCAAAATGGGTTTGAATAATAATGCTGGTCTCTCAGCTGAAATGTTATACTCTGGATGAATCATCAAGCAGTCATTAAGCATCTATCTACTGTAAGAATAGATAACAAATCTTTTTCTTGATGTTACTCAGGATCCAGCCAAAAATAATTTCACTAGAACATGAAGCTGGCAAATTTGACCAAATGGTAGACAGTGATTTCAGTTTCCTTTTACTGGAACCTGAGAAACTATTTGCCTTTTGATTCAGCAATCCAGGTCGATGTCACAATGCCAGCTTCACAGCAATCTTCCTTAAAAAGACTAGCTTCCAAAGCAAAGGGGAAAGCTCTTTCCTCCTCTTACTGATCCGCTATTCTTGATCTGGCTGTCTTTTGGCTTCCTTGCTCACAAAAGGAATATCTTGTGTGAGTAAAATACTAATGCAAGGTTAAGGCACTTCATTCGACTGGTGGAAACTCATGGGATTTTTCTAACTGCCGCCTCTCTTCCCAGGTTCAAACTGAAGTTGGTGACAGTGAGCATTTGGGTTGTGTGAAGCTTTGGCAGCTGATTTGATTCGGAGGAGATTTGGACCAAATCTCTGAATCCTAATTGTATTGGGAGACCAAGTGAAAGCTCTGAATCAATTCGAAGCATCCAAAACAATTTGGAAAAGCTTCAGAAAAGTTTCGGCTGCTTTGGAGATTTGGCCATAGACTAAATGGGTGCAGCAGTGCTGGGACCAGAGGCTCTGCCCTGCTGCCACTTGCCTAGCCAGGACGGGTGGTGTGATGTGGTTGCGGCTCACTCCAGGTGGAAGGGGGCAAGTGACAGTAGGGCAGAGCCCCTGTGGCTCCCCCCACCAGGGCAGAGGCAGGCACAGCTGAGGGAGAAACCCTCGTGGCTGTCCTACCCGGCACTTAAATGAAAGAAAAGCCCTGCACTCATTGGCTGCAGGAGCAAGGATTGGAGCCTCTGGGCACTTGTGGCAGAGCCCCCATGTGCAGTGGGGGGCAGCAGAGATGTCCATCCCCCTGTCTGGCACCTGTGTGACAGCTGCTCCATGGCACGAGTGCAGTGTGACTCAGCAGGGCACCATGTAGTGTCTGGGAGCTGAGGCTGAGCAGTGCTGGCCTCCGGCAGACATATGGATCTGCCCCAGCTTCCAAGCAACTCAAGCCAGGGGCTGGGGAATCGAACTGGTTCAATTCCCCAGCCCCCAATTCGATTTGCCTGGGATCTGGGGTGACTCCACTTATCAGACAGAGCCTGGCAGTGCTCAGCCCGAGTGGCCCCAGCTCCTAGGCAGTGTTCGGTGCCCTGTCAAGCCCCATGCTGCACCCACGCCATAGACAGCTGTCGTGCAGGTGCCAGGTTAGGGGGAGGGGGGTGATTCCCCACTGCCCTGCATTGCATAGGGTGGAGGGGGGGCTCTGCAACCAGTGCTGAGAGGACTCAATTGCCACTCGTGCAGTTGGTGAGTGCAGGACTTTTAAAATTTTTTTTATTTACTTATTTATTTTAAAGTGCTGGGAGGCTGGGCCAGGAAGAGGCTGGGGCTGGGCAGGACAGCCATGGGCACTTCTCCCATGACCCTTCCCACCTGGGGAGAGGCAGGCACAGCTGGAGGAGCCACAAGAGAAGCTGCAGCCACCCAACTGTGCCTGCCTCTCCCTGGCCAATCCGAATCGGTGCCAAATCTTCTGAAGCTGATTCCACTGACTTGATTCAGGACAGTGATCCAAATCTCCAAACTGAATTACTGTCCTCTGAATCAGAATCGAATACTTTCCTATTCACACAGGCCTAGTGAACATGGAGCGATGGTTAAGACTCTGGGAATTGTATACATCAGGGGGGTGACAAGGATTGTTCAAAGAGTTTATTCAGCTGAACAGAGCTTGCTTCATAGGCTCCGCCAGCTCAGTCTCCCTTCCAGAGGTGTGCTTGAGTGATATTGCTAGAGTAACTGCTGATGCTTTAGAGCTGTTTCACTTTGAACTCAAAACGGATACCCTTCCCCTATTTACAAGCTCTTTTTAAGATGATTGTGAGTGGGCTTTGTTGTCTCTGCACCTCCTTTTAGTGCTGAGTTTAGCAGCTGGGAGTCAGTATACATTTCTTATGTTAACCATGTCCTTGACCATGTGGAAGTATTATTCATTTACATAGTTTGCAAGTGCTGTGTCTTATTTAGATCTTGTTGTTGCATGGCCCAATGCTTGACTTAATTGTAATTCTGTGTGGGCAGGGTTTATTCATCATTTGCAGTTTGTTCATAATGTGATGGTATGTTTGCTTTTGGGTTAAGCTCTTCTGGATAAAGCGTTGCCCTGAGGGGTAAGGCCAATGCTCAGGATCTCAATATTGCACTGTTAGACAGGAGGGTGTGGTGTACAATCGCACATGCACACATAAAAATCAATTAAGCACACAGTCACTAGGTGCATACTCCCCTATTAGGCATACACACTTACACTACCAGGTCAGGCACGTACACTATACACCCCAAAAGTTAGACACAGATCACTAATTCATATATCATGCACACAATGCCATACACACGCACGCATGCACACACGCACACACACTCTGGCAGCAGGGGTTAGAGAGGCTTGGTGCAGGGGCTGAAGTCCAGGAGGAGAAAGAGAGAGAGAGACAGAGAGTCCAAATTGTAGGAGGAGGTATGCAGGTAATAACTACCTATCCA
>NW_017729002.1:10708069-10717239 GCF_001723915.1 Gavialis gangeticus | reverse complement strand
AGGCCATTCAGTAGAGGCCTGCTACCATTGTATTTCAATCATTCCCAATCATTCTCATTCATCGGAGAACCAATTTACCTGGGAGGAGTACAATCAATTGTATTGTTGCAACATGGGATGCCCAGGCAAAGGACAGAAGATGGAGGCTTGACGTATAAAATGAAAACTTGACATGACTTTGGTTCACTTACAAACACAGGCCTAAACTATACAATATCCATATGAAACAATAAAAATCAATACAAAAATGATAATAATACAATATACAACAGTAAAAATTAATACAAACCTAATAATTATACAATATAAAACAGTGGATATCCAAAACCAAAAACTTGCTACCAAAATGAAAATGTTTAAAGCTTATTCTAAGTTTGAGCTCACTTATACTCATCTATAGGGAATAGAGAGGGAGAGAAAAAGTCAGAAATGGTTGAGGAAGGGGAGGGAATGCAATAAATAAATAAATAAAAGAAACTGGGGGCTTTGCTACAAAAGAATAATCACATTACAGTATTTTTTTTTTTTTGTATATGTAGATTGTCTATACAATGGTAGAGATGTAACCTTTATTACATGCGTGTATTTTGTGTGCTATAGTGAGGGCAACGATGATGCATTCCAGCACAAGTATGGGTAGAGGTTTGTATGTGAGCAAATAAATGTACTAGTCATCATTCCATATTATGGGAGCATGTACATAAGAAACTTAGTTACAAACACTACTCTATGGCTTTTGGCCAGAGGTACATGATCCTTGAGCTCTTGGTTTTGCATTGTACTTCCCTAAATCATCAGAAAATCTCTTCAAAGGCCTTTTCTTTCCAGTGGATAGCTCATGTTAAGCCAACCCATAACAAGATTTTTGCTGTAGACAAGGCAATTGAAGTTTTAAGCTCTGTTAGCTGGTGAAACAAAATCTACAAGGGTTTTAACATCAGTTAATTAACATGATCTTGAAGACCATATTTTTCCCCTGGTGAAGACACACTGTTCTCTCTTACCCATTTAAGTGCTGGATTAATTTTTTTTATTGTGTGAATATTAGGCCTGTGCAAAGCAGCTAGTATTCACTTCGGATTCGGCTGATTTTGGGGACAGTGATTTAATTTATTGAAGAGACCCCCCATGTAGTGGGGGGCAGTGGGGATTGCACCCCCACCCAGTGAGCACAGGGGCTTTTCTTTGAAGTACCAGGAGCTGAGGGAGGCTGGGAGCAGCTGTGGGGGGGTTGGGGGAGAGGGCAGGGATCGGGGGGGCTAAGGAAATGGAGGGGATCAAGGGGGGCTGATCCCATGGTCCCCTCCCCTCCCTCTTACTTAGCAGCTGGAGTCGGTTGCAGTTCCCTGATGCAGGCACCAGGGACTGCCCGAATCATCAAAACTCTCCAAATCTTTGCCAAAGGTTCGGAGATATTTGAATCAATTTGAACTTTTGAATTGGTCCTCTGATTCAAGTCGGAGATTCAGCCATCGAATTGAGCTATATCTCCTCCAGATTCTAAGCTTCTGGTGGTGATTCAGTCATAGAATCAATGAGTCAGAAGGGACCTAGACAGATCACCTAGTCCGACCCCCTGCCATAGGCAGGAAGGAGCACTGGGGGTGGCAGGGGTCATAAGGCCCCAGCCAGGTGCCTATCCAGTCTCCTCTTGAAGATTTCCAGGGAAGGTGAGAGCACCACCTCTCTGGGAAGCCTATTCTAGGCTCTGGCCACCCTTACAGTGAAGTAGTCCTTCCTAATATCTAACCTAAACCTATCCTCCCTCAGCTTGTGGCCATTGTTCCTGGTGACTCCAAGGGGGGCCCTGGTAAACAGACTTTCCTTGAGTCGCTGCTGGTGACCCCTGATAAGGTTGTAGGCAGCCACAAGGTCCCCCCTCAGTCTCCTCTTGTGAAGGCTGAAGAGATTCAGGTCCCTCAGCCTCTCCTCACAGGGCTGGCCACGGAGGCCCCCAAACATACGAGTGGCCCTCCTCCACACCCTCTCCAGGTTCTCCACATCCTTCTTGAAGTGCAGTGCCCAGAACTGGACACAGGACTCCAGCTGCAGCCTGACCAGTACCGCATAGAGGGGGAGGAAGACCTGTCTGGACCTGTTAGTGATGCCCCTGTTGATGCAGGACAGGGTATGGTTGGCTCTGCCTATTGCTTCGTCGCATTGGCGACTCATATTAATCCTGGAGTCAATCATGACTCCAAGATCCCTCTCTGCCTCTGTGCTGATGAGAGGGTTAGCCCCTAACCTATAACCATAATGCTGGTTCCCTCTCCCCAGGTGCAGCACTCTGCACTTGTCCTTGTTGAACCGCATCCTGTTCAGATCCACCCACTTCTCTAACCTATCCAGGTCTGCCTGGATGCAGTCCCTGCCTGCTGGTATATTCACTTTACCCCACGGCTTGGTGTCATCAGCTAACTTGAACAGGGTGCACTCCACAGCCTTGTCCAGGTCGCTAATGAAGATATTGAACAGCACCGGCCCAAGGACAGCGCCTTGGGGGACTCTGCTGCCTACACCCTCCCAGGTCTACATCGACCCGTCCACCACTATGCTCTGCGTTTGCCCCTGGAGCCAGTTTGCCACCCATGTGACTGTGCATTAGTCAATGCCGCAGTCCCTCAGCTTGCCCACCAGAATTGGGTGGGACACTGGGCTTCGCACAGCCCTAATGAATATGTAATTTTTGATGTTTTCACAGAAAGTAATGCACAATCTAGTTCTCTGCAATTTCAGCAGTAAAACTTCCAGCTTTCCTGCAAAATAACAAAAACTTTGTGTATCGTTTCCAGATGATTTGTTGTGTTTTCATCCTCCATTTAAATGAGAAGCCACCAGCAGTAGTTTGCTGTCTCTCATTACTTAATCTTAATTGCCATATCTATTAATTTAGATGGTGTTAGTGCTGTAATGATATGAAAGACAGTAAATGGCTATTGTTTATTAGCCATAAAAATACTGAGCATTTGGCTTTTTATTTTTTTTTTAATCTACTTAATGTCAGTTTTGTAGATGTAGAACATGGTAACAATGAGTGGGGTGAAGTGGTTTGTTTGTTTGTTTGTTTTGGGGTTTTTTTATTTATATTAAACTAAAATGTAGATGTTTCTGAAGTGATCTTGGTATAGTGAGTTAATTAACAGAACTGCTATGAACTAATGCATCTCAATTAAACCTACATTTATATTTTCTTCAGCTTTCTGAAATGTGATTAACCATTAAAAAGGAGATTTTAGTTTAGCTTTCTCTGACAGTTTGAAGTTACTTTTCTGACTAAATCTGTCATGAACTTGGAGTTATTTGGTGGCTAATGTGAAAAGACAACATGGTGGAATCTCTCCTGTTTCTGGAGGACATTTATGGAGAGAACAAAACAAAATATATCCAATACTTTAAATTAAAGTAATTTTCAGCCTTTTTGGAAAGTCAAGGATTGGGTGAGTGACTTTGCTTACAAGTGGCTTAGTGTATGCTGTCTTGGGTCATGGCAGAAGAAACAAGTGTTTAATAGACAGATGTTTTTAAAAGTAAGGTTTTTACATTTTTTCCTTGTATGGATGTAAATACGAATTATGAATATTCATGAATGTATTCCTCCATAGTACAGAAATGAAACAAGCCCTAAGTGCTGTAATGAGAGTGGTGTGGGTAAGAAGAAATACTGTTGTACAGTTGGCTAACTGACATCTTTCTGCCATAAGTTCCATGTATTAGTGACTTGGGATCTTGTTAGAATAAAATTGTGAATCATTTTTCACTCAATAGGTTGAAAGTTCACACTTGGAAATGAGCTTTCCTTCCAAGGCTCTTAAAATTCTTTGGTATCTTAGTTCATTCTTCTGTTCCCAAAAACTGGCTCTTGAGGTATTTAAATTGCTAATAAAATTCCTTTTGAGTTTGGGTTAAGGGGAATAATTTATTCATGTAAGTGAGATGTGTATTCATGGTTAAAAAGAAAGGAGAAGAAAAAGAAGGAGGTAGTGTTGCCTGTTAAGAGGGAAACCATAGTTGGACAATAGCATGTCATGTGCAGTATATTTGTATGATGTTAGTTGCATGTCTGTAATCTGCATGACAATTATTTATAAAAGGTAGCCTTCCTCTCCAGCACAGGAAGTAGGTTCATTTTGGCAGCATCAATGGGGTGAGGAAAATGCTTATGAATAGAAAATCTGCATCCGATCTGTTTGGAATGGTAGACACAGAGGCCCTAGCAAACATTAAACTTGTCATTTGTTATATGCAAGCATTGCATGACAAATTGTGATATGCCAGCTGGCCACATGTTCAAATGGTCACAGGATGCTTCCTTATCACTTAGCTGGTGTTTGAATGAGTAACTTTGTGGCCATTCCTTATCCAGGGTTAAACCGTTTTAACATCTGGGATGTTAAGATTTTATTGTGTGATACTTGCATATAACACACAACCAATGCAAAATCTGCCAGAAGTCATACTGATCATATTATTGGCCTAAAAATCTTTCACTAATTCATGATGGTGAGAGTGATGCTTTGTCCATGCTAAAATTTCCTTTATACTGATGGTTTTAAAAAAAGCAGGCCAACTGAGGGTTGAAATAACTATCACATGCATTAGCCAATATGATTTCTTCTGAGCTGAGATTACATGCAAGAACAAGATGCATCAGTGAAATTTTAAAGTTGCTGGCTGGAAATCTTAATAGGCGATTACAATTTCTAAAATAAACTTTCTGTTGGGCAAGATTTTCTATTGGACTTGTTCAGCCAGGTTTCCTTATTCATTCCATCTTTGGCGCACACATTTAATAAAACTTTTCCAATGACCAAACATTATGAAAATGATTGAGGTCAATCTTAAATTAGAGGTGGTAGCCCCTCCTTCTTAATGAAAGATAAGGTTTAAATCATGACCAATTCTTATAACAGTCAGTACATATCAAATAGATTAAAATCCCGTGTTCTGTTTTGTAGGCAGAAGGGCTAATTTTTCAACACGTTTATACAGCCACATTGTATCTCCCATTAACCTTAATAGCTCTCGCATGACAAAAACCAGGCATGATATTTTAGACTCAGTTTGAGAAAAATTGTCAGTGACAAACGTTTTTGCATTCTCGTTCTGTAATTGCTCCTTTACCACTAGAGCTATTATTTAGATATTTGGCACACTACTCTTCTACCTCAAGATGTGTTAGCAGATGCTATGGCAGGTTCCTAGGCATAATAGTTTTCAAGCTGTGGCCAGTCAGATGTGGAATGCCAGTGGAGAGTGTCTGACTGTTAAATTCCAGAACTGCTTGTAGTCAAATGGTTATGTTTTTATGAAATATTTCAAGTATGTATGGTATAAGTTTAGCAGATCAGAATCCTCTTTTCCCTTAGGTTACCATATATTGTTATCATATATAGGAATGATAATTTTCCAAATCCTTATACAATGTCTTATGAAAATATTTTTTTCAGTTGTGGGGTTTTTTGTTTGTTAGTTTATTTTTCATTCAGTTGTATTTTACAGTTCTTAATCAGGCAACAAATCTATGTAAGCTTCATGATGTGGGGCCTGTTAATGTGAGAGATCTTCCTAGATTCAGGACTGCACTAGCATACAGTGTAAAACAACAAGCATTTAAGTATCATTCCAGATTCTGGACTCCAGAGCACTAGTTCTTTTCCTACATAGTGTATTTGGCTTTTGTGACATTTAAAAAAAGATTGGAGCCAACATGCAGAGCTGTAGTTTTTAAAAAAGACTACAGTATACTTTCACTCTATAGATGTGCCAGTAAAGAGGTGGTCACAAGGAAGCTGAGTATAGGGCATGTGCAACCCATTGTACAGTCACACAGCTTATTTGAAGCCATGTGATCATAGATTGGGTTCTGTTTGTCCAGATGTTTGCCAATGCTGGGAACAGGATCTAACTGAGTTGGGAAGGGGGAGGAAGATCAGAGGTTTTGATTGATCCCTGGATCTCCTGAAGTGAGCTTAGATCAGTTCAGCCATTTTTTGCCTCATCTAACTTCCCTGAATATCTGTACAGATTAGCACTTAGATTGACCTAAACTTAGTTAGGTCAATCAAGGTAATAGTTGAACCCTAGGAATCTAGTCAGTTGTTGAGGACCCCAATAGAAGAGGGAGGAATCCACTTGTAGGTCTGAGCCTTTACCGTACTCTGTGGAGTACTGCATGGCTGCATGCAAAGAGTGAGGAAGAGGGCGAGGAAATCCAAATTTGGGTGCCTTGTTTAGTAATGAGGAGTAAGGAGAACCTGGAGCTACTCTCTCAGTTATGCTTACAGCAGCGTTTCTTGTGATGCATCAGTTCCAGTCCTGTAAGATGCCAAACTTGTTTGCGGAGGCCCCAAAAACTTGCACTGATATTTTTTTTCCCTTTGTACTCTTAAGAATATGGGGACAGGAGAGATGTAAGACTTGCTTCTAATCAGTGCTGCTGGCTTGAGCTAGTACTTAACCTTACATCCCCTTGTGCCTGTCTTTTTGCTGGGGTGTACTTGGTAGCCGTGTTGGCCTGAGACAAAAAGACATACAAAAAACTAGAACTCTTGGTTCCAAAAAGGTATCATTTTGGAACCAAGAGTTCTAGTTTTTTTGTGTGTATCATTTTGCTTACACTTGTACTAAATGGGAGCAATGTTGAACTCCTCAGTATGGTGCATATAAGCCATGTGCAGTGGATCAGGGCCTCATTTAATCATCTGTGTAATTTGTGAGAGCATGAGGTATAAGGAAAGAGAAAATAGGTTTTTCCCCTTTTTTTTATGTAAGAAAAAGCTAGTTAAAAGAACAGTTATTCACGAAACATTTCTGTTTGGCCCTATTGATCTACAGTAGCAAATCTAACGTTTTGGGCTTTTTTCCCCACATTTCTTTTTGATGTCTAGAAGGAGAATCAGATTATGAAGTAAGTTAAAAATTGTTAAAGTCCCACCTACTAATCCCTTTGAGCTGCTTAACAAAGTACACTCTCCCAACAACAGTGTTACACTGATGCCTTTGGAAAATCTTTGAATTACTTTTCATTTTTACTATGGTAATAAGACTTTCTGAATCATCATAGAATTTGTTATTAAATATTACAAGAGAGATAATTTGGGCTCTGATGAAAGTGTGCAATGTTACATTCTAAACTAAAAAGGAGTAAGTGCTTAAGAGTTGAGACATTCCTTTTCATGTGGAACCATTCCATTTTATGGAATTACTCACTGCCTTTTATATTGGTTTTATTATTGTCTAGATATCAGACCCAATAATATTTTTATATTGAGAACAAGATGCAATTTTGAAATTTCAGTGCATACCATGAATCTCTTGTCTGATGATGATAATTCATGCTTTTATAGTGCTTTGTATTTTTCAAAGCACCATGCAAATATTAACTAATTAAGGATCCAATCCTCCAAGCTCTTGCTCAGTTCCACTTAGTGTGGGCTTCTAGAAAACTGGTAAACGGTGAGGAAAAGTTTGATACCTCCAAGTACTTATACATCCATGTACTTCAGCTGGTATACATACATGTATCTAAACTGCCTTCTCCCCCCTAGCTTCTCAGCTCCTATGGTAAGGCTCCTCTGAAGACATTTTGAGGTGAAGAATGTATGACAGGAGTCCCCAGCATCTTTGTCCATCTTTAATGGGGGTTTTCTAATACCATGGGACTGGAGTCTCAAAAACCGTGCTGTGCTGTGCCAACAGGCAAGAGCTATTGGGCTTGGAAGAATTTAGCTAATTAGTTTCTCAGAAACCTGATTGAAAAAGCAAAATGGTAGGTGCTGTTGTGAAATGTGCAGGAGAAAGGCAGTAGATAAGGTTCAGCTTATTGGATAAAGGGTATCCTTTATAATGACTGGAAGCTGCTGTTACTTGAGACAGTGGAATGCAGGGGTGGATCCAGACAGGGTGCAGTTGTACCCCCCTTTGGATTGCACTGCACCACAGAAGTCTCTGGGGACTTTTAAAGTCCCTAAAGCATATGAAAGTCCTCCTTCCCTTCTGACTCAGGCATGCTCTTGCTCTCCCCCTCTCCTTCACTCCCCTCCCCCACTGACTTTCCCCATCATCTCAGGGACAGGAAAGCACCAAAGCCATTGCTGCCCACTGTGTGGGGCTTGGGCTCAGCTGAGGATGGGGACAACAGCAGGAAGGTTGCACAGGAGGTTCCTCTCCCCTGTGCCTGTTCTGTGGCTGGGCAGAATAGGGGAACTATTCTCTAGCTTCCATGTTTCCGCTCTCCCTTCCTTAGCTAAGCACAACCTTGATTCAGCTTGGATGGCTCTGGAACATCCACACTTCTGAACAGTAGACAAAGCAGCAATGGTAGACAGGGAAGCTGGGGTGAAGGGTAAGAAGAGGGGAGGGGAGTTTCATCTGCTTTAGGGATGTAAAAAAGCCTGCCTGCACTGGGGGGTGGGGGATGGCTTGAGGGAGGCTGGGAGCAGGAGATGCAGCCACCGCTGAAGCACAAGCGGCTGCTCCTGCACCCACTTTGGGAAATTCTCGATCCACCCCTGCCTGAATGTGACTTTGGTTTTGATGCAAGGTCCTTTGGGAACACCGTTTCTTTGACTCTGAAGTAAAGGAAGCTGAAATACTTTCATTCAACCAGGAAAGATTTCAACTTTAGGATTCTGTTATTTTTAAACTAGATGTGGGCAGCTATATCAGCTGGAGGGGTGCTTAATGAGTTTTGGTGAACTGAAGAGGGCCAGAAAGGTAGCTTCACCCCTTGACAGGTATCCTGGCCCCGGTCATCATCTTGGGACTGGAAGTCCCACTCCTAATCCTTGACCTTTGCCTCCAGAAGTCCTTCCCCTTGCCCCAAGAATAGTCCTTTTGGGGGGGGGGGGGCAGGGTTGCCATCTTGGAACTGGAAGAAAAAAAAAATCTCCTGTAACATACTTTAATTTTTATTTCAAAAAAATATTTTTGTCCTGATTCGTATGTGTTTGCATAGTGTATATATAGAGTCAATTAGTTAATAACTCAAAATGAAGTCTTAGGTGTGTATATTTTGGGGGTGTGGGTGGGTAGCTATGGGTTTTGTGGGGCTGTGTGTATACAGAGTGTATGGGGGTGTGTGGATGGGTGGGGTGGGTATGGAATGTGTGGGTATGTGTAGGGAGTTTGTCAGAGGATGTTCGTGGGGGGCTGGGGAGGGGGTACGAGTG
>NW_017729002.1:10694658-10707939 GCF_001723915.1 Gavialis gangeticus | reverse complement strand
GGGGGGCTGGGGAGGGGGTACGAGTGTGGGGTTTGTCTGGCGGGGGGTGGGGTGCATATGTATGGTGGGGGGGGGTCTCACCTACAAACATGATCCCCTATTGTGCACAGCTCCTGCCACCAGTGGCAGCAGCAGGCAGTGGCCCCTTGCAGTGCTCATGGCCCACAACAGGCAGAGGCCGCTGGTGGCATGCAGTCCTGGCAAGCCCTAGGACTGCAAGTGGCCAGGCCATCAGTTCCATTGTGAAGGGCTTACATGCAGTTCCCAGATTCTCTGCTCAAGTCCCATGCCGCTGGAGGGAGCCCTGCATGATGAGCCCAGCGGTGCATGTTTTGGGGCTTGGCTGGAGTGGCAGGGAGAGGGGTGGACCCAGCCTGGCCTGCATGTGGCAATGAGCAGGGCTGGGCCACTGGGTCCACTGTGTGGGGCTTCCCCCTGGAAATGCATGGTTTGGGTGGAGAATGGGGAACTGCATGTGAGTCCTGGGGAGCCCTATGCAATGGAGCCAGGCAGGCCCTGCACCGCCATGGGCCTGGGCTCCATGTTTCTGCCACCCCACCCTGAGCCCCTGCTGGTTCCAGACCCAGGGGACTGGCATGGGCCCCACACTCCTACTGCTGTTCCTCCTCACGCCTGCTTGCCACCATTGCCACTTCTGCTGCCCACTGCTGCTGGGAGTGAGCAAGCTGCCCCCATGGGAATGAGCAGGGCTCAGCCCCATGTGAGCACAGCACAGGCAGTCCAGGGCTAGACTGGATACAATGAATTGGTGGGTACCTGCCCACCATGAGGTGGATGAAATTCCCTTGGGGGGCTGGATGTGGCCCATGGACCATATTGTGCCCATCCCTGTTTTAAACTCTCAAGAGTCTGAATTAAGTCACCGGCCTGGACTAGGGCTGGGGAAAATAGATAATTTGCCTTTTTGTTGCACTGTTTTAGCTGGAGTATTAAATACTTTGTGCAGTTCTGGTGTCCACATCTCCTAAAGGATATTGTAAAATGAAAATCTCCACAAGAATATAGAAGGTACAGAGAAGAGCAACAAATATGGCAAGTGCTCCATACCCTGATCATACCAGTAGAGACAAAAGAGGCTAGGGCTCTTTAGTTTGTAAAAGATAATCTTGGGGGCAGCTGGGGGGTGAGGGGGATACAATAGAGGTCCATACAATAGAGGTGAGCACGCTAGCAGGGAGTGAGAGATTGCAGAGGGATCTGGATAGGTTACAGGGGTGGGCTAACAGGAACAGGATGCGTTTTAACACGGACAAGTGCAGGGTGCTGCACTTGGGCAGTAGGAACCAGCAGCACACTTATACAATGGGGAACTCCTTACTCGAGAGCACGGAGGCAGAAAGGGATCTTGGAGTCATTATTGACTCCAAGATGAACATGGGCCGACAATGCGAGGTCATGGTTGGCAGGGCTAACCGGACCTTGTCGTGCATCCACAGGTGCATCTCGAGTAGAGCCAAGGAGGTGATCCTCCCCCTCTACGCGACGCTGGTCAGGCCACAGCTGGAGTATTGTGTCCAGTTCTGTGCGCCCCATTTCAAGAGGGATGTGGACAACATGGAGAGGGTCCAGAGGAGGGCCACCCGCATGATCCAGGGACAACAGGGCAGACCCTACAGTGAGAGACTGCGGGACCTGAACCTATTCAGCCTCCACAAGAGAAGGCTAAGGGGGGACCTGGTGACTGTCTATAGACTCACTAGGGGGGACCAGAGGGGTTTGGGGGAGATGCTGTTTCCCCTAGCGCCCGCTGGCATAACAAGGAGTAATGGGCACAAGCTGATGGAGAGGAGGTATAGATTGGACATCCGCAAAAACTACTTCACGGTTAGGGCGGCTAGGAGCTGGAACCAACTTCCAAGGGAAGTGGTGCTGGCCCCTACCCTGGGGGTCTTTAAGAAGAGGCTGGATGCCTACCTGGCTGGACTCGTTTGAGTCCCATTTCTCTTTTTGGGGTTTTTTGTTGTTCTCCCGCCCTGGCGGGGGGTCGGGCTAGAAGATCTACTAGGTCCCTTCCGACCCTGAATCTATGAATCTATGAATCATAAACTCATGAAGTGAATAAGGAACAGTTATTAACTAAATACCAGAATACTAGATCAAGAGGGGTCCCACTGACATTAGTAGGAAAAATTTAAAACTAACAAAAGAAAGTGCTTTATTTCACAGTATGTTGTTAACTTGTGGAACTCATTGCCATGAGAGGTAGTTGAGGCAGTTACCATGGTCAGATAAAAAAGGGACCGGAAAAAAAATCACAGACAACAGATCTGTTAAGTTGAATAGAACCCCCTGACATCTCTAAACTAATGATGGTGGATGCCAGTAAGGGTAATGAGCAGGGAACAGATACTTTTAGATAAGTGTGGGCCAGCCTTTTTGGCATGCATAGCACAAGGTAATCCCTGCATCCTCCCTGAATGCCACTTTGATCCCTTTACCCTGCTCTAACTTGCTGTATGCCACACACAGGCTGCCCGTGACATGTGTGGTCAACCTGTGGTATGCTTGCCACCCTTGTTCTTGATATACTCTGTTCAATGCTCTCCCTCTAAAATATCCATTACTACTACTGTCCATTACTATCCTGTCAGAGACAAGATAATGGAACAAGAGGGCTTCCACTGTCAGAGACAGGATAGTGGGTTAGACTGATTGTTGGTCTGACCCAGTATGGAACTTACCATGTTCATGTAACTGAAAAACCAAATATGAGTTTTGGTAGTTTAATTCTGTCAAAGTTGAATTGCATTTGCATTGGAAATTAATGTGAAGTTCACTTTCATGAGAACTGCTTGCAGCCTTTGTGCCATTGTCCAGTGGCAATTCTCAAAAAAATGATTTCATTAAAATAAATTGAAGTAAGATATATATACAGGGTTTTAAATTGGATTTGAATATAAAAATATGTAACTAGTAAGTGTTCTACAGTAGTGGTATAAAACTTATGGCCCATAGGGCTGCTAGAGGGCCTGGGAGTGTCTCAGGATAGGGCAAGTGGGGATAGGGCCTGCTGCCAAAATCTGGGGCACAGAGTCCCTCCCATTGGAGGTCTCCCTCCCACAGCAGCTACATTAAGCCCCACTGCAGCATTCGTATTCAGACTGTGCAGAGCCCTATGGTCCAGATCCAACACTAGGGTGGGGTGAGTTTGACATCCCTGTTCTAGAGGATAGTCGATGACTATTTGCATGATATGTCAAGAAAATGTGTACAGATAATAAGTTATTGTTCAATTTTTTTTCTTTTCCTTAACTGACGTACTTAGTGAGTGAGGAAAAAGAATAAGAAATCACTCTATATTTGTGCTTTCTTTGAAAATGGAGCACTTCAATATTTCAGGTTTGCTGTCTTAATTGATACAGCTTTGCAATAGAGATTAGGAGAGGAAGAGCCACTAATGGAAGGTCCTTCAATCACATGCATGCCTTACATTCCCTAACATTTTTCACAGCTCATTTCATGGAATGCTGGTGCACCATTAATTGTCTTTCAAATATTGCATGTTTCAATCAACTCTGTAAAGTAAAAACCAAAAACATCTCTTAATATGCACTTGGCAGAAGGGTCTTCCATCAATGGATTTTTCTCTTTTTCTAATGGGTATCAACTTTTTTCCCCCTAAGTACTATATATTTAAAAGATTAACATTTTAGGAAAATGTTAAATATTTCATTTGAGCAAAGTATTTTTTCTCATGTATTCATAAACTGCCTTGTGTTTGGGAACTGATATGTTAAGTGTAAAAAGAGGATCAAAGTGTATGCAAAGTAAAATTCCTATGGTAAATATTACAAAATTGGGTTCAGCAGAGCAATTTTACCTTCCATTATTTAGTAATGTTTAAAAAGGAAGGCTGATAATACAGTTCAGTTAGTAGCAATGATACTTACAGTGCAAACACATTCATATCCATAAGTACTGGAGTACTGGCTTTCTTTTTCACCTTTGTCCATTTTCACCTTTGTCACAATTTGTTCTGTGAACCTCTTCGCTGCAGTGACTGCATCAGAAAAGGTAAGCGATTGCATCCGAAAATCTAGGTGTTTCATCTGCTTCTATGGAGACAGTCATTGCACTGCGAAGTTATATTTAACATAATCTGATGTTCAAATAATAATAAAATAGGATACTGATTATGTGATGGTAGGAGATACTGCTACAGCCATTGGCTCTCTCTTATTTTCATTGTTTGGATGTATCAGATTTGACTTCGCTATTCATTCCACACCTGTCGTTTTCACTTCCAGTTTCTATTTCTGTGTGTTGTTGTAATGCCTAGGAACCCTAATCATAGACCAAGGTCCTCATTGTGTTACAAACAAAAACAAAACACTGACAATTATCACTTATACGTTGGCCACTGGCTTCGGTAATGATGCTTCAGAAATGTCTGTGATGATATTTGGTACTCGGTGGATGTGCCGCTACAGCACCACTGTTACTGCACTGTCATTTAGTAATCCTTTTGGAAGTACTAAATGATAGCACAGTAACATCCTGTACTGTACTATGCATGTGGTGCATGGTTATTTTTAGCTGATAAGTCTCTGTAGCAATGCGCAATACTGAGGGAGCATGTCACTATGGCGAAGTAGCTGCAGCATCACTGCATCACATTGCTATGGCAACATAGCATCCCGTGTAGACACACCCAGTAATCTGCAATATCATTCCTGGAATTTTAGGACCTTCTTGTTCTGAGCTGTAAATGATTTAATTTCTGAAAGTATTTAACTTTACATTTGAAGCAGAACTTCCCCCTTAAATTCTGCCCCTGCCCCATACCCTCTCCTGCCCACTGTTGAAATTGCCAGCCTTCTGTCACTCTATCGTTCCCCTTGTTGTCAAACCCCAGAGCACAATCTGTCATGTTTATGCCTCTCCTTAGGCAACCAGAGAAATCTTTTGTGTGATCCTAATGTATCTGAAGGGCTCCCAGTCTTCTGGAGCATCTGTCTCTGTTAGTCATTCTGCAACAAAAGCTCCTCCCTTCCCTCATTTCATCGCACTGCCCCTAGAAACTTCCTTCTGTGCTGACTGAGAGATCTGAGCAGAGCTCTGCATCTCATTAGTGGCCCCCCTGTGTAGGCTTACAGCTGTCTTGAACACCTAGCACAACTGCAGAAAAAACAGCCTCATAAATTATAGATAAAACCAAACCCGTAAATCATCTTCAGGACTAATTTTACCTAAGGCACCGAATTACCTTTTTTTTTTTTTAACTCTAATTTTCAGAGCTGCTCTGGAACGTTTCCAGTAGCACAACCCCACATCCATGGTAAGAGCTGGATGAGAATTTCCCCCCATAAAACAGGCTTTCATCTGAAAATGGCAGCTTGTTATAACCAAGATATTTCTGGTAAACTATGAATTTCTTGAAATATGGGTGAAATTCTGATAAAGCCCTGCCTTAAAGGGCAAGGTTCTCTCTCTTTTCTCTTCCCTCTTTTTTTTTTTCTCTTTTTCCCTCAAAATAAATTAAACAAATACATAAAGACAGGGTTGTTTTTTGTTGCCTTCCCTGAGAGAACTTGGGGGTGCATTACATTAATTTGATGGTTTAAACTGGTCTAGACAATTAAAGATAGTAAGGTGATCCTAGCACTAAGCACATAAATAAAAGTTTATAGTTTTGAGAGGAGAGATTTTGGCCTCTTTTTATCCCAGGAGAACAACCATCAGTAAAACCCTTTAAAATAATTAGTTAAAGATACTGTTTTCCTTCATTGTCAGTAAGACATTTGAAACAACCAGGTTTCAGTGTAGTCATTTCTTGTTTTTTTTTCTGTAGTTGTAGAGAATATTTAGCTGGGGGAATATGTCTGGCAGCCATTTAAATAGTGCTAAAATGGCAACAAATTCTCCTTTTGGGAGACAGAAATTTGTTAAATATGGTTGGCTGGGCCTGCTGCTGTTGTTCAGATTATGTTCCCTTGAAAACAGAAGCAAGACAAGTGTCAAAGTGGAGAGAAAAGGTCAGAGATGCATAATACTGCATGTGTCACTGGTGCTCACTCCTTGGTTTTGCAGCTGGAGCCTGGATGCCCTGAGCAATTGGCTCTCTCCATGGCTCAGCTCCAGGTACTAAAAGCCCCAGGTCATGCTTGGGCTTTCAGGTCTTCTGGGAGTGGGTAGCTCTATTTACTAGCTCGGCTGTGGCCTAGCCTAGCTCATGGCTTTTTAGGCTTCTGACCTTTCTACCAGTACATGAAAGCTGATGAAGAACCAGGAGTCCAAGGAGCTACAGCTAAGGTGGGAGCTCCAGAACTTGGGTTTTCAGGCCCAGTTTCATTTAGAAAAAAATGAAACAAAACATTTCAAGTCTTTTTTTTGTTTAAATCTCTGAGAGAAATTAAGATATAGCCTTTTTGTTCCAAAAAAAGAACCTTTTTTTTTTAATTTCCATCAAACACAATTCTGTCTTTCAAATCCACTCTACTTGTGTTGGCCTTTGGTACGTTGTTACTTAATTTCAAATGTCTGAAACGCTGTTTGTAGGTGGCTTGTTGCAAGATCCCAAGCAGCAGTTCAGATCAGTATTCTGTGTGTTTCTGCTTCTGAACTATTTTGGCTTTTCAGAGATGAAAAAAGGGAGTGTGCTGTGTGTAAAATGCCTTGATTTATCAGAGGTAAGCCATGTTGTTAGCAGAGATAAAGAGGCTTGTTTACAAGGTGTCTATCCCTAGAAAAAAGGAGTTTCCAATAATTGAATAAGGTGTTCTGAACATATAGATTAAACTAGAAGGCCAACAGTAAACATGATGAACTTCAAAAGAACAGCTTCTCATCTCTCTGGGGACCTTCATTAACGAGTCACCAGATAGGCAATTACTGTACAGTTCTTGTAATGACCAGGATCAGACACAAGCAATCAGCACAGTAGGCAGCAAGAAAGCAAGCAGAAAAAACCTGTGAAAATATGCCATTAAATCTTAATTATTCTTCAAAAGAAAACAAGCACAACTAGGGGGCAAATAACTGTAAGGAATATACAGAACTGTATCAGAACCTGCTGTCTTAGGGCAACGATATTTAGTTATAAGCAGCATCAACGTTTATTTAAAGCTAAGCATTATAGTTACAGACCATTCAGAGGGGTAGTTTTAAATGTTTGTTAAAAGCCTGATTGTAAGCTAGTCTCTCTCATGCGCTCTCTCGTTCTCTCTCCACAGGATGATTTAAAAAAAAAATCAAATGAACTTACTTGTACTATGGTAGCACATAGAAGCCCTAGCCAAGTGGACTCCTGTTGTAGGAACAAGTTGTGAAATACAATGCCTGCCAAAAATACAGAAAGCCAGGAGGGGAATTGAGAATGGTACATAGTAGTTGGCAAGATCTCACAGGAGAGCTAGAATTGGGGCTCAAGTTCTAGTGCAGTGCCCTATCCACTTCGGGTACATTCCCTCTCAGGAACAACTAGTTTATTTGGATTTTTTTTTTTGCCAGTGAACAATCCTGGATCCCTGGATCAGATAAGTAACTGTTTTGCACTTCAGTGGTTGTATTGAGCTCACCGACTTTCTGAAAGCATAAGTACTGCCCATGTAACTTAGGCTTCTGACAGATGTTAGAGTAAAGATGCAATGGGATCTGATGCAGGATCCCAACAATCATGCTTCCTGCCATGCCACGTGTGTGTGGCAAGAGGGGTGATTGTGGCGTCTTGCATCAGATTGCAATCATGCCATATTGCTAGTGCAGGGGGAACAAACCCATGTCCCTGCTGTCCCCCAGCTGGACACCCCAATCAGCTGATTAGTATTTCTAAAAATGACCAGCTGATGGGGCTCCCAGCCTCTGGAGCATAAAGGAGTCTTTCAAGTGTCCCGCATGTTACAGAGACTGGCCACTGGCCACACGTTCAGTAAAGGTGTGAAAGGAACAAATCGCAAAGTTATTACACATTTTGTGTAAAAACTTGAACTTATTTCTAGTTTTGTCATACCATTAACTGGTTGAACATGTGGCCAAGTCACTACTTAAGATGTTAGTTAATTGTATCTTGAACGTAACATCTGTTAGTGGCTTAAGAGCTGCCCGATCATACCCAAAACTACACGTAGGACATTTTCTTGTAACTTAATGTATTGCCATGTACCAAGTTTATATGGAGTAGCTAATGCACTGTAAATTCACAGCCTAGCTTACTTGGCTACTTTACTTGTGTGGCAAGCCCTATGAATGTAGTGTAGTATTTCCATCCTAATACTCTGTCCACTACAATTACTTAATTGTGTTCTTATCCAAGTCTCTTTAATTTGGTTCATTTTGAAATGCTTGCTTGATTTTTTGGCATGACACAAAGGCTTGTTTTGAGATGCTAATTGGAAAAAAATGCAATAAATTTTGGATTTAATATATGGATATTATTTCTTCTCCTATGTATTGTGTGTGCGCGCATGCCACCTTTCCGCAGGCTGAGCATCACTAACAGTTTCCTCTTGATCTGTTCCATTGTTGTGGACATAGAAATACATGTTCCCCAGATTCATGATTGTTTGTTTTGGTCCATTACCAGATGAAATAAAATAAGTCAACAAGGTGGGAGCCTATAGAGGTACATAGAAAAACTAACACACAGATGTGCAACATTACTAGTTATGGCTATATAATACAAATCCTTCCATCTGATAACTGCCCATAAGTCCTGTAAAAGCAGTCTCCAGCTGCACTTATTAGGATAGAATTTGTCTCATAATTGGTAGTTCAGAATCTCTCTCTTCCTGTATGAAGTTAATTAATTGCACTTTTTTGAGAATATGATGCCACAGTATTATGTAAGTAACTGTCTAATGACCATTTCTTATGGATATTGCTTTTGGAGTACCATATTTTCACTTCAGAAAAAATAATTATGTAAATTGCTGTTACCAGAACATGGTGCATCTAGAGACATGTAAAATGTGTCTATTTTCATAGTTTTTATAAGTCTAGCTCTGTAAGAGATTACAGTGAATATTGAAGTTGTGGCAGGTTATTTATTTAGTTTATTTATAACCATCTCTATGGCACTTGTCGCCCACAGTATTTTAACATTTAAAGATTTGTTGCATCCCACATAGGTTGCTGAATGTGGGGAATTACCCAAAGGAAATAGTAAAGCATTTTGCATCGAAAGCTCCCAAATGTGACGGCTGAAATTGGTGATGCATCAGTGCTTTTGATTTTTAGTGTTGACTGTCGCAATGATATTCCCTAAGCAAGCCTTCCTTTAGTTTTCTTGGGAAATCAAGTTAGATAACAGGAATAATTAATCTGTTGAGTTTCTTAGCATTGTTGATCTATAAAACTTTTTAAAATTTGCCTAGCATGGCTTTTAATCTTTTTAGATTCTAAATTGCCCTGTTTGATTCTGTTTTGCTGATAGCTGTGTTTCTCATTGGATATACAGCAGTTTGAAAGTGTCAGGGTACAGCATATCTTTGCCATAGGTCTGAGGAAGAAAGAAGTATTGAAGTATTTTCAGGGTTTTTTTTTTTTTTTCCCCAGGGAAATCACTCTCATCAATGGCAATTAGGAGGGAAATGTTATTATATAGACCTCAGAGTTGAGCTGACTTATCACACTAGAACAGCCAGGATCCAGCAGAATTGAAGGTCAGGCCAAGCCTCTGTAGTTAAAGCCACTTTTGTTAGACATGAACCAAACCTTGTTTTTAGAGAATTCTGATTAACAAGATATATTGAAACAGATTACAATGGCTTGGTGTTTCATCAGTATAATTTGGTTCAGAACCAAATGGAAAAAAACCAACCTGTATGCAACTCCATAGTGGATTGATGGATTGAAGCTTTTTAGAGCAACTTTATTATATGGGCCACAAAATTGCCCAAGACTCGCATAGAATACTGAAAGTTACATTTTCTGAACTTTAACTGACAGTAGCTTCTAGGATCCTAAACTCATCAATTTATCTTTATTTTTCCTCAGTGTTACAAAAACATTATCTAGTACTATTGTTTTTTTTTAGGCTTTCTGAGGTAGCAAAGTTTCCAGTTTTAGACCCCATTTTGTATAGTTACTCAGATATTTTAAAGTTGGCATATCAGTAATTGTCAGATAAGAACACAGCAGATTAATTCCATAGTTTTGTGACCTGTTTCAAGAGCAGATTTCCAGGTCTCTATGGTAAGTGCTTGGGTACTTTAGTTGGAATGAGGCAGTTTAAGAGATCTAATCCTGACATAGGCATGTCATTGTGCATAACAAATCATTTAATTGCCGTGCCTCAGTCCCCTCACCTGAAAAAATGGAATAATAATACTTGCAATAGCCTACAGCTGTTGCAAGGGTAACAGACTGATGTGAAACATTTTGTAAATTTTTGTTGCTTGGTTAAAAAACATGAAATGAACACCCAATTCATCATTATAAAATTATGCTAATAATTCTAATATAAGAAGCTTAATATGTAGGTTACTCTGAAAGCTTTTATTTCTCACTTAACAAATCTGTCCCAAATAAGCTGGCCATTTTCATGATATTTTTTGACTTCCCCTTGTTCATTTGGTGACTGTTTACAGGTTCATTTGCTAGTATCACATGAATCCAACTGCTAAATAAAACAAAAAAGCAGAAAGTTATGTGTCTAAAATAGTATTACACCCATATTATGCATCAGATTTGTAGATAAAGAAGTGATCCGCAAAGATATTTGCCCAAAGATGCTCTGTAAGAGCGTAAACACATGTATAAACTTGCTTCACCGCTGTGCTGTCCTTCAGTTTGTAACTTTGCTGCATATTCTTAATTCATCAATTAATAGTCTCTTTTGTAATGCTACTGAAAACTACTTTACAACTTCTGTACTCAGTCATCATGTACTCCTTGTGTCATCTATCATGAGAGTTTGACTTGAGTTCATGACCTGAGCAATGAGTGACCTTTATAGTGAGAGACTGTTTCTTTCTTGCTCTTCATTTTTGCTACCTCATATTTGTCTTTTGCTTTCTGACTCAACCTCTCTTCTTTCTCTTGACATCTTTGATGTCAATTGGGCTGGCAGGTCAAAGTGAGCAGTAGTATCTCCCTCTGGACAAATGAAACATGGCACCTATATAATATACTTAGACACCGGTGACCTAGAACAAAATCGCTTCCCTCTGAAATGCAGGTCTTTAGTATTTCATTAAAGACCTGGACAAAATAAAGATCTGACATCTTTAACTACTTTATTATTCTGAATTGTATTTTAAATTCAAGTGCAATTTTAAAAAAATATATAATAGTGTTTATTTTAACTTTTTAATATTGCCTTCAGCACATTTGTCTTAAGTTTCCCTCTGGAATTTGCTCCCCTTGTCTATCTGTCAGTGTCTGAATTTTGACAAGTTTCAGATCAGGCTGCAAGGAGTTTCTTTTTTGTTCAGTCAAGATTTTTGACAGAACATTGTGTCTTCAGCACTAGGCAAACAAATAAATAAAATATTCACTGCAGCAATGTGAATATGCATATATCATTTTGAAATTAAATTATCATCAGGAATTGTGGGAGGAGGCTAAAAAGAGAAAAGAAACATAACATCCACTAATAGTGTTGCTTTGTTTCAGCAGTTCCAAGGAAATGGGTATGTCTGCAGTGACGAGAGCCTGAGTGCACAATTCGGAAAGAAGTGCTGAGGTTTTTTCCATGGGTGGGAGGGTCAACTGTAGAACAAAAGAGGGCAGGTGCTACAAGCCGAGATTCTGAAAATATCTTCAAGGAGCTTGACTTTTCACAGATTATATGCCCAGCACTTTTTCAAAACTGGACGTTTTAAATGTGCTAGAGAGTCCAAGTTCAGTTCTTAAAAGTGAAAACCTGACATCTTGCCTAGTAGCAATTATATATTAGCTGCATCCTTTCACTTCATAGACACTATGATTCGTAGACCCGAGGGCTGGAAGGGACCTCGGAAGATCGAGCCCAGCCCCCCAGTTCTTACGATGGCCGATGGAGTTCTCTAGATGTGACAATATTTAAATTCTTCTGAGTAAGGAAAACATTTTCAACAAACTGGTTGTTGCAAACATACAGAGTAATGATTAAAACTCACCTTTGAAGGCCAGAAACATTTTTCCTATCTGAGAGAGAGTTCTGTCATGCTACAAAGGGATTTATGCATACAATTACCTCAAACACTAATGACAGTTAATCTTCATGAACAGATGCAGTAGTACAGTAGCAACACTATGCTATCTTATTCTGTGACACTATTTTTGGACCCTAAAGAACAATAAAATGTATATTAAAAATCAGTTCAGGGAAATAGTAGATTATTATTCCTTTTCTCTGGCTCCCCATGATTTCTCCATTGTCATGGTTACAAAACTAATGTCACTTTTGATTTATTTTTTTTTCCTCTCCCTCCTGAGTCTCCACATCCATCCCCTGAGGAGTTGAACCACGTGCCTGAATCTGCAATTCTCTTATTCTAGAGTAGGGCTTTGGTTTAGGGTACTCTTTTTGAACCAACCAGCAGGTCCAGGCAAAGGAGAAGAGAGAAGTTCTTAATGTGCATGCATGCACACTATAAACTTAGGCTTACCTTCCTTTTGTGTAAACTTGGCAAGATATAAATGCTGGACACCCATATAAGTGGATGTGTGTCTTTGTCATTCTGCTCCTTATGAGCAGCTCCCTGATGCTTACCTCCGACATCTGGACATCAAGATTTTTTTTTTTTTTTTTAACTGTTAATGATTTTTCTGGTCTGTTAATTCCTAGCCTTGGAAAAAACCTTGAAAAATACTAATAGTAGGTACCAGGGAGTTGCATCTTCATAGGCTCAGATATTTATTGCTTTTAACCACCTGAGCTGTTTACCAGTCAATGCTTTATTTAGCTGCATTATTGCCTTCCTGCATGCTTCCTTAACAGCCCTGCTATTAATTAAACCAACTGATACAGTGAATTAACCTCATAATAAAAACTTCATCACTCAATCTAGCCCCACCAATATTGATAAATTAATACAGATCAAGCTATATCCTTTACTTTTATATTCTTTGAAAAATACATGGGGAACAAGTAAAGGAAAAAGCTAATGTGTTTTTATCCAGAGTTCTCTGAATTAAAATTTTGAAGTATCACCATCCACTGCTACAACAGCAGGAAGTATTCTGTGGTACCTGCCTGTCTGATTTGGTCAGTTAAAGAACAAAAAGAAATGTGAGACACAAGTCACCATGAAGGCTTTTGTAGTGCTGCTAGTTCTGTTTTTTGGGGGAATTGTTTTGTTTTTAGGTTTCTGTTTGTTTCTCCCCCCCCCCCCCCCC